>NC_056735.1:818750563-818865951 GCF_019279795.1 Protopterus annectens | reverse complement strand
TGTCACATGACTGTCTCCAGCAGGGCTGTAACAGGCAGGCATGGCATGGGATCATGTGGGACAATGCTTGCACCTTCCACTGTGCTGCACACAAGCAAGGCACACACACTAGTGCACCACTCACATTTATCTGCGGTGCCTGGGACCTGCCTCCTTGCTCTGCACAGCACACCTGCAAGTACAGATTGCACACGGATCATACCTCCCAGGCACATACCTGGACTGCAACACACACAGGTGAGGGGATCCCACATCACACAGTGTTTTGCACACATACTGGATATTTGCCAAACCCAATGCATCGTAGGTGCTCCATGTGCAGATACCCATGTTTGTGACCACTAGACACATTGTGACATGCAACAGAGCTTACATTGTACACCACAGGTTACATGCTGTCTGTGTTGTCATACTGTACATTGGGCCTCAGACAGCTGATACTGCTATGTGCTGACAGCAACCCACACTTCCCTAGAATGGACACCCATGTACCCACACATGCTTGAGGCATGCACTCCACCCAGATGGGTGACACATTACACAACACATACCATACCTACACTACCCTCAGCATGCACAATACCTCCATGTGCCTGGTGTGTTAAACCTGGGGTTATCCTCCCTTTGGTAGGTGAACACATATGCTTCACGGCCCTGCTAGCCACACCCTGGACACACACCCATCGCAGCATACATGGAACATGTGTTCTACAGCCAGTACTACTGACGTCTGGCTGACAGGAGTTGTTAATGGCATGACACCCCGGCAGATGGACAGTGTACATAACTATGCTGACACATACCACAGTGCACTTCTGTAGCATGTACACAATGGTAGGGACCATGCTATTCCACACAGAGACATGGCGGTACTGACCTTTTCACAGACGCCACGGTGGTGGTCATGTTCCATGCACATCTGCTGTATGGGCACATGTGCAGGCTGTTGCACGGTGGTGTATATTCACATGGGTGCATCACTTGTCAGCCATGGTGGGTCCTCGTGGTCCATCACATGCTCCAAGGCTAGCTACCTACACATGACTGCCGCACATTGCAGTGTGGGTCCTCAGGCAGTGTGGTGGTATGTCTGTGTTGTTTGGCTACATCCACATTCAATGTTGCTTACAACAGTCACCCAGGCATTGCAGACTGAGATAATGTTGGCAACATGCCAGGCAATGGTGTACTTACCAACAATACACACTCTCACTCACTACAGGGTTGCAATCCATACATGGGCATCGTAGTGTCCCTGTGGACACATACATGGTACTGCCATGCACATGTTAGGTCCTAGGACACTGGCCCAATGTCACCTTCCGATCTTCCTAGCTGTTATGTCCCGCCAACCTGTTTGGTATGTGTCTCCACACCAGCCCACTGAATTCACTGCTAGCCTGTTGTTGGACATTGTGTACCTTGACCATCACACTGCCTCATCTATCGCACTACACATGGGTGGCACTGCATTGCACGTGTGGGACTCCATTCGTACACCCATGACTGGACCATTCTGTATGGCACTGGGGCACATCCTCACGAATGTGCTTCACGCACACATTGATGACCTCCATGCCTTTACTGGCACCCTTGTTGGGCTTCTGTGTGCCACAGCATGCCACATACACATGCTGGCCACCTGTCATACCATTGCATGGGTGGTTGGTGTGGTACAGATGGCAACAAATCAGACATTGTCCTCACATTGCCCTTCAGCACCATTCCACGTTCTGGTATTGGCAACGTACACATCCACCTGCACATCATACCCTGTGTCTCAGGATGTTAGGCTATATGACTCCTGGACAGGACACACAGTGGTGCAAGCAGATCATGCTACCTACTACATGTCAGGTACATATGGCATTACACAGTCCTCAGTCATGGGGCCCCTCATGTTCACTATTTGCTTACATACACAACATGCTGTCACAGAGTACTGTCCATGCCTAGATATCCCACATCTACATACCTGGCACCATTATAGCTCCACCAGCTCGTACTGATAACAACCATATGGGTGTCGGTGTGGCAGATACATCTTGTGGGTGTCATGGCATCAGGATGCATGACACATGGTGCATGCACATCACCTTTGCATAGCAACATTCATCCACTGACTATCACATGGATACTGGCCCCGTACATGCATATCAAATTGTACATGGTTGCTGTACACACAAATGCCCCACATGGTCCTGTGGTTACCGTATTCCACTGTGGCATGGATACACTTCTGCAGGGCCACACCTATCTGTACTGTGTGTGATGCTGGTACATAGGTAGCCATTGTACCTGTGGCATACGCACATCTACACATGGTCAAGGTTACAATACCACATTTGTGGTGTACCTTCCCCAACGGCTACGACCTTACATGGCACAGCATTGTCATGCTATGATGTGTACCAGGCTCAGACAGTTTACATATGCGGCTGACAGACGGAAAACACATCTGTACACATCTGCATACCACATACACAGGGGTGTCTTCTTCTCTGACACGGACCATGTCCTCCACATTACTGATGCATGTACTACTCATACATGACAATTGCAGTGGGCAGTGTGAACGTACCACTCATGGATATGTGCACACATGCCACATTGCATGGGCTGGGCTTCTGTGTTACTTCCGCAGACGCAACACACACCATGCTGTGAAACATAGGTCCTGTGCACATCCCACAGGGACATACAGTGGCACTGTTCATGTGATAGCTCCCATGCTGTTTGAGTGACACGTAGTCATGGTACCACCACAGCAGCAGTACTGTGTAAACATGCAGTTGACACCCGCCTCTGCTGTTCACTGGACACTACTATGGGGAGGTGACACTACTGTGTACACTGCACATGTGTTTACACTTACTTACTTACTGTACTTACAATCCCCCCTTCACCCTCTTTTGTCCTCTTTTGAGCAAGTTTGTGAGGTTGATATAAGAAGTATTAAAACCAAGAAAGGGTCTATTAGTAACAGCTTTAAAACACGAAGAGGGTTCACTTCTACCAACTTTGAAACTGACCTTATTCAGGAGTTGCGTTTGAATAACCTACGCATATGTAAACCTGATAAAGGTGGAGGGGTGGTGATTTTCGATAATAACGATTATTTTGATCGTATGTCAGTCTTATTGGACACCCTTCTTATGCTGAGTTCCTGAATGAAATTAATGGCGCTTATCGGATTATTAAAGAACAAATTGAGGAAATGTTTTGGAATCAAGGATTAATCTGGATTTATACCACTACATGACTACTTCCCATCCCAGGACTCCCTATTTCTTTGGTATACCCAAGATTCACAAAAACCTAACTGATCCACCTATGCATCCTCTTATTGACAGCCGAGGGTCACCTACCTACGCCTGCGCTTAGTTGTCGACCACCTACTTAGTAAGTATGTGGTCATGGAAACGCAGGTGTGTAAGGATTCATGGACTTTTTGGCCAGTATGAATCTAGATTGAATATGAAGATTGCTTTAACTTCCTTACAGTGGACGTTAAAGACTTATACACCTGTATTCCCCCTAAATAGCATTTGAGGGTGGGTGATAGACTGAGAGCTAGGGCGGCTAGCAGCTATGACATCTCTTTAGTTTGTGAATTGTTGCATTTAACTTTACCAAGGAATTATTTCATGTTTGGAAATAACTATTACCTTCAGAAAGTGGAGTGGTATGGGTTCGCCATGGGGCTAGTGTTGCGAACTTGGTAATGGCGCAATGGGAACATCAATTTCTTTTCAATCATCGTTTGTACAGTAAACATTCCGCTTTGTACACACGTTACCTTGACAACATTTTTATCGTGTTCAAAGGTAACGAGCTACAAGGCTGTAGAATTTGTTGACTATCTCAACGCTACTACGGAATTTTTTGGAATTTACTTCCACCTTCGATGTCCAACAGATAGCGTATTTGGACATTTTGCTAGAGAAAGACAACATTTTGTGTTACACTGCTAGAATCCATAGGAAGCCTACGTATTCCAACACCATGTTACATTTCTCTAGCTGTCACCCTTACACAGAAGCGTGCTGTGGTTAAGGGGCAGCTTGTTAGGCAGCAAGGATCATTAGTAGGGACGATATGTTTGAAGTTGAATGTACCACTCCAAGAGATGTTTCTGAGTCGGGTTACCCCTTCAAACTTGTTAAGGATCTAATTGAGGAAGTCACTGCAAAGGAGGTCCAAAGTGTACGTCCCACTTTATCTAGCAAGGTCAGTGTATTTTCTACTTTACCATTAACGTGGTTAGTCCAGCTAGTCCAAGTACTGCTGATGGAACATTTGGGGTGGATTTACCTAGATTCATTACCACTTTTGCAATTGATAGCGATATCTTGTGGAATATTGTTAGAAGAACTGGCAATTATTTAGGCGGACCCTGAGTATCTTCTAAACTCGGTCTGTGCCCCAAGGTTACTTACAGGAAGGATAGGAACCTTAAGTCATGGTTCGAGATGAAACCGCCTACCACTAGATCTCCAGGTATGTTTAAATGTCATGCCTGTAAATTTTGTAACTTGATTATGGAATCTAGTAGATTTAATGTGAACAACTTTGAGTTTAAATTGAAATACAGAAACAACTGTAATTCTAAAATGGTAGTATATTTAGCTGTATGTCAGAATTGCCCAGCCTACTATGTGGGGAAGACTGAACGAAATTGAGGGAGCGATTACGAGCATCAGTATGCCATTAAGAAACAGAAATTAACCAACGCTCGCTAAACACGTAGTTGAGTTTCCATCTCACCAATTTAAATTCATTGCCATTGACCAGTTAGCCGTGGACAGAGGTGGCCCTGCTTCTGAAGTTGTTGGCAATTGAACTGCATTGGCAGATTAGGTTGGAAGCTTATCATGCCCTGGTCTCAACGAAGCATGTTCCATTTCGCTTGTTGAGTCTTAACAGTCTTAAAAGGTAGACGTGGGCGGTTGTCTTTCTTTTTAGATATTACAACTGAGTATGTTATGAATGTTAACCTTTTAGGTTTCATAGTTACACTTGTTACAATTATGTTATTTTCCTTTATGTTTCAGGATGTTACATTTGTGGTATGCCCAGTAAGTACTGGTGTTATGCCTAGTGTGAACAGGTTGTACTTAACTTACTAGTTGGGATCTGTGTATGCTTTCCCACTGGGTCTGTTTTTATGTTTACCATACGTATCGTTTGGTTTATATGCATTTTAGTGCAGAACATAGTTTTGTATTTTTATCAAATATATTTTTATTTCATTTAACCTTATTTCATGACCATATGTAATGCAAGTCAGTTAACTTGTGATTAATAATATGTCAATTTTCATTCTTTGTTCAGTATATGTGCATTTAATGCCTTAAGGCAGATTGATTTCTTTGAATTTAAAGGTCTTGCCTTTAAGATTTTTTTCAATTTAACAATTAATTACACAGCTGTGGACTATTTGTCTGTTTTAAAAGAAGGAGGTTGGTTTACTAACTGTATTCTGAAGAAGTCTGCTTAAGAAGCAGACGAAAAGCACTTCAAGGCATATTTAATAAATCTGTGGTCCTATTTTAGTTATTCGTTTCAGCCTGGTGTTTTTTGAATGGTCACTGACCTGTCTGTACAGTGATTTTACCTTTGCTGGATTCTCACAACCATTTCAGTGGTTTGTTTTTAACAGTTTCTCTGTGGAAGTGTTGCTTTTGCTAGTATGTTCACTATTTGCTTACATACACAACATGCCGTCACAGAGTACTGTCCATGCCTAGATATCCCACATCTACATACCTGGCACCATTATAGCTCCACCAGCTCGTACTGATAACAACCATACGGGTGTCGGTGTGGCAGATACATCTTGTGGGTGTCATGGCATCAGGATGCATGACACATGGTGCATGCACATCACCTTTGCATAGCAACATTCATCCACTGACTATCACATGGATACTGGCCCCGTACATGCATATCAAATTGTACATGGTTGCTGTACACACAAATGCCCCACATGGTCCTGTGGTTACCGTGTTCCACTGTGGCATGGATACACTTCTGCAGGGCCACACCTATCTGTACTGTGTGTGATGCTGGTACATAGGTAGCCATTGTACCTGTGGCATAAGACATCTACACATGGTCAAGGTTACAATACCACATTTGTGGTGTACCTTCCCCAACGGCTACGACCTTACATGGCACAGCATTGTCATGCTATGATGTGTACCAGGCTCAGACAGTTTACATATGCGGCTGACAGACGGAAAACACATCTGTACACATCTGCATACCACATACACAGGGGTGTCTTCTTTTCTGACACGGACCATGTCCTCCGCATTACTGATGCATGTACTACTCATACATGACAATTGCAGTGGGCAGTGTGAACGCATTCACTCATGGATATGTGCACACATGCCACATTGCATGGGCTGGGCTTCTGTGTTACTTCCGCAGACGCAACACACACCATGCTGTGAAACATAGGTCCTGTGCACATCCCACAGGGACACACAGTGGCACTGTTCATGTGATAGCTCCCATGCTGTTTGAGTGACACGTAGTCATGGTACCACCACAGCAGCAGTACTGTGTAAACATGCAGTTGACACCCGCCTCTGCTGTTCACTGGACACTACTATGGGGAGGTGACACTACTGTGTACACTGCACATGTGTTTACACATTGACCTGCCAGACTTCATTGTTGCCCACATTGCACCTGCTACAGATTGTTTGGGCATGGTTACTTGGTGTTCCTTCCATTTTGGATGGCTATTATGCTTCTACTCTGTCCCATATCTACAGACCATATGTATCCTGTTATTGTACATACCAATAGGCAATTACTCCATTATGCATGATATACCTGTGATACTGTGTATGATGTCTGTCATATCCACCATGACAGCTTTACATTACACATAGTTGACATAGTGTCCCCTACTGCAAGGCATGCGTGCACGTCCGGCGCACATTACGTATGACATCAGCGGTATATGCCCATACACATGTGTGCTGTGACAGTATACATACATGTCCTATCCCTTGCTATGGCACTTCCTTGTTGGACATCCACTGCCAGCATCGGCGTGTGGTGTGGCATTGTTCTCTGTTATGCCCCCCTGTGGCAGCCCTTGTGTTATCCCAGCTGTGTACATGATGTCCCACTGCTGTGCACACAGTGTCCACAGTCATTGGTATGTTCAGCTGGATAGCACTACATAACCACCTTTCACCACTCTCTGCATTATGGACAAGTATCATTACTTACAAACACCATTCACATACAGTACAGCTTCGTCATACACATCATGCATTACACACCCGTACATATCGTGGGTTCTACATACCTTGTCGGTGTTTCGTTCCGAGTATCGGTATTCCTGTTTCTCACTCTTTCCGTTGTACACTGCTGGTTCGGTATGAGCATACGGTTTGAATATCCTGGGAGTCATCCTTATATCCGTCGATACCTGCAACATGTGGTGGGTTCATCACACCAATTGCTGTTCCTCAGTGTGTACTTGTGCGCATATCACCTGTGCATCTACTCCATTCGTACATTACATGTCGTAACTAGGGTATGGTTGCATTCCTCACCTGGGCGTTGGCTATTTGCCCTACCTTCATGGAGATGGTCTGTATTGTGTTATGCTATGTGTAACTGCAGCCGCTATGTGTGGCGACAGGTACATTTCGCAGTGGTGTTAGCCGTGGATTGTGTGTGTTGGGTGTTCGACATGTGGGTGTCCCTGTCCTGACGGCGTCTGTTGATGGCGTTTTGCATTCGGATGTGTAACATAGCTGTTGTATTCCTTTAAACAACGGATGCAAGTATGGATCTGCTGTTGATAGTGTTTCCCACGTGAGATGTTGCGGTTATGCAGCTGTCATTGACTGCCTGTATGTTTGTGCTGCTATTACGGCTTGTATCCCTTTAATATGTACGATGAGGAATATCGGAGGTTGTAGGTGATGGATACGGGTTGTGGGCCTTGCATCTCTACATACACGGTATGCTTGTCTGTGTGCTCCATCCCTGCCTGGGGAGTTGACCGTTAATTGTCTGTTGGTCTGGGAGTGTAGGTTGTGTTGTTGTCATGTGGTGTTGGTATCTCCTGCATGTGTGCTTCCTGCATGTATTCCTCCGTCACATCGGTGGTATATCTGCGGTTGTTTGTACGTGATGACTATCCCTTGTCATTCGGTCCCAGATATTTACAGTCATTGTGGTCCTGTACTTGGGATGGCCTGTTTGCCAGTGGTTGCCACCTATTCAGGTGGCGATTGCTTGTTTGACACTTGTAGAACACGCAGTGGTGTTTACGGGCCGATACGTGGCCACGGTCAGTGCCGGGGTAGCACATGCGTATTTCCGCCGTACATACCTATTGCTGTGTGACTTTGCCGACGTATCGTTTTGCAATTAGCATATCGGTGTCATACATATGGTCATGATTAGTACATACGTCCTTTCCATTTCATGTGGGGTATATTCCTGTGCTACATTCTGGGACATTGTCACTTTGCATCGTTATACGTCGCCACACGCCTAGCCAAGGTGGGGCTCTCAGTACTACTTTGGGACTACTGGTGTACATATGCCTGTGGCTAGTGTACTGTATGCCTACACATGTTATTCCACTCTGCCTCTAACATGGCACCAACATACACATTTTACAGAGGCACACACATTACACTCGCACAGCGACACACACGGCACCCTCACCGCACACATACACATACTGCGGCAGTCACGGGGACGGTTGCACACAGTACCTGCGTGGGCCGCATCACCGGTGGCAGTGTCTACCTCCCCCCTCATATCATCATAGTATTACCCACGCATGTACTGTTACTGTACTGTGGCCTGGCGATCATTCCGACTCGCGGTTATGCATTTCGGTATGTTGACCTTTCCATGGGTGGCGGTTTCCTCTTCTGTTAAACCTCCCGGATGCTCAGGTTGTCTTTCACTATGTATACTATGTACAGATATCGCGTGTTACATCTCTGTCACCTTACATCCCTCTGATTCCCTGTCTTACCTGTGGTACTTATATGTATATGTGTACATATATTTCTATATATGTAATTATATCTATCTACATATCTGTATATGCACATATCTACATGTCTATATGTATACACCTTGCGGCGAACGTGGCAGCATACAGCAACGCCGTCTGCTGTAGGACCCGCGTACGATTCAGGTGTTGGCGTTCCATGCTCCGCTGGCTGTTGGGTGTACAGTGTTTGGGTGCTGCCTATGTTGGAGTCACACATGGGGCCACCCATACGGTACACTTTATGGGTGGTCATGTTTGTGTGCCGTCCATTTCACTGTGTGTGCAGGTAGGGAGGTGTCAGTCCATGGGGCCTACGCTGTCAGAGTATGTGCTATGCGTTCCCTCTTTGCCAGGGCATAGGTATATTGGGTACGCCTCCATCTGCCTACTGGGGCTGGCACAGTGTGTTCATGGTCCTGAACCCTCTGTGCCTGGACTGGCCTTGGCAGTTGTGGTGAGCTTTGTGGCCCTTCACCATTATGTCCCTGCAGCAGCTGCTTCTGCAGGATCATATTATGTAGCATGGCACATACTATGAATATGTGGGCACATGTGCCTGGAGAGTACAGCAGGGCTCCACCGGATGTATCCAAGCACCGGAACCATGATTTCAGCATCCCAAACACACGCTCTATGATTATTCTGGTTTGTGCGTGTGCCTCATTATGGCGTTCTTGCATGTGTGTGTGTGCATTTCTGATGGGAGTCATCATCCACGGCTCCAGTGCATAGCCAGCATCCCCCACAAGGTGGCCTTGTGGGATGTCCCCCCTGGCGAATACCTGGCACAGCTGTGAGGCATGCCAGATATGGGAGTCGTGGTAGCGTCCAGGGCTGCCAGCACACACATCCATGATAATGCCCTGCGCATTGCACATGACCTGGCAATTGATGGAGGGGAATCCCTTGCGGTTTATGTAGCATCTACCCTGCTCCCCAGGTGGTGACTTGATTTGTATGTGCATACAGTCTATCGCACCCAGTACCTCCGGGTATTGTGCCACACGGTGGAAGTGGCACATATTGCTAACCAACTCCTCCTGAGATCTGGGAAAGTATATATGCTCATTGGCATGTGGTAACATGGCATCCAGAAACTGGTGTAGTACCCTGGATGCTGATGCCTGTGAGATGCCCATTATATCCCCAGTTGGCCTTTGAAAGGTACCTGTGGCCAGTATTCGCAAGCTTACACATACCTTTGTGTCCACTTGGATGGGCTCCCCTCTGTTGTTTCTTGTTCTCAGGCGTGGTCGGCACAGCTCCACTATTTGCTGTAACGTGTCCCTATCCACCCTGTAACGCTCTACTATCTCCAGGTCTTGTAGCCCCTGGTAGGTTACCCTTGGTCTGAACACTCTCCTTCTCCTCTGAGGCCTACGGTAGTTGTCGGCACCCTCCTCCACAACTCCGTCTGTCTCTAACACATGCTGATGGATCACGGCCACGGCGGCACCCAACATGTACATTTTAAAAGTTCCCCGTGTGTTTACACCTATGGTGCGGCGTTTGGGAATACACGGCTGTGTGTTGTGTGCATTCACACTTTATACTGTTGTGCTGTACACCCGGTGATGTCATAGGGTGTGTCTGTGTGGCCGTATCTGGGGATTATCTTCCGTGTTTTAACGTTAGCACTGCAACGCTGTTGCCTTTGGTGTTGCATTACTCTTGCCTGCAATGGAGTACCTTTCAACCTTCCCTTACTGTTTCTGCACGTTGAACCTACTATTTCCTGGCATGCATCCTGCAGAGCCCTGTCATGTGTAGTTTCTGGGACATGGCATATCGTGCGTTTTGTGTGCCGCCGCCGTTATGCTGCCTGTCTACTTGGCTCTGCTGTGTCAGGTCTTCACTCTTTGCAATCTGCTACCTCCCCTACTTTCTTTGCATTCATATGCCTCCCTATCCCGCTTTGCAGGTTTCTGCATGCAGAGTTGTCAGCTGCCGATTGGCCTTCGTGGGTTGATTAATGTTGATTGCTCATTACTACTCCAATTACACTGCTTCCGCATTTCCTCATATTCTCAACATCACCTTCCTGTTTCCGATGTTATTTGCGGGGCGAGCGTCACATGACTGGGTTAAGGAACGTAGTCATCCTCGTGCACATGCACCTCTGCGTGCATTGTGTGCTCTCAGCTCAACCATTTCCCCACACGCTGGTCCTGCAGCTGTGATGTGCAATGTACAGCCCAGGTTTGCTGAGCTCCAATGTGCTTCCTCCTACAGTGGCACACCCCTCTGCAGGTGACATGTATTCCCTCTGAGCCACTCCTCGGTGTATTACTGCTGCGCCATTTGGTACAGCCTTACGCCGGCGGGGGTTTTGTGATTCAGTATTATCTGCTTCATTTGCATGGCATTGACTACTAATTCATAGTTACCACGCCGAACACTGCCGCAAGTCCTTGGCAACCCTTGCACCGTGGATGTGGCTTTCCATGCATACCATGGTGTATTGTGGTTGTGAAGCCAATGTGTATTACACTGCTGTTTTATGACATTGTCATATTATTTCATTGCTTAGCACCTTCCGCAGACATGTCCTGGGGTTCTGCTGTGAGTTTCTGTGGACATACCATTTATGTTATTATTTACATGTTGTGCATGTTTAATTTTGACATTCTCTGTGTCTTTCGCCATTGGCATATGGCAACAGTGTGATACCTAATGTTGACAGCCTTCCGTTACTCCTATGTTATGTTTGGGTAAATGTAAACCGTTTTTTTTTGGTTTACATTGTCGTGCCCTTATGCTACGCCTGCACCACTTTGTGGATCGCAATATGCCTTCATTTGCATGGTGCAACACCGCACATGGGGTGTTTAGCATACCTATGCCGGAGGCAGCGCAGATCCGGCGCACGCCGGTAGTGCACGTGGGATTGGATCGTACCTGAATCGCTCAGCGGCCATATTTGGCATTGTAACGCCTACGCTATGCGTCCGCCTGGCGCAACGTTCATGAATCCCGGGGTATGTGTTTTTCAATGTGAACCAAAAGTTTTTATTTTGAAAATAAAAAGGACTTTGAGACATTTTCCTTATATCTTTAGGTTGGTTATTCCAGGTAGCTTGCAAAGATTAAAAAAAATAACTTTTTTATCTGTGGTGTTATGGAGTCAGTAGTGTGTAAAGTTACAGAGCTATCACATTTTGTATGTAGCTCCTATGGGGATGATTTTATAATTCATTTGTTTTTTAGAGAAAGACGGTGCTTGTCATGAAAGTTTATAGGATAATAAAGTAAAAAGGAGGTATCCTAGACTGTGACTAGTAGTCAGTTTGTTATTTTTAGAGTTGTATAGCAATGTTCATTTTCTAGAAGAAAGTTGAAAGTGTTTGAAATGATATTATTACTGCTTTGCAAAGACTGACCTGGGAATTCAGGAACAGCGGGCATGATGAGCAACATTGCTAATCACATACAGTATGTATGCAGCCAAGACACATAGAACAATGAGGAGACATTCCTCAATCCCAGAGCACAGAGTGCATGATGCAAACAAAGGAGCATGCAAGAGAAGCCACATTACCCAAAGCAAGTGCACACACACAGGATTGTAGTGAAGATGTAATCAACATAATTAGACAAATAATAAAAGGAATTATGAGCAACAGAAAGCCAAGCAACAAACAGACACTGAAGGCTGGAGTGGAGTTCATAACAGAAGTCATGGAAATGGATGAACATTAGTAGCAAGGTAGTTTGTATAGTAAAACATCTATGTGAAGGTACAGGATAAAACTGTGTAAGTCAAAACAACAATTTAAGGCACTTTGAATTATAAACTGGCATACCTCTTAACTTCTCAATGCAAGCACCAATCCACAACTAATGAGGTGACAGAGGCCTAAAATTAGAGACAACTTGTAAATATTGCTGTTATACATTGAGATAGTTGATAGAATAAAAGGTTTCTTATTAGCATGCATTTTCTGAAGGGTATGAAGTCTGAAACACAATGTTTGCCATTATTTTATTGACTGCAGTCCTCATGGATATGCAAAGAATACCACAAGCATTATGAGAAACAGATCAAAACTATCAGGCAAAAATATGGACAAGTTGTGAAACTCTGAAGAGATGTGAATTATATACCCTGGAGATGTTGGATACAACAGTAAACCAGTAATGTGATGCAACCATACATGCCTACATAACAAACAGCAGCAGGTATTTTCAGCCATGTGCGCTAACTACACCATATGGATAGGTTAAAAATGGTAGAAGTTTGTCCTGAGGTTGGTCAGTGTAGGACTGCAGTCCACATGCCAGTAAATCCACATTATAAGACTAAGTTGAGAAACTGCAGATGTCATAGTGCAATGGAACATAAAAACACACATCTGCAAAATGCTTCACATATGCAGGCATATTGCAATAAAACAGAGCAAGTTACAGACCTCAGAGGAAGCAAATCCAGAGGTCCAACACTACAATGTTGTGTACAAATGCCTTAACAAGGGTAGCCAGTGAAACAGTCATGCTGCTAGTCAACAACAACAAATTATATATCCATGCAGAGATGCTCAAATCCCTTAACCAGCTATTAATAACACATATCCCCTAACTTGCCATCACAACACTGGCATAAGAATCCAATAAATAAATTATGTTAAGACAGTACCAGTGAAATCCACATATTTTGCACATTCATGACAGGACAACAAACATTCTGGGGAATGTGACAGATGATAGAACTAAAAAGACAATGCTAGATATGGTATTAAAGCTTTTCTTATGTAATTTCCATGTTCCAGACCACTGTGCTAGCAGGTCATGCTAGAAAAGCACTGTGAGCAAAGATTATCAATATATCACAGTTGATATCAGGTAAACAAAATGCACATACCTGGATTTGAACCCTTGACTTTGAAAAATAACATATTCAGCAAAACATGGTATTAGCAAGGCATGCTAATACAGCACTCAGAAAAAAACGTGGCTGCCAAATATATTATTTATTTATTTTACATTTGATTACTGAGAAAGTCTGACTGGACACAAATCCTTTTTCATTGGAGGCCAGGGGAGAAATGCTCCACGTATAACAAAGATTAATAAAGTGCAATTTCACAGGTACAGATGCATAACACTTTACATTTTATATCAAAACCATATATGATAATACTTTAAAATGACAACACCTATGATTAAGATGAAATATGATACACTGTACAGGTAGAAGGATGAAACACCTTTGGCAATACAGCTAAAGAATATCTAGTAAGAAATAATATTTTAGCAAAATAAAGTATAGTCCAAATGTTTATACTTAGGACAAGCATTAGTTGTTGAAAGGAAGATGTAGGTATGAAGAAGGAGACTCAGTGGAACAGAACAGGTGATAGAAAACAAAATTAACACACTTGGATTTAAACTCCTGCCTTTGTTCAAGGATAGACTTGCAAAGTCAGGGCATTAGCAAGGTATACTAACCAAACAACACCTCAGAGTACTCAGGAAAGAGATGGCTGCAAATACATTTCAGTGGAACAAACTAGGTGGTGGCAACAAACAAAATGCACCTACCTGGGTTAAAACCCCTGGCTTTGATCAAGGATAAACTCACCACTATAAGGTATTAGCAAGGCATGATGACAGAGTACTCAGGAAAGCCACGGCTGCCAAATATATGTCACCAAAAGAGACTAGGTGACATTATGCAAGGAAATGCACACATCTGGGTTTGGCCTCATTGCCTTCCCTATTGATAATGCAAATTCATGTACATGACTAAAATGCAGCACAAAAGGTGTTCTTAACTAGTGTAAATATGCATAGACATGTTAAAAATAATGCTGTAAAATTTTAAATGAAAAGAGAAAAATAACACCCAAAAACTGTGAAATTAATGTCAGTGCACAGTATGAATCTATGTATTATTTTAGTGAGGCGTGATATCTGTCAGAAGAAGATATCATTAGTCTACATTTTATGCTTACATGGTATTATTACCACATGATAATGACAGCACTCCACAAGACAAGTCATCACAGCTATGAACCCCTGCCTACCCAACTCATAGTCCACTGAACTGTACACTAGTTCATGATGGCACAGAACTTAGTCGAACAGTTACAACTTACCAGACTGAAGCAGGACTCAGTCTTGGAAGGGGAAGAGAACAGGTCACTGTCCTAACAAGTGAGGGCAGATAACATGAGACTACAAGTGCTTATCAAGAAAGTACTGTAATTAGTTGGGAGGTCACAAGCGCAAAAAAAATTCATCCAGGCCACATCAGCATTCATCTCTACCTTGCAGAACTGGTCATTCAAGGTTCCAGTTTGGGTCCCGTAGTACTGTCAGATCAATGACTATAGGGTCAGCTGCAAGAAGTAGGTCACATCAGATTAATTCACATTCCAGCTCTATTGACAGCCCCTCTTCAAAAATCACTTGCACCATCACCTAGTCTATCTTTAGGGAGATGTGTGTGACACATTTGACCTCAACCTATTGTGACTCAAGTGTGATATTTCTGTTGCTGCCAATATGACTTTCACAAACACAGGCCAGTACTACCTAGAAGGGGAATAAGTTATCAAAACAAAGGGGGAGATTTGGTCACTTAGTAACTGTATGAATTTCATTCCTGTGACTGTACTGCTTAAAATCTCATGGAACTGTAGAGAAAGCTGTATTTCATAACATAAAACTGAACTGATTAACACCATTAATGCTGTATGCACTGACATTGCTACAGCTGGCAGTTACCTACAACTTAAAAGTAGCAATACACAAGTTTTCAGGAAAAACTAACAAAAACATTACTGATTAAAATTAGTGTCCTGACATATAAACAAACACTGCTGCCACTTTATTCTCACCACTGTACAAATGATGATACTTTTTTGTCTTTTAGGCCAGAAATTATTGTGTATGACAAAATAAAATAAACTGATGTGCAGTACTGCAATATATAACATAGGTCAAACTGAGAAAACATTATATAATATACAAACAGAAAAAAAGATATGTTTTCATTTAATTGCAAGGTATCAACTCATGTCAAAAAATGAATTAACACTGCACTAATTGGACCATTTTAAGACATTCAGTATGCACATAGTTAGGTATACTACCTGACTAGAATTTATTGGGGGAAACAGTTAAAAATGTGATTAGCAGTTTTATGATGCCTTGCAACATCATTAAACAAGGAGACAGTGAGCACTAAGGCATGATTTTTACAGAAAATAGTATATATATTCACTATTTCGAGCCCATAAAGTGGAATCCTGAAAAGAGCGAAAGCCCAGAAGTGCGAAATTCAAAACCTTGAATACCGGAGGTTTTGAATTTCTCACTTCTGAGGTTCTCCTGTGGTTATGGATTCAGGTGTGTGTGTGTGTGTGTGTGTGTGTGTGTGTTTTAAGGGTTTTAGGTAGGGGCTGTGGTATGTGTTAGTGTGTTTTGTTGCTGTGATGTGTGTGCGAACAGAATGTAGCTTGTGTGGTGGTGCTGTGTGTGTGTTTGCGTGTAGTGCGACCTTCGAGTTAGAATATTTAAGTGGAGGGGTGTGGGGGGAGCAGTAGAGAGCTTCTGTTTGTGTGTGTGTGTGTGTGTGTGTGTGTGTGTGTGTGTGTGTGTGTGTGTGTGTGTGTGTGTGTGTGTGTGTGTGTGTGTGTGTGTGCATGCAGTAGTACCACAAAATTCAAAATCTCCGGTGTGCGAGATTTTGAATTTCTTGGAGTTTTTAAGTTTTAAAGATTCAACTTTATAGCTTCAAAATACTGAATTTTGACATTTCAGTATTTCGAGGATATAAAGTGAATCCATATATATATATATATATATATATATATATATATATATATATATATATATATATATAAAATTATTTGAACATGATAAGGAATGTCAGATGAATAGTGACAGCAAACTATGTCTCACACAGCATGACCCACAGATACCACTGCATGAATCAGTTATGCTCTATGTCTTTTTTTAACAAGTAAGACAAACGCTAACCTGCATATCATGGCCCTTAGTTCTAAAGTGTATACTGCTTCTTTACCTGTGCAGCCATATGTTGTGTACAAACCTGCCAGATGTAATTTCTTACTACTGCTGCTGGCTGGTCACCATTAATCATAGTAGAACTGAAGTGGGATGCTGCAATGACAGAATGGTTCACTTCACCATCAGACTGGTGCATGATCATATTGTGTAGAATGCAACGTGCAGGAATCATCCTGGATGCAATAGCTGGGCTGTACTTGAGTTGTCTTCTGCAACTCCACTTGGATTTCTCACTTGTGTCATGAGCCATGGCATATACACACACACACACACACACACACACACACACACACACACACACACACACACACACACACACACACACACACACACACACACACACACACACACACACATATATGCATACGCCCACGCACAAAAAAAAAAATAAAGAATAAGAGAGAAATGGAGTGAATGGGGAGACAAAACAAAGACAAACAGGTTTAATATTAGGCAATACATTTATATTTTTCAACTTACCAGTAAAATGGCAACTGGGCATCCTTCCATGTAGGTCAAGGCAATAGAGTGCACAGTGAGCTAATGTGACAGATATGGGAATCATGTGCACTGCAAGGATGCTGGGCATAGACTTTGGTGATGCACTCCCATGCACCACTCACTACTTGGCAATTGATAGTAATACTATTCATCCCATCAACCAGAAAAAGACCTAATTGTAACACAGGTGCAATCTATTTTACCAAATGCCTCAGGGGAAACATGCCACCCAATAAGAGGCACAAATATTCCTTTGTAAATCTTGAGGTGACACCAGGCAATAAATACATTGATCCACACATGCCAAGAGTACATCCAGGAAATGCTGTATTATCCTGAAGGTAGAAGCATGTGAGATACAAATGTGTCAGTAGCTTGTCATTGGAAGGTCCCATGAGAAGTACAGAGAGGACTATACATACCTTAGTATGCACAAGGATATGAACTCTACACATTCCACCAGTACTGCTATGGGGATTATACGTACTCACTAAGATTCTTATAATATCCATGTCCACTCTAAACCTATTTAGTATCTCCTAATTGTCACAATTATAATGGGTTACTTCCTGCTTATATCACCACCTTCTTGGGTCCAAGCAGTTGTGGCTCAGTCAAGACAAACAGCTCAGAGCTGTCATCAGAGCTAGAGTGAGTGAATCAGGTACCATTTGACTTACAAATGTGCAGTATTTCCATTAAGGCAGGATCAGAGGTTGCTCTGTATGCAAGGCATGAGTCACTTCTTAGTAGTCTATATGATACAGAGAATAGTGATGGTGATTTCAGTCTCTGCATGTAAGGCATACCTTGAATTTTCTTTGTGAAAATCCTTTGACATTTCTCCAGTTGCTGCAGATGCCTGTTTAGGTACATATCAAAGGGGTCATTGTCCTCTATTATTGATCTGATGAGGGAAGAGTTCAGGGAGGTATAACCTTTTTTGTTCTGGAAGCTATGCCATTGCTTATGAGGTGAGCAAAGTAGAAGGCCTTCCTTACCACTGTGGAGACATGACGAAAAAAAGTAAGGTTGCTGTCAACCTGTGTGCCCAAATCTCTCACCACTGATTAGTACTTAGGGTGTTGTTAATAATATGCCAATCTGCAGGGACATCATCTTTGTGAAAGGGGACAATAATGCATTTTTTTTACATTGAGTTGAAGAACATGACTTTGGCACCAGTCATTGGTTTGCATAAGTCCTTCTTGTGCAATGTCAATATCATTTGGGGACTCACTGACTGCTCCAAGTTTGCAGTCATGACCTTTTGTTTTTGCCTATATTTCTGAGTAGATTCCAAACAATCATGGCCCCAGCACTAATCCCTGTGGAACACCAGTGGTAATGGGTCTGCTGATGGGGGTGGAGTCCCGTTTTGACATTTTGTGTTCTGCTGGTGAGTCAGTTTGCAACCCACCTGACAGTATATGGGTTGACCCCCAGCTGGGTGAGGTTTTCCAATGATGCCTGAGTGAGGATTGTGTCAAAGGCCTTGGCCAAGTCTAGGTAGGCTGTATGCACAGATTTGCCTTTGTACAGGGCTTTGTTGACAGTCTTAAAGAAGTCCACCAGATTCAACAGGCAGGATCTCCCTTTAACAAAATCAAACTGGGTCGGGTCAAGTGTTTGATGGTCTCCTATATCCTTTAATAAGGTTCACGGAGTTGCAGATAAGGCTGTTTAGACTAATGGGCCTATAGTTCCCAGTGTAATTGGATGCACCCCCCTTGTGCGAGGGGACAATGGTAGCTGTTTTCCATTCAGCATGGACAAGACCAGTGCTTAGGCTGTGGTTGAAAAGAGTTCCCAATGTTGTAGTTAACTCCTGTTTTAACCCATTGAAAATGCAGCCTGGGATGTTATCAGGTCTCATTTAGGCTATGTTTTTGGCACTGGAGAGAGCGGTTAATAGCTGTTCTTTAGAGATACGAGGTGGAAAAAAGGTGGTAGGAATGTTTTGGGGTAGATGTGATGGGGACAGGGGGGAGAAGATTTCACTGAACCTGTCCACTAGTAGGTTGGCTATTTCCACTGGTTCAGTATATATGGTACTATTCACTACCAGTACAGTGTAAATCTGGGCTTTTTCTTTAAGGTTTCAGATGTAGCTAAAGAATGCCTTATGGTTATCCTTATCTAGGGATACTAATATAGATTCATGGTTAGCTTTAGAAGACTTTACAAGATGTCTTATTTTCTTGTTCAAGTTGAGAAGAATGTGCTTCCAATTCTGAGATAATTCCTTCTTGCTTTTAGACAGTAGTTTCTCCCTTTTATTATATAACCTGTTTATGGTGGATGTCCATCAGGCAGGCTTGTTTTTTCTTGAAGATCTTGCTTTGGTGCTATCAGGAATGGCTGAGTCAGTACAATTGTATAGATGTTTATACAATGCATTGGTGTATATCCCAGTATAGGTGTCATTGCCATCAATGAGGACAAGAGTTTTGAAGCTATTACTGCCTTTTTGTAAGAGGCTGTAGCTGAATTTTGAGAGTTTTTTTAGCCTAATTTCCTTCTGAGGGGACTGATTCTACTGTTACTTCAAAAGAGACTGATTTATGATCAGACTTCACCAGGGAGGGCCGCACATTTGTCGTGGTGTACCATTCTAACATGTTGGTGAGTACCAAGTCTAGAATATTTGGGGCCCAGTGGGGGGTGCCAAGTATCTGCTCCAAGGCGTTTGAGTTAAGGAAGTCCAAGAACCTTTGGTTGAGTGTGTTTGTTCATGCACAATTAACCCAATCTACGGATGAGTAGTTAAAGTCACCCATAAACAAGGTGTTTGGTTGTATTTTGAGAGACTCAAGTAGATCAAAGGAAGCAGTGTGGATATCATGGTTCAAAGATGGGATCTATAGCTGGCAATTACTTGGAAAGAGGTCTTTCCTATAGTTATCTGCGCATGGAGGGACTCTAGGGAATCATTCTATTTAACAAATCTGGAGGTGTATTTATCTTTGATGAATACTGATACTTCTCCTCCTTTAGTTTTCACATCTTCATTTTGTGGTCTGAACGGATGGAAGGCATGATATCCTAGTGTGGCTAGGGTGCTCTTCACAGTCTTGAGCCAAGTCTCTGTGACTTCACAGATGTCCGCATCTTCCAATGTGAGGGGTGCTTCCAGTGAGTGCAGTTTCAGATTTTGGCTCCTAGCATTTAGCAGCATAACCTTAAAGTTGTTTTTTGAGGATATTTTTACATCAGGAATTTTGTTTTTGTGACTTTGCCTAGCAAAGGCACAATGGTGGAGGCAACAGCCTTAACCAGTAGTCAAAAGCCCAGAGATGAAAGGTGGACAACATGTCTGGCAAAGTATCATGGTCAAGCTAATATGGGCAACAAGTAGCAGCAAAATTAAACTGATTTCAAACACTCTAACTAATAGTAGTAGACTAGTCTGGGCCCTGGGCCAACAATCACCACTCAGATAGGTCCTTAGCTATACTCTACTCTCACTAGGGTGTAGGGGAGGCCCTTTTTTGGAGGAAAGCTGGATTAGTGCTCAGAAATTGAAAAAACAGACTGGGTCCAGCAAATCTGAACCAAGTGTATGCTAGGCTAAAAGTGCAGGAAACAGGAAATATACAGTAAAATACCGTTCAAAAATAAATGCATGCAGTAAAATACAAAGCAAGAAGTGCAGATCAAGTAAAAATGATACTTATTGTTCAGTAGCAGACAGTGGATGCTTCAGATAAGACCGGAGATTGATTGCTTGTTGCTAACCTCTAACTTAACCAAAGGAAAAGCCCAAGACTGAAACTTATTCCAGCAATCCCCAACTCAGATGGGTCATTGGCTGCACACTTCTGCAACAAGGGTGCAGGGGCCTTCTTAATGTAAGATGTCGGGATTTAATGTTCAAATGATACAAAACTGTCTAGATTCAGCAAGCCTATATCTAGCCTATGCTATAAAATGCAAAAGTAACAGCAATTCAAAGTGCAGAAAATCACAGTCACAACAGCAAAACTCAGTCTAAGTAAAGCAGTAATTCAGTAGTATACTCCCACAAAATTGTAGACTACAAACATTCCTAGTGTGAAATAATTGGTCTGGAACCCAAGCGCTTAAACCAGAACAATGACACTTAGAATAACAGGCACAATAAGCAATGCAGGTAACCCATCTTTTTTTATTTCCATACTCTTTGAAGAATCCTGATGTGGAACCTTCCACATTCATCATTAGACTACTGCTGTAATAGCCTTAAACAATATGGACGTCCTGTTAAGGATTGGACCCAGACAGCCAGCTTTCCAAAGCCTTAGGAATCCTTCCATATGTTTTAGCCACATATGTGCAAGACAAATGCAGATCCTTCAGAATTTTCTTACTTCTAAAGAGTGTGTTCCTCCACAGGCTTCAGCAAATTAATGGTTGCTAGCTGGGCAGAAAAGTTCCATCTTGGGGGATTGCTTTTCTCATTGAATAAATGTACATGTTTGTCATTGCATTTGATAACCATGTAGATTGCACTTGCCATTAGAAAACTTTACCTCAGCACTTCAGTTGATTGGTGGGACTTCTCTAAAGGGAATTTCTGTATAATATTGTGTTTTTTATTATCAAGCTAATTATATTTTACTTCAGGGCATTTCTGTTGAGCTTATACTTTCTTGAACAGGGTGAATATTCATGATTCTTTCCAGCTAAAAGTTTACTATTCTGTCAAACAATGAGATCAACTCATCTTAGCTCCAGTTACAAAAATATCAGGCACTATATTCAGATGTAGGAGTGTCTGTAGAATTCTATAACTCTCTTAATAATTTTAGTAAATTCTGTGAGGAAAAATGTATTGCTTATGCTTCACTTTGTTGTGATGAGCAAGGACAAGTGTGTTTTGCATTTGTTACTGAAATAGCTTACCTCAGTAACTATCGTATTAGCCTGTAGGTTTCATTGACTCTTTGTTATGTATCTGACAGACTCTGTTCATGGCTAGAGCAAGGACTTGAGTTGTTCTATGAATTTCACTTCTTCCCTAAGCCACAAGAAGTAGAGAAACTTTATTAGGAGGCTTGAGTCATCAAGTCAGCGTTCTTCTTACCTGAGCCACTGATGGGTAAGTCTGCTGAAGTCATCAGCATCTCCAAAACCTGCTCATTCACCTAGTTCTCCTAGTTTTCCTGGCATTGCTCCTCAAATGCTGTTATGGACTTTGGCAGGCATATCCTCTTTGGCTGAACAATTGTCTTCAGCAGGGAAGGGAGGCCCACTCTTGCAGGCTTGGTGTAAAGTACTTGGGGGGTGTTCCTTTGCTAACCCACATTAAGGACCCTGTCCCCCATGATAGAGACCATCTGCCAGTTAATTGTTTTATGGGGAGGAGGCTTTCCTTCAACAAAAATGCATAACTGCAGCCATGTTTCCTCAGATTACCACATGGTTTGGCAGAAGGATTGATGAGAATAATACCGTTCACAGAAGAGGAGGAAGAAAACAATTTCTTCTCTATCAGATGTAGATTACCAGTCTGAGTGACAGCCATTAGACTGGGACAATGTATGTCATATTCTCTTACTACAGGGTGAATATTTAAATTCTGAAGAAAGACTTTCCTTAGCTTCTACACCTAAAGAATGGTTCTTTTCAAAATATTATTGCTAATATGAGGGACTTTTTCCAATGGGGAAAAAAACATATCTGAATCTCAACAAAGATATAATAATCTATTATATGAAGATTTGTGTCAAGCTGTACTTGTTTCTCTTCTTTGTCCAGCATTTTTGGATATCATTTTGCTGGATTGCACTTTTTCTGGTAGCTAGCCATCTTGTCTTAACATGTCTGATACGTTATACATGTACCTGTCCAATAAATTTCTTGTTTTCTAATCCTAGGGCAGATCCTGTATTAATTTTCTAGTCAAAGTGATC
The DNA here is from genome assembly GCF_019279795.1 of Protopterus annectens. Taxonomy (NCBI): domain Eukaryota; kingdom Metazoa; phylum Chordata; order Ceratodontiformes; family Protopteridae; genus Protopterus; species Protopterus annectens. The sequence goes on along the minus strand of NC_056735.1, from coordinate 818,842,470 downwards.
TTCTATCATTTTTTTTTCAGCTATTAACTTTAACCCTTCTGACAAACTGGCAAACATTTTGAATATGTTTGGAAAATAGTCACTTCTTTCTTTTTCTACATTGACTTTCAGATTTGTAAATTGATTGGCACATGTCTAAGTCCTTGCTCCTTTCTTACGATAATTTAAGTAACTTAATTACTGGTCTCTCCTTCCTTTAGATACCAACATTTCTATGTGCTCTATAGTATCTGCTATGTCTCAGTTAATCAAAAATACTTTGAAATGTGCTTATGACACAGCTGATGTTGTTTCCAGGGCTGTTGTCTCTGGCTCTTTTTTGAGATGATTTGCCTGGTTACAGTTACAAAATTTACTAGATGATGTTAAAAGTGAAATTTTAAATGATCTACTAGATAACAAAGTATTATTTGTCCCTTCCTGTTTGGAAGCCTTTCATGGTTTTGAGGAAAGGGGAGAATAAATTTACATGGTCACCTAGTTTTTTAAAAAAATGTTTTATTAATTAAAAAAAAAGATTATATGAAAATATTTAAAAATAAGTCGAACAAAAACATAACAATTTGCAGATACCCACAACAAAATTAAACATAGAACACAAAATTATTAACATTTATCAAGTAAATTAATTAATGTTTACCAAAATCTAAACTGGTGAGTAATATTCAAAGTTCTCATTTTGGCAATTGCTAGTTCTTTTTTACAGATTTTTTTTTTTGCTAAATTAATGAATCCAGTGAAAGAAAGAATAGCATTAAATAAGATCAAGGAGTTAGAAATGATACAATTATTTGTCCACAAAGTGTGGGCAAAATTTTTAAATTCAACCCAAAAAGGAGTTACTTTTTTATACTCCAATATCATATGAAACCAATCTGAGTTAGAGACTTCATTACACCTTCAACAATTAATTTTCCTATAGTTATATATTAAAGCTATTTTATGTGCAGTTAAAACAGCTCTGTGAATAAATATCCATGTATATATTTTCCAACAAAGACAAAAAGTAGATTTTCCTGCAGTTTTAAGAATTAAGCAATTATCTTTATTAGAAAATACCTTCTCTTTAATCTTAGTTGACTAATTCCAAAATAATGAAACTGTGGAACCAAACTCTTTTCTCTTGCAAGAAGATGATCTGTACTATGTAATTTATTTCTGATTAAGAATGTATGCCAAAAGATTAAATTTGAATCTTAAAGGTCTAGTATTTTGTTTATATAAAAAGTTCCAAAACAACCCGCAGTATTTGATATATGGAACAATGAAAACAATAAATATTTATCTATATAATTATAATTCCTGAATCTTTTAAAATGTGTATGGATGTCATCAATGAAGGGAACTGAATAGTATTTTTTTTCTTTTCATTTAAATATAAGTATTTCAAGAACCAGTAAAATATATTAATTACAAACTTAGAGAAAGATTGTACAAAATATCTGTAATTATTTGTTAATCTTTCATGAATGGATTTCCAAGTGAATTGGTAAGAAAATTTAACCATAGATATATGGCATTGAGAATTATGGATTTGGCATATAATTCAATATTTGGAAAACTAAATCCACCTAATTGCCAATGTTAACATGCCAATTTAAAGAATACTCTTGGTTTATTGTGGAACCAGAGAAAATTAAGACAATTAGAATTTCATTTCTTAAAGATTTTTTAGGAAGGAAATAATTAGTGATTGTAGATAGGAAAGTATTTTTGGTAGGGTTATCATGTTATTAAAGTAAGTTTATCTTCCATTGTAAAAATGTGTTCCAATTAATTATTTTAGTTACAGTATCTATTAAATTGCTATAATTTACTGCTATTGAGTCTTTTACAGTAGATTTAATTATAATTCCAAGATAATTTGTGAATTGTCCCAAATAAAATTCTTATATTTTCTTAAATAATTATTAACATTTTCATTAATAAGTGAAGTTTCTGTTTTATCAGGGTTAAACATTAAACCTGACACTTTTCATTTCAAAATAATTAACAGACATAGTTACATTTTCTATTGATGCTTCAGCAGTACCACTTGCTATTAAAATTTCATCTGCAAATATTTTGATTTTGCTGAAATAAGTTTCATCTATTGAGAATCCCTGAATTTAGCTATTAGCTCTAATAAAATTTGAGAAAGGTTCAATTACAAGAGCAAATAATGGCGGTAAAAGGAACCATATTATTTTATAACTTTTTTAATATTTTGAAAGCGCTAGAAAGAAAAGAGACAATTTTAATAAAAGAGAATGAGTTACTATATAGATTAGTTATACAATTTATAATATCTAGGGACATTTAATTTTGTTTAAGTGCATTGAACACATAATTCCAACTAATAGAATCAAAAGTCTTATTTATATCAGAACTTATTATGGTTACTTTGTTTTTATTTTTATTAGCCAGATCTATTAAAATATTAAGAATAATGATGTTATCTTGAGCCTTTCTATGTAGTAAAAAAAAAACTAGTATGCTCATCATTACTCTCAACTGTACAAATTTTTGCAGAATGTCCAGATGTTGCCTCATATTTTTGGTTTTCCCTCATACAATTTGTGGTTTTCTGGCAATTGACTGAGGATTGAAGTCACTAAATAATGAAATTCATTTGAGTTACAGACTTCATATCATTCAGCAAATACACTTCAATACAGAACTTGTTCTATCAGGATTTTAAGTTTATAAGAGCAATATTTAAAGGTTGTCCCTATTTTTGAGACTTTGTCCCCCCAAAATTTTAGACTTTGATCAGATTTCTTGCACTAAGAGGTTGAGAGGTATGATGATCATTATTTATTAATCCTGGCATAATAAGGTTCTATCTTTCTGCATGAATAGACACACACACACACACACACACACACACACACACACACACACACACACACACATATATATATATTTACATATGAAAACAAAGCAAACAGTAACGACGGTAAGGATGAATGGTCCAACATGCAGAAAACACAATGCACTGTAAAAAATAGCAAAAGACCAAACCACAGCAACACAAGGCATAAACTTTTAATGATAGTGAGATATTTCGCAGCACCTTTGCTGCTTCATCAGACATTACAGAATGAACCAAAAGACACCATTTTTATAATACAAACCAGCCAATGAGTTCACTTGGCCAATTCAGCCTTAAAGTTACAGATTATAACATGGATCTAATACATCAATGGTCTTTACAAACAGCAATAATGCACAAAGTAGTGACATATATGAATAAAAAATAATGATAGATATAAAAAACAACATATATAAAAAAACAGCATAAATAAAAAACATATATAAGAACATATATAAAGTCTGTGTGTGTGTGTGTGTGTGTATATATATATATATATATATATATATATATATATATGTATATATATATATATATATATATATATATATATATATATATATATATATATATATATATATATATATATATATATATATATATATATATATAGTCTGGCATGCATCCTATCTCTTCAACTCTCTAGCTTGCAGAATGGGTTTAATGCATATTTTATCATTTAAACCTCTACCTGTAGTAGCCTGCATCATAATAATCCATTTCAGTTCTGATGTTTCTGTTCTATTTCTAACATTACCACCCAGTTCACTGGGCACAATGTTCTCAATCACCATAAATCTAAAGGAATGTGTGGGGTTATGCTGCATGACATGTTTAGCTAGGGCACTTGTTTCTGTCTGCTAATATTATTCACATGCTCTCTAATATAAGCCTTGAACTTTCTGTCCATTTTGCCAACATAGAAGGACATACATACCTGGCAGTAGACCAGGTGGACCACATGCATAGAATCACAACTAGCATGTACATTATTAAACTCCATCATCCTACCTGTGTCAGGATGTAAGAACCTACTGCGGGTGTCCATAAGATGGCAAAAGTTACATTTGATACAGGGCAAAGTGCCTATAACACTAAAAGCCATCTCATTACTATTATCCAACACAGCATCCTTTTAAGTGATTTTTTATTTCTGAAAGCAAACCTTGGTCTATCCCCCACTATAGAGTTTATCTGTTCATCCGTATGTAAGACATGCCAATTCCTGTCAAAAATATTCTGTAACAGTTTAATGCTACTCGAGTACGTAAGGCGTACTCACATTTTATTATTGTGAGTTTTATCTCTATTACCCCTTACCTTCTTCTCAGAGAAGTAAGGTTTCCCTTGATCCCCCCTCATCAATGGTATCTGAGAGAGGACTTCATTCACTTCCTTAAGATTGTAACCCCATGATTTGAAATTATCACTCAGATGTGTCATTTCTTGATGAAAATCTTCATTCTTAGAATGCAGTATTGATGCCCATAGGCCCTGTCTTTTGATCACGTTTTTAAAAATGTGTGCCGGATGCATGCTCTGCCTCTGCACATATGTATTTCTATGACATTTCTTTCCATATATCTGAGTGTTAAACTCCCCTTTTATGTTTCTAATTACCCTGACATCTAAAAATTCTATTGCAATAAGGGAGCTACAACATGTAAATTTAAAAATAACTTGCGCTGTTATTCATGTATTGATGTAGGGATTCAAAGGACTTCTCATCTCATTTCCAAATTCAAAACAAGTCATCTACAAACCTCCAGTAAAATACCAGGTGTCCATGGAATCTATCATTCAAAAGGTGCTGCTTCTCCCAGCTTGCCATAACAATGCTGGCGTAGCTATTGGCACATGACGTGCCCATAGCTACACCATCCATCTGCCGGTAAATATTATACTCAAACACGATGGCATTATTTTCTAGTACTATTTCTATAAACATACACAAGTCTATAAATTTTGCCTCATAATGTCCATCATCCACTATGTATTCCCTTAATAGGTCTACACCTATGGCATTTGGTATTGCTGTGAAAAGTGACTGTACATCAAAAGCGGCTAGTCTATAATCTCTGTCTATCTCATGTTCCTTGGTGAACTGAAATAAATCATTTAAAAATGTTCAGAGTCCCTCAATATATACATATTGCTGTCTAAAACAGGTCTTAAATATCTTTCAATGTACAGGGAAAGTTGCTCAGTATACCACCCTCTGCCTGCAACTATGGGCCTCATAGGTGGACATGTAGGGTGTTTGTGGACTTTAGGAAGCCCTTGTATTATAGGAATAACTGGTTCTTCCTCCACAAAATAATTAAACAATTCAAGGCTTATCTTTCGACAAAGAAGGCAGTCATGTAGCACATCATATATTCTTTTGACCATATTATCATTATGTGTTCTATCTATTCATTCATGTACACTGTCATCACTCAGCATTTGTAACATTGTGTCATAGTAAAACTTATGGTCCATAACAAAAGTAAGTCCCCCCTTATCAGCAGGTCTGATAAAGAGGGAAGTATATTTTTGTAAGGCTTCCACAGCTATCCTTTCATCTTTACTAGTTATAAAAACATTTACCTCTACTTCTGTTATCAAACATATCATATATTTCCTACTCACACAACTTTTCAACGGTTTCCACTACAGCATTATTAGCATAGACATATGTACTTTTGTTCCGGAAGTTCATAGCCTTCCTGGTTAAATCTGACTTGCTCCTAACCTGTACTTTAAGCATAAGATTGCAAGTGAAAGTTTTTAGTTCAATAATGGTATCAGATAAAGTACTTTTCCCTGCTGGTATGAATGTCATACCTTTAGATAGTACCTGCATTTCACAAATCAACAGTTGCTCAGAAGAAATGTTCCAAATTAATTAATGATTCCCCATCTGTTTCCACATCTTTTTGATCGTCCTGTTGCTCCCTTGCTCTGACATCACCTTAATCTTCAGTCTGTCCCTGCTGCTCAATTGTTGTCATTTGTTGACTGTCTGTATGGGAAAAGGGAGTGCAACCTCACTTCTAGAGATGTTCTCCACTGCTAACAGTCTGGATACATCACTAATAGCTATATACATTTTAATCGAGCTGTTGTTAGACTTTTTATGAGCACCTCCCTTCATTCCCTTAGTTATACAAGTCGCATTAGATGAAGGCTCACCAATGGTTGCAGGAAGTTCCTGGTTAAGGGAGGTATTAGCAACTTCCCTTCTTAGAGGCACCTCTACCACTTCAGAGGTACAGCAATGCTAATTGGAAACTGTATCCTTATATCTCAGCCAGGTAAAAACATGCCCTTGGGCAAAATTATTTGAGTCTCTCTCCAACTTTCTCCATTTTTGGTTTAATAGCTGCCTTTCATATAAAGACATAGACTCAATAATCCGGTCTAATTTCTCATCTAAGACCTCAGGCAGAAATAAATCATAGAGCTCCATCTGCATATTATTTATGCTGGTAACCAGTTCATGCTTCTCTGGTTTGAAGTAATCTACCAGAAGATGAAAATAACTGAAGGTTAAATCAAGATTCAGTCTTTGCCATTTTATCAATAATTCCTTATGTGTATCACCATATGTGGGCATTTTTAATACCCGAAGACCATGAGGTATAATGCAGTTCTACAAACAGGATTCAAAGTGGTATCTCTGAGTTTGAAGCCTTTTTAACTTATAAAGTACATTTTCTAGCTTCAATAGATTTCTTCTCAACAAAGTAAACTCACAGTCACTTACTTTCTCATGAGACACACAATTTATAGCTTCCAGTTGTAAAATAGGGTTTTCATTCCATTCAACATACGCAGAAAACCGCTCATATTTCTTCCCTTCTCCAGTCCCCCTTTCCCTGTACCATGAAATATATTTAAGACCTGTTTTGGACAGGAATATGTATACATTGAGGAACTCTGAATATTTTTTAAATGATTTATTTCAGTTCACCAAGGAACATGAGATAGCTAGAGATTACAGACTAGCCGCTTTTGATGTACAGTCACTTTTCACAACAATACCAAATGACATAGGTGTAGACCTAGTAAGGGAATACCTATTGGATGATGGACATTATGAGGTGAAATTTATAGACTTGTGTATGTTTATAGAGGTAATACTAGAAAATAATGCCTTCATGTCTGAGCATAACATTTACTGGCAGATGGATGGCGTAGCTATGGGCATGTCATGTGCCAATAGCTACTCCAAAATCATTATGGCAAGCTGGGAGAAGCAGCACCTTTTGAATGATAGATTCCATGGACACCTGTTGTTTTACTAGAGGTTCATGGATGACTAGTTTTGAATTTGGAGAGGAGATGAGAAGTCCTTTGAATCCCTACATCAATACATGAGTAGCAGCACTAGTTTTTTTAAAATGTACATGTTGTAGCTCCCTTACTGTAATAGAATTTTTAGATGTAAGGGTAATAAGAAACACAAAGGGGAGTTTAACACTCAGATATATAGAAAGAAATGTCATAGAAATACATATGTGCAGAGGCAGAGTATGCATCCGACACACATTTTTAAAAATGTGATCAAAGAACATGGCCTACGGGCATCAATATTGAATTCTAAGTATGAAGATTTTCATTGAGAAGTGACATGTCTGAGTGGTAATTTCAAATCATGGGGTTAGAATCCTAAGGAAGTGGATGAAGTCCTCTTTTAGATACCATTGATGAGGGAGGATCAAGGAAAACCTTACTTCTTTGAGAAGCAGGTAAGGGGTAATAGAGATGAAATTCACAATAATAAAATGAGAGTATCCCTTACGTACTTGAGAAACATTAAACTGTTACAGAATATTTTTGACAGGAATTGACATGTCTTACATACGGATGAACAGATAAAATCTATAGTGCGGGATAGACCAAGATTTGCTTTCAGAAATATAAAATCGGGGGCGTGGCTAGGATGCTGAACTGATAGCTGCACTTCATTTCAGCTCTCTTACCTCAATACAATTTCTGACAGGAATTTTACAAAATAATATTTAATTTGAAGAAATTTTTATTACTAACTTATTTCTAATAACTCTGAGCATCTATAAGAAAAATTTTATTGTCAGAACTTGAATAATTCCTGTCAAATTAATTACTGGAAAATCAGCACCAATATCAGCTTTACAGCATGTGTCATCTAAGGAATACAGCACAAGACTCTTCTTTCAAAAAAGACCTGCAGTCTCTCATTACAAATATACAGGAACTTACAATAAAAATTGACAAGATGGACAATAAAATAGATACTTTTAAAGAAAAGTGCTCACAACAACTGGAACAGCTTCAAGAAATGTTTACACAGCAGAAAGGACAGATATCACTTATTGAACAGTTATTAAGTGACATTGACACTAGAGTCCAAATAGAGGTACAACAAACTGAATTCTTACTTCAACAGAATACATATTTACTAGAAAAGCTTGATGATATGGAAAATCGAACAAGAAGAAATAATATTAGAATATATGGTCTACCAGAAAAATCTGAAGGGGACAATATGATAAACTTTCTTACCACCTGGATACCAGATGTAACAAAAATACCTGAAGCTCTTTCATATGGTATAGAACGGGCGCATAGATCACTAGCAGCTTCTGGAAATGCTACTTCTCTGGGTAAGAACAAGCCGAGATCTATAATTGTGAGACTTTTTTCTACACAAGATAAAGATCTTATATTAAGAAATGCTTGGGAAAATTCTCCCATCAAATACAATGATTCATTAATAAGATTTGACAATGATTATTCTACAAAGGTGGTTTCAAAAAGAAAAGAATTTCTACCAATAAAAAAAACCTTGAAGAAAAAGCAACTGAAAGTCCATCTTTTATTCCCAGCAAGACTGAAAGTTTTTCTACCAAATGGAATAAAAATCTTTGAAACAGTAGATTCAGCAATAAAATACCTTACCAACAACAACATCCTAACACATGAAGAATCTATGGACTGGACAATAAGTACACCGAAGAGAAATGCTGACGTAAATAATTGGAAAACTGTTGAGCAAAAGAAAAAAAAAACTAAAGGACAAATAATCTTACATATGTTATATTCTGTAAAAATTTAAATAATAATACTAACAACAAAAGAAAAGTTCTTACTGTCTTCAAGTTACACCAAAACAGGTACTGTTTTCAATTATATTTTAAATGTCAAAATTAGCATAAATGTAAATACATTTATCTCAAATCACATCAATATACTAAGCATAATTTAAACATTACTCTATTTTTCATTATTATCCATCTATTATTTTCATATTCTTAATCAGAGTAATCAATGCATAATAATGTTCCCAAAATAGTTATTTATTTATTTATTTGTTTGTTTTCTCTCTTTGTGTTTTGTTGTTTTATTTTTTCTCTTCTTTTTATAAAATCTTCATTAACTTATAATATTTTAATCAGTATATGGTTATATTGCTTAATAGGTATAATAGTGACTGCTATATAACTTATTATCAGTTACATCCCTGACAGCATTACTTTTATAAGTTAAAAGTGTCCCTGTTTGGATAAACGCTAATGCTGGGCAGAAATGTGTTGCTTTTGAAATGAAGTATTTCAGTTAGGATGTATCATAAGACTACTTTAAATAAGCTTAAAAGATGTTCTGCCTTTGACCCATATGCACATACTGATATAGTTCAGTGAAAAATATGTCTTAAGTGATATTTTGAGGCTATAAGTCAGGTGTGTTGTGGTTCCGGACATCCGGAGTTGAAAGATGCTTGTGACTAGCTTAGATATCCTGTTGTCTTTTATTTTGTAGAGAAATAAGGCATAGCATGTTTAAAATGCAAAGTTTGATAGTTGTGAACACTACTTCGCAAACTAGAGTGCTCACGTGCACACTACATGAGTTTGTCACCAAGTAAGAGAAGGAAAAGAAAAAGAAAAACACATACCTTTTCCCGCTTGGTTCTCGAGACAATTTAACAGCCACAAACATCACTAGAAACTTGAGTTACTTATTGCTTGTCACATTTACTTGTGTACGTCATCCCCTGACTCTTTCTAATTGACGTCTAGTCAGAAAATAAGCTAGGTTCACATTTAAAGATGCAGAAACCTAAATTCCTTCTAAGGAAACATAAATAATATAAAAGGTTCATATAAATATACACAGATATATATTTTTGAAGCACTTTCAGTTTATGGCTACTGATGTCTTCTAGCACCTTGATAGATAAGGACATATATCTGTTTGTCTTTCTGTCAGTTTAGATTTCCAGTCATTTTAGCTATCCTTTACTATGTTTTATACAGCAGAGTTTAAAGAGCAGACATTAATCATCAGCAAATAAAATCACTGCTGTTTTACAAATTCTCTAAAGAAACTAGTAAATGTCAAGCAAATGACAGGTTTATTTTAAGGAAAATTGCCATTTCCCACACTGGTGCTCCTACAAAATACTACTAATGTCCTGCTACCAAAATATGCCCTCAAGTGGACAAATGGGATGCAACAAGAAGGTTAAATGTACATTTAGCAAATCAAACATTTAAATAACAGTATATAATATAATATAGATAAAGTAAAAGCAATAATCATATAAACAACTATAATAAGTAACATAACAACAGTGGATTTAACCCAATGTGTCAATCATACAATATTTATATCCCATATAGCTTTGAACTTTGTCGAAGCATCTGTGTTCTACACACATATTGTATTAAATCTAATTTGAGTAGAAGAGGGAGAGGCTTAGCCCACGCCCTAATTTATTACTACGTTACCATGCATTATGAACATACATTGTGGCAGGTACTCAATGAGCTATCCATCCTTAGATGGCTCATGCTGTTCCGATTTGCTCATCTGAATAATGACTGTGGCTGTATTCTTCTTATTATATTACCTGGCTGTGGCTTCACCCTTCTTATAATATTACCTGGCTTTTTACATTATCAAGAATGACACAATACTAGTGTATGTGGGTATATAATGTTACTGTTAGTGTAAACAAAAATGCTTGACAATGCAGTTGTAATTCTTAAACCTTTCTGCAGACAAATGTATTGTCTAGCAGTTGAGTTGCCTGATTGTTCCTAATTAGCAGACCTGTATTTTCATGTTCCAATATGACTACATGAAAAGATGCCAATATTAGTCTGCAAGTTTAGTAAGCCGTAAATTCATTGGGGATTAATTCGAGGGGACACTTATATTATAGCTAAAGCATTTGACATTTGATAAATGTATCCTCTCAATGATGCGTTCTGTCTAGTCATTAACTATAAAACAACTTTTCTGAGAAATGTTGTAATGCCAGTTAATGATTTGAATTAAATATTTCTATATACAGTCATAAAGCAATTACCAGGATAAATAATACTCTTGCAGTGCATGGATCACCATAGCTATCCTCTGATGTTAGAGGAAAAACAAGCTTCTTAAACACCTTTTTGACATAATAAAGGTGTTATCCCATAGTTTAAATACATTTTGTCTATTTACTGCAAAATGGGTTAGGAATTTTAACCTGTAACATTTTCATGCATAATAGTTTAAATCTTGGCAGCTTCCATTATTTTGATATGTTCTCCAGTATACTTTTATTCAGTCATAAGATTAAATTACTGGTGTTAAGTAAGTCAAAATTATATCTCCAGCACTTATTGTCAGCAGATAAACTCACTGGTTAAGTGTCAGTCTAAGCTGTAACAGTTAATATGTGATATACATAGATGTTTGCTTTAAAAATGTGGTCAAGTGCACTGCAGTTTTACCTCTGTACTGTGTCAGTTTTGATTATACAAAGTCCCTCTGAAAGTTGATAGAAGTGTTAACAACAAAACACTCAATCAAGTAACAACATTATAAGTAGTCTCTTGGATAAGGGAGATGTGTAAATTGTGATCTTGTTGTCTCCAGCCATGGGAATTATCTTTGAAAAGCTGAAAAATGCAATCAGAGGAACATATTTATTGTCTACTAAAGAAATATTAATATACTTGTACATTGTATTGCATTTCAGTTTATGTTAAACATGAAATATGATGTGATTTCAGAAATATTCATGTTTTTATTCCAATATGACTTTGCAAATATTAATTTAAACACTGGTTTTGGACTTGAGTAGTCTAAAACAATTGCACAACAATGGAATTGTATTATACAGTAATGTCAGTATATAGTTTTCAACAGATGTATGAAATATACAGTTATAGATTTTAACATGATGTTTATTAATACCCTAAATTATTTTGAAATGATACTACCTTAATCAAAATATTTGTACCTTTTTGAAACCTGATTAGAAATAAGTATTATTGAATTACAATAAGATGAGTAAAGAATATATGTATATATTTTAGCTGATTAGATTATCTTAATATATTATTCAATTATCTTTATTTAAAAACTAAGAGGCTAAGAGAAACTGATCCAAATATTATTTGTGAGGGTAGAAAGTTTGTTTGGTTAGATTCACTAACCAAACAAAGAGGTATATTACCTCATAGTGACAGGGAATGGTTTTTAAGGTTAAGAATTACAAGTTTGGAAGTTCTTTGTTTTTTTTTTATTCTATCACTTTGGTGTCGCTCAGAAACATGCAAAAATCATACAAGAAAAACTTTTTGAATTCTGTATTCAAGATGGAACTAAGAATAAACAATATTTACATAAACTCACACATAAAACAAACTCAAAACTAGGAAATGAAATGTTTATCCATAAATGTTAATGGTCTAAATAATAGTAATAAAAGGAGAAGCCTATTCAAGTACATAAACTTACATAAACCACAAATAGTCTTTTTACAAGAGACACACTTATTAGATAAAGATATAAACAACTTAAATATTAATAATTACACAGTACTAATAAACTCTCAATACAAAACAAAAAAAAAGAGGAGTAGGTATACTACTTCACAACTCAACTATAACACCTAAAATAATCACTACTCATCAAGATACATCAGGTATGTTTTGTCTAGTTTCAATAGAGTTAAATAAGAGAATCTATACATTAGTAAATCTATATTGGATCCCAGGACTAGGATTAAAAACAGTTAAACAGCATTTTGAAGAGATAATTCATTTAACTAAGGGTAGCCTGATATTGGCAGGAGACTTCAACTGTATAATGAATGAAAAAGATACAGATTCTAAATCCAAAAGAAGAAAACAACCTATTTCTAAAGCACTATCAAAATGTATAGATACATTGTATTTAAAGGATATAAATGAATTTGCAGAACCAGACTCACTAATCTTCACATTTTATTCTCATAGATATAAAACTAACTCTAGAATTGATAGAATATATGTTGCCAATAACCTAATAACAAAAATCGACAAAGTCAAAATCATAAATTGTCCCTTATCTGATCATAATGCCATAGTCTTTGAGATATAGCTTACACCATTTTATTCAAATCCCATTACTAGGATACCTTCCTATATCACAAAATTGACAGATTTCAAAGAATTTTGTGAAGAAACAATCAAAAACTTTCTAGAAATAAATTACACAGAAGATATTTCAGAAATATATGTCTGGAATTCATTAAAAGCAGTTACATATGGGAAGATATTATCCTGGTACATAAATAAAAGGAAGTTATGGAATAAAGATATGCTAGACTTACAAAACAAAGCAGATAAATTGAAACTGGAAATACAAAAGGGTAATGCTACTCAAGTTCAAGAACTTACACAAATCAATAAGAAGTATACAGAATTGCTACATCATAAGATTATGATTAACTTAGAAAAGATAAAAATAAACTCATACTCTACTAATTCACCACACCTGAGATACTTAACTAATAGAACAAAAAAATAATTAAATCTAAGCAAATAAAAGAAATATTTATTCCTAATACTAACAAAAGAGTTACGGAACTAAATGATATTTTAGAAGCATTCAGACTCCAATTTAACATTGATAATTCCATAAATACTGAAGATTCACCTACTAAGGATATAAAAAAATACTTAGAAAACAATATTCATATTAAATTAACACAAGAACAAATAGACATTATAAACAAATCAATCAATATGACAGAATTAAAATCACAAATTAAAAAGCTCAAGACAAATAAAGCACCTGGCCCAGACAATATGCTACCAGAAATGTATAAATTAATACCCAATCAAGCCATATCTTTATTATTAAAAGTATATGATATAGCCAATAAAGATTTCAATATACCACCCTCTTGGAAATATTCATTGATATCCCCAATTATCAAACCAGATAAAGATGAGAAGCAGTGTTCATCATATAGGCCAATATCATTACTCAATATAGACTATAAGATGTTTATGGCTATATACGCAGATAGGATCAAACACTTTCTTCCTTTCTTAATTCACAAAGATCAAACAGGTTTTATTAAAGGAAGAAATACTTCAGATAATATTAAAAGAATACTAACATTAATAGATTATAGCAAACATAAAGTCCTAGATTTAAATGTAATCTCATTAGATATTAATAAAGCTTTTGATTCGGTTAACTGGAACTTTCTTTCACTAGTTTTAAAAGACTATAACTTTACATCTAATTTTAATAATCTTATCCAAATACTATATGAAAAATCTACTGCATATGTTAAACTGGGATCATATAGATCAGGCCCTATAACAATCAAAAAGGGAACTAAACAAGGTTGCCCTTTATCACCATTGTTATTTGCATTACTCATAGAACCCTTTGCAAATCAAATCAGATCAAACAATAACATAAAGGGCATTTGTATTAATAAAATGTTAAACCTTAAAATCCAACTCTTTGCTGATGACATACTATTAACTCTCTCAGATGCAAATGAGTCTTTGAATGCTCTATTTAACTCCATGAATACATTTCAAAATATTTCAGGCTTAAAATTTAATGAAAACAAAACTAAAATTATGCCCTGTAATTGTAAAAAAAAAATAATAATATAAACAAAAGATTTTCCAAATATATAGTAACAGAAAGTAAATTATTATATTTGGGAATAAATCTACTCAATGAATTAACAGATTCTCTAATATTTAACTATAATAAAATACTAGACAAAATAGAACAAACAATTGGTTACTGGAATAAATATATCTTTTCAACAACAGACAGATTATATCTTATTAAAATAATCATATTTCCCAAAATATTATACTTAATACAAAATTTTTCATTGCCACCTCCCAAATATATTATTCAAAGATACAATAAACTAATTTTAAATTTTCTATGGTTTCCAAATAAACCCCGTATAGCCTTAAATAAACATTTGCCAGATTGGGAAGATGGTGGAATTAATTTACCGGATATTGATTTATATATTACCTCATCTGTTATTAAAAACATAACACTATGGTTAAATAATTCATACACACCTATATGGAAACAAGCCCATGAGCAGATTTACATAGAAATCAATTATAATCACATACAAGACAACTTAACAGTCATACCATCACCCCTTATATGGATGTTAAAAGATTATTTTTTAGGGAAAAGGAATAATATTAAAAAATTGCCATCAAACTGTGTAAGCTCTACACTTTCAGTGTTCAAAACATATATAAACAAAATACCAAATATTAATTCTTGGATTTTTCTTATTTTCCCTATAGCTTTTACACGAAATATTCTAGATACATTCCAAATATCTAAAATAAATATACTTAAAGAAGAAACATTACTCTTTTGGCATCAACTTATAGAAAAAGGGAACATTCTAACAAAGGAACAGATAATTTATAATTATAATATAAATAAAGACAATTGGCTATTTTTACAAAATCTAAGGCATTTTCTTATAAATAAAATAGAACAAATGCAACCTTCAGTTAGACATGAAGCTCCAAAACTCATTGAATACCTTATTCTTATCACAAAACAGCCTTATCAGGGTACAGGTTATTTGTCTAATATCTATAAAATTGTTAAAAAAACAAAAAACTATCATGAAAAATCATACTGGGATAATTATACTTTAATAAACAACCATCCTCCAGTTGAAGAAGAAAAAAGTAATATTCAAAAATCTTCCAAATTTTCTACATTATCAAAATACTGGCAATTATTCACTTGGAGATATCTACACAGAAGTTTCTATACATCACATAGGTTAGCCAAAATGTATTCTATTGAAGATCAGTGTTGGAGATGCCATACCAAGATAAAAGCAGATTGGCAGCATGTTTTTTATGAATGTATATGTCTCAATATGTACTGGAAATCCATTAACTATTTTTTTCAGACTGTTTATAATGATAATTTTCAGTTAACAAAGTCTTTAATTTTATTCAACTCTCCTATTCCAAACTGTGTACCAAAAAAAGACATTAAAATCCTATGGTCACTATTGGCAATTTCACGTAAAATCATAACTATACACTGGAAAAATAGGCTTCGCCTACGTTCAAGGAATTTGAGACTTTAACAACAACAGTTGCTCACATGGAAATATTAACAGTGAAGAACAGAACTAAAAGATCTACTTCTTACTTTTACTCTTGGATGAAAGTACTGGAAATACTCGAAAAGATCGAAGAAGATATATCATTTTATGTTTCTAACTATATAATATAGAATTTCAATGTTATTTGCATAGACACCAATGTAAATAGTTATATAATGGTTTGAAGTTAGTATTGTTTTAGAATTGTAAATATGTTATTTATCTTTATTTCATGTAATGTTTAAGACATCTTATTTGAAATAATAAAAAAAAATATTTAGTGAAAAAAAAAGAAATATAAAATCACTTAAAAGGATGCTGTGTTATCCAAAGTTGGATAATAGTAATAAGATGACTTTCAGTGTTTTCAGCACTCTACCCTGTAACAAGTGCAACATTTGCCATCTGATTGATACCAGCAGCAGGTTTTTACATCCTGACACAGGTAGGATGATGGAGTTTAATAATATAAATGCTAATTGTGATTCTATGCATGTGGCCTACCTGGCCTAGTGCCAGGTATGCGTGTTCTTCTATCCTGGCAAAATGGACAGAAACTTCAAGGATCATATTAGAGAACATGTGTATACTATTAGCAGACAGATAGAAGCAAGTGCACTAGCTAAACATTTCATGCAGCATAACCCCACACATTCCTTTAGATTTATGGTGATTGAGAACATTGTGCAAAGTGAATGTGGAAGTAATAGTTAGAAATAGAATAGAAACATCATAACTGAAATGGATTATTAGGA
This sequence comes from Protopterus annectens, assembly GCF_019279795.1. NCBI lineage: Eukaryota > Metazoa > Chordata > Ceratodontiformes > Protopteridae > Protopterus > Protopterus annectens. The sequence goes on along the minus strand of NC_056735.1, from coordinate 818,825,432 downwards.
TGCGGGCTACTACAGGTAGGGGTTTGAATGATAAGATATGCATTAAACCCATTCTGCAAGCTAGACAATGAAGAGATAGGATGCATACCAGAATATATATATATATATATATATATATATATATATATATATATATATATATATATATATATTTATAGGTTTACCATTAGAATGTCGGCATACCATTGCACGGCTATGAAGTATTCGAACTACAGATGTTCGAATACTTCATATGTGTGCGGGTTAAATGAGCAAATGTTATATTTCTGAATGGACTGTGCATTCACAAATATGAACTTCAAATGGATGTACAGAGATCGTGGTACAGTGCAGTTAGGGAAATACACCCCTTTTCTCACTGTAGTGTGATCTCAGAGTTGGAATATATAGCTAGGGGGGTGTGCGGGATGCAGTCCCCCATAGGGGAGTGCAGGAGGGTTTGCCCCCTGCATAAACTGGATGTTAGGTGTGCTAACTAGGGAGTAGCGGCATGGGTGGCATTCCTGTTAAATGCTGAAAATGTTGTGTCTGACATTTTCGGCATTAACAGCTGATTTTTGACATTATAATGGTTAGGTTATGTGTACTTTCGGTGAATTAGTTCGCTGTTGAGTACCTTTTTTTTTTTTACTTTCGAGATTTCAGTAGTAAACCATATATATATATATATATATATATATATATATATATATATACACACACACACACACACACACACACACACACACACACACACACACACACACACACACACACACACACACACACACAGACATTATGTATGTTCTTATATATGTTTTTTATTTATTTTGCTTTTTTATATATGCTGTTTTTTATATCTGTTATTATTTTTATGAATGTTACTTTTCATATATGTCACTATTTTGTGCATTATTGTTGTTAGTACAGACCACTGATGTATTAGATCCATTTCATAATCTGTAACTTTATGGCTGAATTCATCAAATGATCTTATTGGCTGGTTTGTATTTTAAAAATGGTGTCTTTTGGTTCATTCGGTAATGTCTGATGAAGCAGCAAAGGTGCTGCGAAAGTCCTCACTATCATAAAAAGTTTATGCCTTGTGTTGCCATGGTTTGGTCCTTCACTATTTTTACTATATATATATATATATATATATATATATATATATATATATATATATATATATATATATATATATATATATATATATATATATATATATATATATATATATATATATATATATATATATATTTACTTACACACACACACACACACACACACACACACACACACACACACGTTAGAATTTATCTTTGGACTTTTCTTTTGGTATCAGGTCTGGTTCCATGAGATGTGTTGGTTTATACAGTTTTCATTTCTTCTCCAAGAACACTTTTTACTGTGTTTTTGGTGTTTTGGAGCGTGTTTAGAAACCAACCTTGCCTTTATTGTGGCCTGACACAACGGTTAATTGATACCATTGTCATGGATACCAACAGCAGTACTGCTCTGAACAATTTTACACCAGTTTCACCAGTGCAGGAATTGCTAGAGTTTTCATCATTGAATGATGAGGGTAATTTAACTCATTCATAAAACTAATGGCATCACAATACCAGCAGATGCAATCCACTCTGGATAAACTACAGTTCCCAAGAGACCTTGCTGCAGATGAATCCATGCACCCGATGATGACTTGGTGGATTAAGGTCAACAGGAAAAGCTGCTATAGTCAGTCCAAGACCAACTTGTTCAACACAAACCAACAGTGTTCCATGTTGCCAGGGGAACTTTAATAAGCAAACTAATTCTAACAGAACCACGTGGTTTGAACAAGGGATTAATAGAGACTTGAATTTTAACAGAGAGGAGACTGTTAGCAGACCACATGACATTAACACACGTTTGCATGCATTTGAACTTAAAATGAACAAAATACGTGGTCTACAAATTGACAATGCCTATTTGGGAGAATGTATTCAGGTCCAAAGAGTACCCAAAGGATTGCGTATGTATAAGTTTCCAAATGGCATTAAAGCAGGGCAGGAAGAACTTAAAAAACTTTTATTCATGTTTGACCGGCATGGCTTAGAGCTTTTACATTTCATTATTAAAATTAACAGTAGTAAAATTCAAAAGTTAATGGATGAAATTAATGTGTTAAATCAAAATATTGTGGAGGATGATTTTTTTATAAAGTTTGTTAAAAATATTATCATATTTCACTTCAGACTTGAACAAGTTAAAGAAAATGTGTTAAGTAAACAAGGGGAAACTAAGGAGGGATGAACTTGGTTATCAGCACAAGGAGGCATACCCGCTTCCAAAAAGTTATTATGACACCCCCCCTTTTAACCAGAATAGGCAAGATGTAGAAGTTAGGATAGGCCAATATGATGAGAGACATGAGTCTAACAACTATGAAACAGAGTTATATGAAGGTGAGACAGATGAAGTTTTTGAGCAAGCTTTCCCTCTTCCAAGGTGGTCAGAAAGAATTCTGAAAATAAACAGAAACCAAAACAGCAATAATTGTTTAGGGTGACTGCAGACACCAAGGGGACAAGGGCCCAAAGGGCAAAGACAGTTTTGGAAAAACAGGAAGGGGAACAGGTACTGAATTTAAGTAAACAGATACAACCTTGTGTTTCACCATTTAAGGGAAATTACTTTGTTCGCAGGGGTTCCATGTTTATAATTACACAGACATGGAAATCACTGAAGCACATTTCTCTCTTTTTAGTAAAGGGTTTAAGTTTGTACCTGGGAGTAAAGTAGATATAGAGGATGTACTCAAAGAACTTAAAATTTATATTAGGAAGTTGAATTTTCACCTACAGTTTAAACAAGAAGCAGAAAGAACCCTAGTAGGTAATAGATTCAAGAGAAAGAGCTTATACAACCCACCTATACATCCTACTTTAGTGGATTTCGAAAGAATATGTACAAAGGAAATCTATCAAGCCTATTATTTGCATAAACATAAAACTTTTAACCTCACAGGAGAGGAAGCCTTAGAAGTGAAAAAAAGTAAGAGTCTCATATCGATACAGGATGATGAGACCTGATAAAGTGGGTGGGGTGGTTTTGGTGGAAAAAGAAGACAATGTGAATGATATAGCAAACACACTCTATGACACAGATCACTTTGAAATAGTTTCCAGAGGCGAAATAGACATAGCCCATAAAAAACTAATGCTATTCCTGGAAGACAGTTTATTTCAGGGTATGATTAATGAACAAACTTTTAGAATTTTGTTTAACGACCACCCATACATCCCCACTGCCTTCTGAATTCCGGAAGTGCATAAGAATGTTTTTCACCCACCATACTGTGTCATTATAGCAGCACACAAAAGTTCTACTTACTCAATGGGGGTCTTTATTGACTGTTTGTCGAAAGACATATTAATTCCTATTAAACATGTGTTAACAGATTCATGGGACTTTCTTGGAAGAGTTAAACAAGAATATTTCTTCGAATCTAAGGGATTTTCTACCATAGATGTAGTAGACTTGTTTAGCTCCATACCACATGAAATAGGATTGGAATTTTTTTCAGAGGCTTTATTAGAATATTCTGCATTAAGGGGGCCTCTTTTCAATTTTATTATTGATGCTATGGAGACTATTTTACAGCACAACTACGTTAGTTTTGAAAGTGAATGTTTCAGGCAGCTAAGAGGTGTTGCCATGGGGTCAAGCTGTGCCCCAATGTATGCCAACTTAGTAGTAGCACCATGGGAAAGGAGATGCATTTTCAACTCAGGTTTTGAAGAAGGGTGGTTTATTTACTTGTGTTACCTGGATGATATTTTTGTTTTAATGGAAAAGGGAAGAAGAAATGGTAAAACATTTTTGTGAATACATAAACAACATTTGTGAATATTTTAAGTTCACTTACAATTTCCATGCTACAGAAATTAACTACCTGGATGCCACCATTAAAAAGAACTATGAAACGCAAGGGTTTACATCCAAGGTTTTTCGCATGTCCACATATTCAAACAGTTTTTTGGCATTTGAAAGTATCCACCCATATTACATCACAAGAAACTTAATTAGAGGCCAGATGATCTGAGGAGCCAGAATGTGCTCCACTATTACAGATTTTAAATTAGAACTAGGAAATTTGAGTTCTATGTTTCTGGGCAGAGGGTACCCCCCAAAAATGGTTTACAATTTGGCTGATAAAATTCTGAGGGGGTGGGGAGACAAGTTTGTTCCACTTTTAGGTCAAGATACAACCACAAGTAGGGTGGGGAGACCCAACATTAATAACAAACAAGAATACACCAACACTATGGTTACACGGTTTGGAACTTTTGATGGTAAAGTCAAGGATATTTAGACTCACAACTGGTTAATATATCAATGTAACCAAGAGTTAAGTAACAAACTGGGAGAAAAAAAAAACATTATTTATAACTAAGGTGGGACATAACTTGAAATTTTTGTTTGTACATTCCATCCACCAACAATCACATAAGTAGGTACAACTAGTTGTGGTTTATGCAAGTGTTGTCCCTACATTTACACAGGTAAGGAATTAATGATAGGTGACCCCCAGAGAAATAATTACTTGAAAAAAGGGAATTGTGATAGTAGTGGGTTAGTATATATAGTTATTTGTCAAGACTGTTACATGTTCTACATGGGAAAAACAGAGAGATCTCTATGTAAAAAAAATATATGAACATTTATATGCTATTGAGACACACGATACAAACAATGCAATATATAGGCATACACTCTGTTGTGGGGTTAGGCAAGGATTTCATTTTGGTATCTTGGAAATTATTCAGAAATATATTAGAGGGGGAATGGTCTAATAACATATATAAAAGTGAGTATAGATGGCAGATTTTGTTAAATGCCACCCACCCTCCAAATATGAATGACCATGTTTCCATTGTACCTATACTTAAAGAAAGAGTGACTAAACTATGAGTTGTGAAAGTTTTTATAGAAAGTTTTTGAACAACATATGTTTGTTTTGTATTCATATTAATAATTATTTAATATTCATTAATAATAATTTTTATTTAAAATGATAACAACTAATATATTGTGATTTTTAGAATGACTACTTGAATGTTTTAAAAGTTCATGAACACTTTTATTGGATAACTGAATTACTTAAGTACTTAATTGCTGTTAATTAATTCAAGGATAAAAGCACTTTGTGACTGGATGTTAACTGGTTTGATAAAGTCCTGTAGTGTGGCGGACGATAGTGCTTGACTTATTTTGTGGCTGTGAATAAACGGAAGAATTTTACTTTGGATTCTTCTTCTTCTGGTATCAGGTCTGGTTCCACGAGGTGTGTTGGTTTATATATATATATATATATATATATATATATATATATATATATATATATATATTCAATGAAGTGAGGTAAGTACTAAGTTGCTTCTTAAATATAATGATCATTTACTGGCAAGTAAGAATAAACATAATATGAAGACTATACCGTCTGGAATATACTACAATTTTTGTTGGAAGGCTTTATGTTAGCTCTTTATTAAGGCTCATAAGCTAGTACAATGTAGGAAAAAAGAAGTTTGTGGTTAGTGGCAGCAAGCTTTGAAATCAGTTCTAGCCAGACTGATGATAACTAAAGGCATTTATAGCTTGTGTGTTACAAGTGATGTGCTATTCTCTGTAACTGTTTTCCTTATATGTTTCTTTAAGTGGGAGGTGCATATACTTTAATAATGAATTATAAAATGTGTTCTTAAATGGCAGAAGGAGTAGTGTGGGAGTGGAATTGGCATGGGAAGGGAGTAAAGCAGGCCATATCTCTACCATAGAGTGTGAACCAGTCAAAAAAAAACAGAGAGGGAAATGAAATGTTATACCAATTGTGAGTAAAACTATTGATAGTAATATTGCATATTCTAGGAAGAAGCTGGCAAAATGCTTTTTCAGCCAATTAATGAAACATTAAAACAGGAAGAGAGAATATCTGTATAGATACTAGCAAAGGCACTTTTAATTACAATACATACATGCATACATGCTAAAAATGGTAACTGTGTGTGTATTCTGTTCAAATGGAAGAGAACCCTCTACTTTATTTCAGCTGCCCTTTTGCTAAAATTAAAAAAAAAAAAAAAAAAGGCAGCAGTCAGCAGAACTTTAGGGTAGCTCACAGAGATCTGTTATATTTGTGCGAGGGAAAGGAGTCTTGTAGCAGTCTAGAAACAGAGAGAGAGAAAGAAGACTGGAACAATAAGTCAGAGATTACAAGGTTATCCCATATAGACATAGGCACTTACAAATTAAATTTTCACTATAAAACTTCCCCTGTAACTTTCCCAGTACTCAGTTGTTCAAAGAATGACTTGTTTGCTTGTTGAGGAGCACTGATGCAAGAATTCAGTCCTGCATAGCCTAGTCATAGTTTATACCCTCACAGTGTGCAAGTTAGATTTCTGTACCATTCCATCGCTGTTACCTACAAAAGACCTGCCGCCATGGATGGACACTTTCCCTATTTTTCCACTGCCATTTTGGTAGATATGGATATCCTGTGCTAATCTTTGAATCATCTCATGCTCACTGTCAACCAACTAGTCCTTAGATTAAAGGATACAGTATATGAGAGATGCAATTACACAATATCAGTAGAGGTAAGCCTGCCCCACAAATGCACTCAAAATAATCTGGTTGCTGGTAACATAAGCATTACATGCACCACACATAGTACTGACCCAGAACATATATCAACATATGCCATAGCACTTATAATCAACCTTCCTAAACCCCAAAGACCTCCTAGACATTTGTCCTACTAAAAGTATCCTCTTAGAACCCTAAAGCATTCCCCCAAAACAACATCCAACACAAAACATACAGAGACACCTTTTGAAGCCTCAACTAGAAAACCCATAATGCAAGCTGAAACCTTGCCTATTTTGTAATCATAGGAGATTCCACTGTGAGGCATTCAGATGTCCCAGCTACTAGGCTGAATGAGAAGAAAATCACTGTAATTTATCTATCAGGGGCCAGGATCTTCCAACTCATTCACAAATTCAAGCCATTAACCAGACATACCAGTATGACTCAGTCATAGTTCATGGTCTTCACTCTCTCCAAGCCCTCCTCACACTAGAGAATACAGACATATGTGCAGTTACTGAGAAATGGTTCAGATTGGCAGACAGTACCCCAGCAGTGGAAGGTTTCAGTGCCTTCCAGAGTTTTCAGCTAGTAGCTGCGCAGACAAGGGCTAAGGTAGAGGTGTCGCAATATCCTTAATTAAAAATCATACCTGTAGTACGGTCAAATAGGATGATGTGCTGGAGTTCCCCCACATGCATGTCACCATAGACAAAATCTTGTAAAATATCTTAGCCAGCTATATGTCACCATCCATGTCCTAAAAAGCTCACAGTGTATTCTTGAACCTTCTGGAGACACTTACCATCCAACCTAGCACACTACTAAAAGGAGACTTTACTTTCCCCTCTATAGACTGGGAATCCTGCATGACCGCATATCTACTGGCACATAGATTTGTAGACGTCAAAAATACAAACCAAATGGTGAATACGTCCACTAGAGGCTCTGAAACAATGGACCTCGTGCTCACAAATATGGGAGATCCTCCAAAGTATGGAAGAACTATAAAGCTATCTCCTCAAAACCAAAATCAGCTCTGTAATTAGATTAAAACCCGTAACAGGAAATATTCCAAGGGAAACTGCCTTTTATGAAGGGATGGTTTCTCAAAATTAAATGCCTGTGAAAATGTCGAGAACATTGCAGCCTATGCTAAATTACTCTCAAAAACTCTGTGCAGTCATGTTAATGACCAAACAGAGGCAGCTGCATCTACCAGAAATAATCCCAGAATGAGTCTCTGAAACAAGCCACCCTGGTGATATTCCAAAATAAACAAAATGTGCAACAATAGGGAAAAAAATATTTCAAAAATCAGGAAGGGTAATTCCCATAAAGATAAAAACTCCCTCATCAAACTAAATAGGCAACAGAGATGGCTAATTAGGTCAAGCAAAACCATCTTTGAGGCTGAGATAGCCTCCCTGGTGACAGACAACCATAAGGCCTTCTTGAGCTATGTCAGTTACCTCAAGGGCAGCACACAGCAATGTGCTGAACTGATGGCTAATGGTGCCATATTCACAGACCCTGGTGATATAGCAAACCTGTTAGTGGAAAAATTCAATTCCAGCTTTACCTTGATCTCACACCAAAACCATACCCCCAAAAATACTTTCAAACATAACCCCAATGTACTGTTGGTGCTTGCTAAAGTCACGGATGTGGCATCAATGGGTCCCATAACATCCAGGATTTCTTATGTGCTGTCTAAAATATGACTTATTAGTGCTGCTGGAGTCATTATCTAGAGTCTTCAAACAGACTTTGTGTCATGTGAGTGGAAGACTGTGACAGTCATTCCTCTTCTTAATGGAGGACCTTTAACAGATCCTGGAAATTACAGACCCTGGAAATTACAGGCCCATTAGTCTGATTCTTCTTATCTGGGAAGCTGTGGAAATAATTATTGTGGAAATTATGAACAAGGACATATGAGATCTCCAGGCACTGGACACATCCCAGTTTGGCTTTGTCAAAGGAAGGTCATGCATGCTCAATCTGGTTGACCTCTTTGAAAAAGCTGCTAAGGCAATGGATGAGGGGAAAACTGTGCATACTGTTTACATAGGTCTGACTAAAGTATTTGAAACAATACCCCACTTGGGCATTGCCAGCAAACTTACAGAACTTGGTATAAACCTCTTTATAACATGCTGAATAGTTATTTGGCTGAATGATAGGACCCAAGAGGTTAGAATCAATGAGGCCATCTCCGCATAGAGGCCTGATACCAGTTGAGTCCTCAGGGTTCTGTGCTAGGCCCAGTCCTTTTTGGCATATACTTTTTGGATGTCAAAGCAAGGAGTAAACACAGTGTCCTACGTTGATTACCTGAAAGCCCTGTCTCTTTGCTTTGTATCATAAAGACTTTTGAGAGGCAGTTTTCCCCTGGATATACAAGGGATCAGTGAACCCTGTTTTGATGAACCTTTTTTACATCTGCAAAACAAAAAAGCATCAAAAGCACTAGATTAAAAGACCAATATTAGACCAAAATTTTCTTGCATATAAACAGGACATGCTCACGAGACATTTTTCTCAGAGAATCCCCATTTTTTGGAAAAGGCTCTCCATCCATTTCAAGCAGAATTCCTCCCTATCCTTAGTTAAGGGCAACTTGGACCAATGGATGTGTAATCGGAAATTCATCCTTGGTCTGGTGTCTATGTCTCTGATGGACAAAGGCAGTCAGTAAATTACTCCATAAATAAATCAAATTTATTGAATAACAAAACACCACAAATACTGAATAAAATGAAAAGAAATATGTGAAGTGAAACCCAACTGAGGGAACATAAGAGAAACCTTTTTCCAAAACATTTTGTTGCATTTTACTTAATACTAAATCACTCAGATTATAAATAGTGCATAATGGAACTACCTCTTGCGCTGAAAGATGGTGACCATTTCACATTATTTGGATTTTTTGTTAAATCCTTTGGTTTTTAGTACTCCACATTTTATTAAAGATTTGTGGCAATTTGTAGATCTGTTGAAAAACTACATTTTTCAAGGTACTGAAACCATTATGGTGAATGTTGACATAGTGTCACCATATACATCTATTGACCAAACCTTAGGTTTGGAATATGTTAGAAAACTTCTGATCCATCACTCTAGGATGGGAGATGTTACGGTACAGTCCATTTGTATTTTATTAGATTTAGTATTAAAAAATAATTTCTTTCTTTTTGATGGAAAGATATATTGGCAATTGTGTGGGGTTGCTATGGGTGCAAAAGATGCACCAGCATTTGCCAATTTATTCTTGAGTTGGTGGGAATTAACTGTCTTTACAAAACTTGAGGGGTTTAAATATATTTCCATGTATAAATGTTATATCGACAATTTGTTTTTTATTTGGAATGGATCCATTAATGAGCTGTACAGCTTTTTACAAGACATCAACAGCCACGCATGTGGGTTGAAGTTTGAAATTGGTGTTTGTGGAATGAATGTCCACTTTTTGGATCTAAATATATTTATGGACCTTGACAATAAAAAGTTTATTAGTAGTATATATAGAAAGGATACATATACTAATAACTTTCTTCATTTTGAAAGTAAACATCCATTATTCATGAAACTGAATTTGGCACGAGGTCAGCTTATTCGTTTAAGCAGACTTATTTCTGAAGACAGTGTTTTTGAGACTGAAGTTAACAAATTAGTCCTTATTTTTGTACAGCGGGGATACCCTTTAGACAAAGTTAATAATATCAGAGAGGAATTTTCTAAAAACAGGTATTTAAAATTCCCACCAATTCTATTAAGTGGCTTTACCCCTAAAGTTAAAGCTAAAAATGTAAATAATAAAGGGGAAAATACAATGAACTGTGCCTTTTCTATTCCCATCTGTACTGATTCTTGTGAGATCAGGCAAGTTATTAACAGGAATTGAAAAGTTATTATAGGGAATAGAGACCTAGCCAAAGTTGTTGGAGATCATCCCACATTTATTTATAAGAAAATAGCTAGTGTTAAATCTATGTTAGAAAAAGAGGAGTATTCTACTCCTATTACATCTAGAGCAGCAGTTGGAACATATCCCTATCATAACTGTAAGCAGTGCCGATATATTGATTCTTCTAAGAGCATTTATTTTTCACATATTCAGAAATTGGTAGTTAGCAAAGGCAGATTTAATCGTAAAAGTTATGGTATAGTTTATCTGGCTTCGTGCAGCACTTGTCATAATTTTTATGTAGGCAAAACTATTAGAAGTTTATATAAACAAATGTATGAGCATTGCTTAGCTATTAGGAACAAAGATATTAATAATGCATTGGCTAAGCATGCTATGGAATGTTCTGAATTTAAGAAATTTGTGTTTTTTGTATTAGACAGTATGAATTTGACACCTTTTGTATGTAATTTAATACTGCCCTAGAGATTAAGGAGCTCAGATGGCAGGTATTTTTAAATGCTGATATTCCTCCAGGGTTAAATGGGACTTTAAATGTGAAATGCATTTTAAATAATAGAGACCATTATTAATTGATGATTTCTATATTGTGCGCTCTTTTATAATTGTTTTTATGAAATTAATTCAATTAGTTAATTCATTAATTATCTTAATACACCATCGTGTGGTTAATTTGTATGTATATAAATTGAGTATGTGATTTGTATTGCTGTTAGTGTTCTGAAGAAGTTCATGTGAGTAAACGAATGAAAGTACTAAACAGATTTTTAGTGTGAGCAGTCGTTTTTTGGTCTTCACTTCACATATTTCTTTTCAAATCAAATTTATTGGTCACATTTGAGTTGCACCACTAGGGTTACAAGGGCCCTAGTGCTCATTAGCCTAGTATACACCTATGAACCTAGGAAGCAATGGTGTAAATAACCTGAGACATTCCTCCTTGAAGAGAGGCATTATGGAGCTCTCTGTCCTTGGCTGGTATTTGCCTAACACTAAGCATCATTCCACCTTCACCATGGATGATGCCCCAATACAAACAAAAGATGATTAACATCAATAATTGTATTAGTCTCTGGTGTCATTCCAAGAGGGTATAAAAGTTGCCAGTATGGGAGGATATGGTCAACAGACCACATTGCTTTCCAAAGGATGGTTTATACCTGTCCTCTTTAGGCTTCTAAATATTGGCTTAAACAGTGTCTTGCCCAACAGTGCCTTTTAGGCAATGACTAACTGTCAATTTTAATATACAAAAAACAACCCAAGAAACTCTATAGGCATTACTTCTAAATGTCATCCTGTCCCCTCACTAAAGATATGGTTTAAAACAGCAAACAGCACCCTGGCAGTGCAGGTCTGGAATACCTTCCACAAAATTAAACAAGATACTGCACAGGCAGGGATCAAGGGTGACAGTGTCTCAGTTTATATCAACAATGAAATCACATCAAGACTAGTCAAAAAGGATGATACAACTGAGCTTCTCCATGTCCAGATTTCCACAGGCAAGGTGCCATATCATATCCCTGCAAGCAACAAGTTGGCATCTGTGTTCCAAGGAACCCATAACATGTACTTGGACTTATTGAATGCCCTACAAGACTGAAAACATAAAGGCCCAGAGATTCTTGGACTTTATAAACAGAAACACCTTTGACGAGATAGCCCATGCTCCAACAATGGGTGCAAACATACATGACGTCATACTCATAAACATGGGAAGAACGCTGTACCCTCATCGGCTCAGACAACAAAGCTGCCTCATTTATAATAAAAATCAATTCTATGACCCTGGCTAACTTTGAAACATTTATGGACAATTCTAAAGCAAGGTTCCTACTTCTAAATGACAACCGGTCAAAATTTCAAGTCCCTCAGAACTTCAGAGCACAGCTGCCTATGTGGAATTGTTCAAAGAAACCTTGGACAGGCATGTCAGTAAATGCATTAAGACAGCTGTGCCTACCGGAAATAAGCCCAGAACTAACTCAAAAAATAAACCATCCTGGTAGAATCCAAACATACACAGGTTGGACAAAAAAAAAAAGAGTCAAAGCTAAAATTAGGAAGTGGTAAGCCTTGCCCAATAAAAAAAAAACTCTCATCAATCTAAACAAACAATTAATAGGGCAAATCAGGTATACTAAAGTCAAATGTGAGGTAAAGATAGTTTCCCAGGCAAATGACAACCACAAGGCTATCTTTAGTTATGTTTGAAACCTCAAATAAAGCAAGCAACAGAGTACAAAAATGATTATAAATGGAGCCATCTATACAAAGCCACAAGATATAGCACATTTGCCGGCTAAAAAACTAGCTCTACCTCTCTTCCCATCCACCATCCAGGAAATGCCATCAAACAAAACCCTCCAAATACCACTAGGAAACAGGTCTAGTTGCACTCTCTAAGGCCAAAACCACGTCATCAATAGGCCCCAGTGATATCCCAGGATGTTTCCAAAATAGCTTGAAACATAATCTATCAGGACCACTTAAGTCTTTGTTTAAGCATAGCCTCCAGACAGGAGAATGAAGATCTACAAGTGTCATTCCTCAAATTGGGAACTACAAGTGTAATTCCTCTGCACAATGGAGGACACAAACAGACCTCAGGAACTATAGAACCATAAGTGTGACTAGCCTCATATGGAAAACCATGGAAAAAATATCACGGAAATGATGAATAAGGCCATAGAAAAACAAACACTGGATCCAACCCAGTTTAGTTTTGTCAAGGGCAGATCATACCTACTCAAGCTGGTGGATTTCTTTCAGAAAGTCAACAAGGCAATGAATGAGGCAAAACAGTGCCTAATTCCTACATCGAGCTGGCAAAGGCATTTAATACATTACCCCTCAACTCATGGATATAGGCATACACCCCTATGTTATACACTGAGAATCCAGCTGGCTTTCAGATAGGATCCAGAAAGTTAGGATAGTAGAGACCACCTCAAAGAAAGTCAGGTCACTAGCAGAGTCCCTCAAGGCTCTTTGCTGTGTCCACTCCTTTTTGGCTTCTATTCTGTAAAGCCAAGTCCAATATCAAGTGCCTTTGATTGTCCAAGTTTGCATATTGTTGCAGAATAGGAGTAGTCATAGAACACCCCCCCCCCCCAGAAACTAATATCCTACTGGAAGGACTAACACTGACAAATTAATTTAGCCAAATCCAGGGTTTAAAGCTCAATGCCAAGAAATGCATAACAGCACCTCTTGGGAAGTTAGACATCTTAGGATATCACCTCCTCACTAACACACATCTAAGTGTAGAACCAGTAGTTCAGGGACTTGAGTATGTATGTAGATACTAACCTGACTTTTGACCAACATGTGTCAAAGGTAGTAAGGAAATCATTCTTTATTGCTCAATGTATAATAAAGATCATGGTATCTAGGTCCATGTAAGTCATTGCTCTACTTTATTTGGCCTTCATCAGGCCCATGACTGAGTACAGTGCCCCCATTGGTATGTACTTGACCAGGCACAAACAACAACTGGAATGTTCACAGAGGTTCCTCAAAAAAAAAATACAGGGTATAAACAGCACGTCCTATGCAGATTGCCTCAAAGCTTATCTCTTAACCTCTAAACACAAGAAATCTGAGCAAAACCAAAAATAATGGGGAGACAAAGGTCCAACAACAGGGACACATTTTACATTTTGCTCTTGTAAACTTAAAAAGTTGTTAGAATAAAAGGTTTTGGGTTACCATGCATTTTCTGAAGGATATGAAGTCTGAAGCTAAAATGCCTGTCGTTGGTTAATGAATTCAATCATGAATTTATGTCAGACAGAATGATTCTGATTTACCAGAAAACGACAACTTTTATGAGGGGAAGACCAAACATATGAGGTAAAAATCTGGATATTCTGTGAAAATCTGGGCAGTTGAGAGTAATGCCTCAAAGCCCTTTCTCTATACTCTATTTCCTACAGACAATTGACAGGTGATCTATACCTCACATTCAAGGCATTCTTGTATCCATCTCTGATGGACCTTTTGCATATCCACAAAAGGAATAACATCAGAATTACTCAGTCTATGGATTTAGACTTTGTTTGTGACATAAATATGACACATTGGAGAAACAGGTATGTATCTCTGTGAATTCCCTTTCTATGGAACAGCCTTCTCATCCATGAGAAGCAGAGCTCTTCCAGTGGATTGGAAATTGGAAATGCACCCTAGGCCTGGCACCTATGCCTCTAATGTAAAGTTGCAACCTGTGAATCTTGCCTTAGCTTATATATAAATCTTAAAATAACCCCTAAGGCACATAAACTTGTGGAATAAAATCAGGATGCCTGGATAGATTTATAAAGGCCTCAGTGGACATTAGCCTAGTATACTCCTATGAGCATATGTACTTATTATAAACATTTAGCAATAAAAAAAAACTTTTAAGCAACATCAACAGTAAAAGATCTGATTCAAACATCAATGTACAGTGCAGCACATAGATTATAATTAAAACTTTGTTGAAAGATTGGCTAAATAGGAATCTCTTAAAGCAGGTAACACAGTCATCATCAATTAATGTCTATCTAGGTTAGTGAAATTAGAACTAAGGAAACTGGAATATGCCTGACATATACCACTGCACAAAATGTGCAATGTGCTGAATGTAAACTAGGGTGCAGTAACTACTAATAAGAGCAATCCAGTAGTTTACACATGTTGACAGATTGTAAATGTAAACCAATATGAAGGCACATCAACTTCAAGCAATAAAATGTATACCAACCTATGAACCTATATGGGAAATAGGAAATACACCCCCAGGATCACTTCCATGGCTCTGCTCAACAGGGGAACAGGAAATTAATTTTCTTGGATGGCACAAGCCAGGGAACCTTGTTGGCTAGGCTTACTGAGGCCCTTGGGCCGATAGCCTAGTACCTACCTATGAACCTATGAACCATTTTTGGAGAAATAATGGATTGCCCAGAGGAGTGTCTTCAGGTCTTTTAATCCCTGGAAAGTCAGTTATTTCCCCAATAATGTCCACCCTGATATATATATATATATATATATATATATATATATATATATATATATATATATATATATATATATATATATATATATATATATAAACAACTAACAGATGCACAAGTGGACAGAGAGAGAGAGAGAGAGAGAGAGAGCATCTCACACATATGTAGAAAACTATACACACCCACACAAAGGCACATGCAGTGATACAAACAGACTCATACATACACTGATGCACAATCAGATATTGCTACAGACTTGTAAAAAGAATACTTTAAGGCAATGCTTATCAAACTTTTTTTATGCCGAGGGCTGACAAAATATACCTGTATATAGCTGTGGGCAGACAACAGTCGAGTAGCAATTTAACCCTTCCCATATTTTAGTATGACTTAGAATCATTTAGTTTTGACACCCATTGCATTGTTAATGTTAGTGTTTTAGACTCTGAGTGTAGATAATTAAAAAATATATAATGAAAAGAATTAAACAAATAAATAATTGTTTAATTAGCACTATATAAATTATGAAATTAAATTGTAAATGTAAAAAGGATAGAACAATAGCTACATGGTGTTATGATTACAAAATTATCTGCATTGTACTAAATGATGTAGTGAATACAAAAAGAGACTCCTATAACAAAACTGAATACTTTAATGGGGCTGTTTTAACACTGATAGAGGCATCAGTATATAATAAACAAAATGGGATAGAATCATTTATTAAAATAAACTAGAATCACCCTCTTGTCCAAATTCAGACTGACAAAAACAGGTCAAGCACCTTTATGATGCAACAATGAAAATTAAAAGAATATAAAATACATATATTTTCCAAACTTATCAGTCCATGATTCAACATAAGGCAATGTTGCAAGTAAAAATGGGAGAAAACATTTAAGAGCAGTCTCAGGATGCTTTGTTTTCACTTTTATCCACAAGGAAGCAAATTATATAGCACCATCAGTGACTACCTACAATAACTCATTCTGCAGAATCAGCCTTTCTTTTTCAAATAATTATTTGTGTTTGAAGTTCAGATCATGATGTTTTGTACACAGAACTTTTTTTAGTTTTGATGCACTCAACTCATCATCAGATAGTACTTTTCTATGAATGACACACTGCGGCCTTCAAAGTTCATCATCAATAGCCATGAAGTCAAACTGAATATATTTGGGATATTTCAAAATAAAACTGGTGCATATACTTTTTGCTTGTGCCGTGAATTCATCTTCATTAAAATCACTTGACTCAGACAAGATTTATTTTTAAAACTGAATTTTTGCCTTAAAAAATATGTCCACTGGATATTCCTTTGTCTGCCGAGTTGAGATGGTTGGCGTGACCAAGCCTGTTTCAGCTGAGCACTACAGGATTGGGTGCATGTCCCAAGCTACCTCGGACCTGGTAGAAAACTCCTTTAATTCTTCCTTTCCAACCCAAATGCCCCTTGACATGGCCACCAGTCAAACTGAAGCCAACTGAAGGAAAATTAATGCTGCTAACCACCAGTTGGATGGAAAACAAGGAAGGGGGGGTGAAGCTGTAAGGCAACCACCTTAAATCCTTGCCAAGAAGGTGGGATGGCTGGAACCACCAAGCCACTGATAATCTGGTGAGTGGGGCTGTGGCACTCACTTAAAAACAAAGAGCCATAGCCCTGCCCCCTTGACTTGTGCTCACAGACAATGCAGCTTACTGGTAAGTCTCCCTTGCCACTGAGCTGAATAAATAACTGCAAAATATTGCCTTTGTGATCCTTTATTAACAATGCTACTGGCAGCCATGAAGGATGCCAAAGTAAGTTCACATGTAGCATATCAACCATAGCCATTAACTATTAACTCTTAAGTCGGTTGGCATGACCAAGCCTGTTCCAGCTGACTTCTACAAGACTGGGTGCATGAGGCAAGGTACCTCAGACCTGGTGGAAAACACCATTAATTATTCCATTCCAAGCTAAATACCCCTTGATATGGCCACCTGTCAAACTGAAGCCAACTGAAAAAGAGTCAAGGCCACTGAGCACCAATGGGGGGAAAACAAGGAGGGAAATGAAGCCATAAGGCCACTGCCAACCCAGCATGTCTCATGCCATTTCCTCAGCTGACCTTGAAACCAGATACCCAAGGTTGTCAAAGGAGAACCAGGTTAATTCTTGAAGTATTCATCAATGGCCATAACAATGTCTAAACTAAAAAATTCAAAACCAGTCTTAATCAAATGCCCATTGTCCCTATCATAAAGATCAAAGTACAATCTGTTGATATCTTTGTGATGAATTATCTGGACTACTATTTGTTGAGCCATCTGTGTAACTCTGTGATTAAGGAACTGCCTGGGAATCTCAATTGCACTGGATCTTCTAGCTCCTTCCCAATGGATTCTCGGTATGATGGGTGACAAAAACAAAACCAAGTTTGGATATAGCTGATGTAGCCTGTGCTTATCAGAAAATATTCTGGCTAAGAGAAATTTCTTTGGAGGGCAGGCCAGGTCATCATCCTTAAGGTGGAATACCAAAACCCTGGAAAAGGCTTTCTTTGCTGCAATTTGATGTCAGATCTTCCAAAACTGAAACTGTAGAAGGACAGAAAAGCCAAATGTACAAACTACCCATGTCTTAAGGTCAAAAGAACCTAAGTGTCCAGCTGGTTGGACCAAAGCTTGAATTGCAGCTCTCTTGCTGAAAGAATACCCTAGCAGCAGGGTAACCTTTTTTTCTTGAAACAGAAATAAAGATTAATGCCTGATGTATGACAAAAAGGCATCAGACATCGCCTTCCTGTTTTTTTTTTGTGTGTGACCAAAACAGAATTCCCCTCTGTGACCAAGTCAGAGGTGTGTCCTATTCTAGAAGAACGAAATGAATACCCTTGAGATGTATCCCTTTCTCTTCAATGGCTTTTCAAAGTATTAGGTTAACCTCTGCTAAACATTCCAATGACATGCATCTGGAATGTTAATCCGCAGGCTTCTGCTGAAAATGTGATCTGTCCTAGTCAGACTTTCCTGGTAAACAAATGTTAAATAAAAAAAATGTCTGCCACCTACCTGTTTGAAAACCAGGCCCAAACTAATGCCATTGGGAGTAACACTGTGCAGTAATCTGAACCAGTGAACTGGGAAAATAACTATCCCTGTTACTTTGTCCAGCTGAACCTGGTGCCCTTTACCCAATTGATCCATCTTGAATTTATTTACCCATATCAAAGTAAATTCCTTGTGAATAATGAGGTTCTCCCAACAAAGACAGTTTAGTAATTCACTAGCATGGGAAACACTCTCATATAATACCATGAACAAAGCAGCTAATGTAGCAAAGGTGCAAAAATCAGGTAGTGTGTTAAACAAGCCCCAATCGATTATGCTAATGAGGTGGCTCCCAATAGGCTTCCTGGAATCATGGGTAGCCCCACCAACATTCTCCCAATCCTTGGAGCAATCTGCCTGTCAGCCAATGGTCAGATTCTTCCTGAAGACCCAAGAAATGTTTCAACCATCCTAAAGCTGTTACATGCACCTGTAGTATTTTAGGGGACTCACCTAATGATGTTCTGGCCACTAGGAAGTGAAGGATGAACTACAAACCCCAGTCTATGTGGCAAGAAGGCAGTAAGCTATTGAAAGCCTGAAAATCTGAAGTTATGAAGAATAGACAACAGAGTGTACCCATTTGGACTTGGAAAACCAAGGCATTGTCTGATTGAAATACTACTCTAATGTTGCATAACCAATGGCGGCTGGTGACTTCAAATCAAAGGAGGGCTGCAGGAGACAGCTGAGTGGGTGGGGCCAATGGGAAGGGGTGTTATCAGCTAAAAAGGGGGTGGAGCTATGCTCAAAACCACAAAAACTGGAACTTTAATTACATATGCTGCTCTGGTTGCCAGACCATCATTATGAGAGTCCAATCAAGACAAAATCAAGTGGAGAAGAAAAAAAATATTTCAATGCATTGACTACATGACAGCTTACTTAATATCTAGATAGAAACAAAAAGGTTGTGAGGCATGCAAAAATAAATTACTTTTTAAATACATTACTGGAATGCCAGTCAAAATCAAGTATAAAAAAAACAAGCAGCATTCAACTCAGACCACTTCTTGCACTGCAGTTCTAATTATAATTTATATTCAGCTTTATAAAAGTATGAAGTAACATGATGAAAGTAGCAATCACTGTGATACCCCCACTTGTAAAAATGTTTCTTATCCAAAAAAAGACCTGCTGCCTGACAACAACTATCTACTTGTTTTTTGAGGAAAACATGATCAAAATAAAAAAATTAACAGCAAACAAGAAACAAGCTCAAGATAAATTGCTTAAAGGATTACTGCACAGGTTATGGACCACAGATGATAGATTGGCATTCTGTTTAGTTTACGGGTAAAGCCTGCAAAGATGACTGCAAGTCTCCAACAAATGTAATGAGCTTCTTAAAATACTGTAATCCTGTCCTTTATTACAAATACTGTCATATGCATTTCAATACCTAAGGTTTATACATTATTTAGTTATGTAAATATTCTCTGCATGGCAACAACAAAAGGATTTAAATTTTGGTAATTCGTTAACAGTATGCTTATTAAAGCTTACTTGTATCTTACAATTTCAGACAAGCTTACCTGATAGTCATTAAAGCATTGCTACTTAAACACATAGCAACATGCACTGAAACATCATGCATTTTCTGAATAATAAGATACATAAACCAACAGTAGAAAAATATGACAGAAAACCAGAACATTCTGCAAAATCAAGGACCGATAAAAAGCTACTGTAGTACTTGTGTCTACCTTAGATGGGGGGCTACTCTGTGCACTTATACTGCATAACTGCTCCTTGCCTTGCTTTGACGAATTGAGAGTGACTACATGGGGGAGTGGGATATAACAAGTATGTCACATTTTGAAATGTCTCTAGCTGATGGTGATGGCCCTCACACATTTGTCATACGTTTCAAACTTAGAGCAAGAAATCTGGGCAAAGCCATACATAGAAGTGGGACAAAGGCCCAAAAATAAGGACAATTTTTAAATATTGCTCTTATAAACATAGAAAGATAAGAGGATAGTAGGTATTGCATAAGTATGAATTTTATGAAGGGTATGAAATATGAAACTCAAATGTCTGTCGTTATTTTCTAACTTCAGTCTTTAATGATTTACCACTAAATTGCCAGAAAACCACAATTGTATCAAATATGGACCAAAAATGTGATGCAAAAATATAAAATAGCCACACAATAAAGCTGGGAACCTGTCGAAGAAGGGACACTTTTTTAATATTCGTACTGATAAGTTGAGTAGCTGACAAAATAAGAGAATCTACATGTAGTTCTAAAATAAATGTAATCTATAATGGTGATGATTACAATTATTTATTAATTGTAAACCCTCCATGTTTTCTTCCATAATTGCCATTTTGAGAAGGGGTTATTAGGGGAAAGCAACATTTTGAGCCAAAAAACAGGGACAGTTGAGAGCTTTGAATATACCTAATTCTATAACATGATATATTTGCACATGCTGCTCAACCTCTTAATGCAGGAAATCTGGACAAGGCCAAATATATTAAGGGAACAGGGGTCCAAGGAACTTGGGGACAAAATTCAGTTGGGTTGCTTGGCTAGGCTTGTAAAGACACTGGTGGTCAGTAGCCGTGTATAAACCTATGAACCTATGAACCTACGAAAATACAAACAGTACTAAAATTGCTCTTCTATAAACTTAGACAGTTATTAGAATAACAGGTTTAGCATGCACTTTTTTTTGAAGGGTATGAAGTCTAAACCTCAATGTCTGTCATTATTTAGTTACTTCATTCCTAAATGAGTTAACAGAAAACCACAGATTTTATAAGGAACAAACCAACAATAAGAAGCAAAAATCTATTAATTCTGTGAAAATCTGAATGGTTGAGAGGTATAGTTCAGCCATCACAAACATTGAGTTTGCTACTCCCCCCCTCACAAAATCATGGTTGAATGGGGCCTCCCCTTGCAGCCATTCCAATGTCCCATTAATTGGCAATTTTGCCCCATTTACCATACTGCTTTACTTATAAGATTATTTGGATTTTATTTAAAAGTTTTATTTTACATTTTATAGCACAAACACAAATAGACATCTGCTAAACAAAGCAGTGAAGTCTCCCAATGAAAATAGACTTAGCATTAAAACCTCTCTGCCCTTGAAACTCACATTCATTGAAATAGCATTGAAACCCACATTCAAAAAAAATACATCTGGCCAGTGGAAGATAAAGATTAACTTTGGGCTGTTTTCAAATCATAGGCCCCTTGCCCATGAAACATACATGTGTTCTTTGATACACCTTCCTGATTGTATTATAGGTTCATAGGTGTGTACTAGGTTAATGGCCCTGGAGCCTTTAAGCCTAGCCCATAGGATTATCCTGGCATCATGTCACCAGGCCTTAGTTCCCAGTGCTTCTATTGAGTAGAACCACTGGAGTGATCCCTGGAGTGAATTTTCTATTTCCATCCACTCATCAAGATTTCTCTTGAAGATGGCCAGTGAGGTGCTCTGTTTGACATGTACGGGAAGTCTATTCCATAGCAAGGGCAGTCTCTGGGTTATAAACCTGTCCCTCCGGCTTGTTCTGTAGATTGTGGTAATGAGGTTAATGTCTCTGGAGCATGTGGTGTGGAGGGATTGGGATTTCTTTAGATGTAGCATTTCTAACAGAGCTGTATAATACAGCACAGTTGTTAGAGGGCGTTTTAAATTTATTGTTATGAACATTTTCCCAGTAAACAATGAAACAAAATGTATGCACCAATAATAACAAAACTGCCCAATTCAGAACATTTCCATCATAAAAGTCTACTCAAACGTCTACAATCCACCAGTATCAGTAAATATGCACAATCTCTGCAGAAGTAAAAGTCATCTAAATAATTCCACATTAAAGAGATCTGTAACTAATGAAGAGGTTGCTGCTAGCAAACAACTTTATATTTCATTGCTTCATCTTCAAATAAAGTGTCTGCTGTCTTTGAAGAATAAATTACCTATGTTACATTAAAAAATAATAAGCTGGTAATATTGCAATAGTGAAAGGATGGCAAACTGATAATAGGTTCATAGTTACTAGGTATCTCCGCCAAAGAAGACATTCTTAGGACTGCAGCATCTAACCCCTTTAAAAGTACAGTACAGTATAGTAATGCATCTACATACTGTGGAAGTCGAACCCACAGCCTTCTGCATCAATATCAAGTATTCAGCCTGTTATGCTATTAACAATGCAAGCAGACAGCATAAGCAGCACTAAGCTTCTCTTTCCCTGAAGCTCTCATTTCCTTGTAAAACCCACTCGACACTCAACTGTATCTCTCAACTTTGCAGCACAAGAAAACTGGAAAAAGACAACATTTATTGTGTGTGTGTGTGTGTGGGGGGGGGGGGCAAAAGTCCAAAAACCAAGAACACATTTTAAACGTTGCTTGTATAATTTTGGGAAGTTACTAGAATAAAATGTGTTACCACCATGCATTTCACTGCCAAGTCTTGAACCCAGGAACCTGTGCACTACAGTCAGAGCAACATACCTCTATGACAAATTAGTTGTTTCTTGAATGACAGAAAGACTGAAACTTAAAAGGCTATCATTTAGTGAATTCAGTTCTTACCATTGCTCTCAACCTCTTAGCACAAAACACCTGGACAAAGTCAATAATGGGGGAATACAGCCCCCAAACATATTCAGTGAATTCAGTTCTCACCATAGCTCTCAACCTCTTAGCACAAAACACCTGGACAAAGCCAATAATGGGGGAATACAGCCCCCAAACATATTCAGTGAATTAATTTCTCACCATAGCTCACAACCTCTTAGCACAAAAAACCTGGACAAAGCCAATAAGGCAGGAATACAGCCCCAAAAATAGGGACAGATTTCAAATATTGATCTTATAAACTTAGAAAATTGCTAGAATAAAAACGTTTTGTGTTACCATGTACATTCTGAAGAATGTGAAGTCTGAAATTCAAATGCCTGTCATTATTTAGTGAATTCAAAATTCAGAAAACCTCAGATTTTATGAGAAACAGAACATAACAAAAATATGAGGCAAAAATCTGAATAGTTTTCACAAGTGGTGGTGAGTAGGGAATTCAAGGTCTTGCTACGTGCACCCAAGGTACAGAACTTGAGCCTGAGTTACTCTCTCTCTAGCCACCAGGTATATTTAACTGGAGCATTACACACACACCAGTATGTGCGTTTGGAATTGCAGCAGCTTACAAAGTCTCATCTTCCTGCAGCACTTTCATTTGAAATAATACAAAGTCCCTTCTTCCCGCAACAGCAGCTATCCATACTTGCCTACAGACATTACAGTCTGATGCCCTTCCAGTCTATGTGGTTGTAACCGCATAGTCTTCTGGACATTTGTACTGTGATGCCTTCTCTTCATAATATGGACTGGTTAAGCAACAGTCCGGATTCCTGCATGCATGCACAGAGTTCTGGGAACTCACCAAGCACACATGCGTAGAGTTCTGGGACTCACAGTTTATTATTTTATTTCTTTTATTTTACAGCTGGGGGTAGCCATCCTGCAGTCCAATAGCATGAGCAACCCCTGTGCATAACTTTCCCTTCCACATCAACACAGCCACCCAGATTGGGAAGATTTCCAGGAAAGTAATATCCCTCCTCTTCTGTTCTGGCCAACCATTCAGTCGTTTTTCAGTGAACCCATACTGGAGTCCCCTGTTGCATCTTCAAAAAGGTTTAAGGTCACTGAAAGAAACCCATGGGAGCTGCTAAAAAAAAT
This sequence comes from Protopterus annectens, assembly GCF_019279795.1. Classification (NCBI taxonomy): domain Eukaryota; kingdom Metazoa; phylum Chordata; order Ceratodontiformes; family Protopteridae; genus Protopterus; species Protopterus annectens. The sequence continues at coordinate 818,801,068 of NC_056735.1, read as the reverse complement.
CCTATTGAGTTGGTTCAGAAATGTGAACCAGAGTCTATGGTTTTCCCTTGATCTTTCTGATCAGGTGGGCATAGTGATGTTTTGGCTTGTTTACTTCAGAAATGGACTGGAGCAAAGTCCTGCCCATGGAGCACTGCACTGAAAGCTAAGTTTAACAAACTGTAAAGCATAACTTCCCCTGTGTGAGCTATGTAAACTGCCAAAAAGTAAAAGTTAGACTTGCAATTCATTCAGTTGATGTTTGAACAAGATATTGATGGTATCAACTTCTAGTCTCAAAAAGGTCAAGGCCTGAATCAGCCCACCTGACTTGTCATTGGCCAAAGGTACTCTCAAATTAGTGCAGAGCTCTTTAAAGTCTGACATGCCCTGCACAGCCCAATCCTGACCCTCCCCTACTATCAGGAAATTATCCGGGTGGTGGACCACTGATTGAAGAGGTGCTCTCTGTTTCCAACACCAATGCAAGGCCATGCTGAACAGTTCAAATGTAGTGCTGGTCACAGAGCAACCCACGAGCATGGCAGTGTTGAAAAAGAATTTTCCCTCAAACTGAAACCCTAAATAAGGCCAGCCTTCCTGTCTTACAGGAAGTAGTAAGAAAGCAAACTGAATGTCCACCTTACAAAGAAAGGGATCAGAATAACCCAAATTACCTCTGCCACATAATCCAGGGACGGGTAGTGTACCTTGGCCTGATTTTGACAATAAAATCATTGACTGATGGTGTGACTGATGGTGAATCAGTTTGAAGTCACCATCCTGTTTCTTAGCAATGAGACAGATGGGGGAAATTTTAAAACTAGGCCAAGGGGGAGTAGAAAAAGAGCCAATTAGTCTGCTGGCTTCTAACTGTCTCGATTAACATAGCTTCAGTTTCTTCATGCTCCATAATGGATGAAACATATTTAACTAACTTGAAATTCTAAAGGTGCTGAGGATCCAGTTGTAAACCCTCTGCAGAAATATTCAAGAAGAACAGCTGTATGTAGATGGACTAGGGAGTGGAACTGATGCAGTACACTGAAAACCTCTAACAGAAAACACCTCTGTGGCCAAAAAAAGGCTGTTTAATTCTAGAAGAAGTATTCCACCCCCCAAGCTCTCCCTCTAATTGGATTTAGGGAATGCCTGACCTGCCCCTACCTACTAATCCCCAGCAACTGGAAGTAGGGTGACCTTTCTCATATCCTGAACACAAATGGATGAACTTGCAGGCTGGTGGCCAAAGGCACGTCCTATGATTAAAGGCCCAGCCAACTTTGTTTCCCCATAATTACTAACCCCGCTGTCTATCTTGGTGGTGGCTGGCTTATCTAACATGGAACTCAAGAAAATAACAGGGTGACTTAGGTCCCACCTGAGGATCTTGTATATGGCTTTTAGTTTCCTGAATCACTGATCATAATTTGCCCAGCTTGAACCTGCTTTGACATGATGTGCCTCCCTGATATCCACAAAATCAACTAGAAAGGACAAACTGGCTAGGATCCTTTCTTATAATCACTTCCATGAATGCCATATAACCTAGTGACCAAGTATTCCAGTTCTTAACTGCTGCTCTGGCTGAGGCCTTTTTCCCAATGGCTGCCGATACTGCCATAAAATCCTTTTAGAAGAATTGTCAATGTCCAAAATACACTTAATTCTGCTTTAAGGATCTTCTCTTTAACTCTAGTGGAAACATATGCCATAATGTGAGATCCAGAGGAAATGGAAACTGAAAGGTTCAATGTAGCCATTGGGTACACTGATCACTGAACTCCTTGGATCCCCTATTCAAGCTGGGGAAGGATGGGTTTGCAACCTGCCCATAATCTGACCATATTCCCTTACCAAGATCAATACCTATTGAAGCATCAAAGTCCTGATCTAAGGCTAGGTTAAACAGTCTTACTCTCCCCTCTTCTGGCAATGAATTAAACTCATCCAGAGATCCATGAGGAGGTTGATGTCTGTTATTAATCCCAGCCCCTGCTGACTCCCCAAGTCATTACCTTCAATTTCAAATGGTGCTTCAGGCAGGAGTGGAAGGGTGACCCTTGGACCTGAGGTATCTCATTTGTTATTGCTCTATTGCTCTAGTCTTCTTGCCCAGAGTATGCCTGTCCACTGACTCCTCCTCAGTGCTTGTTGCTGGTCGCTTCCTGGAGTTCTTCCCTTGCTCTACTACCTGCACAGCTTCTAAGTCAGAAAGTAAACCTTGTGCTTCTTGAGACAGATGAAGTCACATATCCTTAAAAGTCTGGTCCATGATGGAATCTGAAAAAGCAGAGAGGGATATTAAAGAAAAAAATGACAGCTGTAGAAATTCCAGAACTCCAGAAAGTGCCAACACCATGTATCCTGGATGCCCTGTTGCTGCAGAGTTTTAGAATGTAAACCCTTTACATGTTTCAAATCTTTCATGGATTAATGTGTGACATGTCTAAAATATTCCACTGAAAGGAGAATGAAATGCTGCTGTGTGGGTTCTGGAATGCCTGTACTTTTCTCAAAAGACACTCCCTCATATCAACAAAATCCATTGCACTGCATCCTTTGATCCCCCAGCTAACAGAGGAAATCACAACACTACAAAACCAGTCTACAAGACAGGTTGGCCACAAACTAAACTCAACTAAAATCTTCTAGTTGCTATCTACTGAAATAACTGCCACCTTCCAATCACCATTTCCCCACACCTATGACCATTTCCCCAGACCTGCCACCTTTAGCCATAAACAACATGTAGAAAATAACATATCTATTTATTTTACCTTAACCAGTGGACAGGTAAACAAATAAGCACTCCAAAGCAAATAACTACCCACGGATTCAGTAATTGAAATAAACTTACCTGTTGCTATTAAAATAGTAATGATACCTATAGAACAAGGTTACAGCTAAAATGTAAAACACAACAGATCTGTCATCAAAAACACATCCTGCCAGCTGTCCATACCAGCAGAAGTACTCCTGCCGCTTAAGTGTGCAGAAGCCATTGCATGCTGTACATCTAAAATAGCATTGCCCTTGACACTAGTTATAAAAGCAGTCCCTGAGTTTCAAGAATTAAATAAATTCTAACTAGATGTTACATAAAAGATTTCCTTTGCCTCTGAAAGATTTTCTGCAATAGCACATACCGTGAGTAATTCAAATTGTATATGCTTATTTATTTATTTTATTTCTTTTTATTTTATTTTATTTTATTTTACATTTGTTGACCGGGCTAGTCCAACTGGATAATGTCTATTTTCAGTAGAGGCCCGGGGAGATAAGCTCCAAGTAAACAGAATAATAGCAACTTCAAGTACAGTACTATTCTAGAATACAGTTGTTATATAGCAGCATAGCAATATTTTAATGTAGCATATAATGAAAAGAAAGAGACAGAAAACACAATATAGGTATATATAAGTGAAAGCATGTTCATACAGTCAAAAAATATTTACTATACAAGTTCATACTCTGTAGTATTTCCTACATAAGAGTAAGTTTTTACAGACTTTAGTTAACTTAACTGGTTCTGCTCTCTGAGGCTAATGAAAGAGATAGACATAAAATCATAAATGGTTAGATAAATAGACATTAGACATAGTAGCCAGTGATTTTAAGGTCTGAAGAAACCTTTGGTGAAAGCGCTAACCTGTGTACACAATAAACTAATTATTTTATGTTCTACGATAAAGACTGGATTATTTTTATGAGCCAACTGGTTGCCTGTCGCTGGCTATTGTTTCTGGACTTACTCTCATTTATTTTATCGACAGCAGAGAGGCATTTACTCCTGTGGGTGTGTCAGCATTAATAGTTACGTTTGTAGACATTAGACATAGCTGAAGGGGATTATTAGTCTGGGTTACTACATGGGCATAGCCAGTGGTTTTTAAGATATTCTCTAAGTTGCTTTTTGAAATGTCTCACTGAAGAAAGAGATGAGAGTTCACTGGGAAGCAGATTCCAGGTTTTACCCACAGTGTTGGAGAAAAGTGAATCCCCAGCCTTATTTCTGGATTTAAGTGTAGATACTAGTACTTTATTTGCTGAGCGAATGGTTGTCGGATTATTATAGGGGGTGAGAAGGCTAGTAAGTATTGGAATATTGCAAATGAAGCTGATTATGTAGTTCCAGCCATCCTAGCTGCTTTAGGTTTTGACAGAGGTGAGTTCTAAATGAGGAACCAGTAGCAAATCTGGCAATGTTATTGTAGGAGGTAGCCAGTTTGTTGATGTTGTTTTTGATAGATTGGTAAAAATGGGAGAAACGTAGAGGAGGGTAGAGATTAGATGGGTATGGGCAATAGTAGTTCTAGCTTTTGGATTAAGGAAGGGTTTAATCCTGTAGAGGGAGCCTAGTTTTCTGATAACTGATTTTATTGTAGTGTTGATATGTGTGTCAAAGTTAAGGTTGTGGTGTATTGTTACACCTAAGAGCTTGGTGATTGGATCGGGAGATATGGCGGTGCCATTATTGGATATAATTGTGAAGTCTATTGGGAAGGACTTTTGTGTGGGAGGGAAGAGCAATAGTTTTGTCTTTTTGGGGTTTAGGAGGAGGCTGTGCTGTAAGAACCACTTTTCTACTATGTTAAACACTTTTTGGGTGAGGGACTTATCCTGCAAAATTGTGTCATTGATATCTATAAAATACCAATGCTGAGTACCATTGTGGTGAAGATACAGTAATACAATGCTGTAAGAATGTCAACCATTTTATTTATGCAAATGTTACCCATACTTCCAGTAATGTTGCAAACTGCAGCTAGCACCCAGTACCAATATTCCAATACCACTGTAAATAAACAATGCAAGAAAAAACATGCAATACTCAAAAAATGAAGGGACTGAACCCCAAATCAGGTACACTTGCAACATTGCTTAAAAGTTTCAAATAGCAAGCTTGTTATAGCATACCTGTTCTGTAAACAAAATGATACAATTTGATATATGTTTCTACCTAATGCTTCAACCCAGCCATCTGCCAGGGAGCCAAAACCTTAAATGAACAGCCCACAGCATTTTTTGAAGGATATGAAGTTTGAAACTCAAATAAATGTCATTATTTAGTAACTTCAATCTGCAACAATTTGCCAAAAAGCCACAGATTTTATGCAGAACAGAAAAAAATATAAGGCCAAAAAAACTGGACATTGTGAGAAAATCTGGACAGTTGATAGCTACGGTGGCCACCAGCATATCTACCCCCACAAGACTGCATAGCAACTTATTGCTGCATATGTATATGTATAAATATATATATATATATATATATATATATATATATATATATATATATATTTTTTTTTTTTTTTCCCCCACTGGCACATTCAAGGGACTACCAGGGTGCCAAAACTAGGACAGTCTTCCTGCTATTGCTGTGAGGCAGTACAAACACAAATGGTCGCTGCCAGTCTACTACATCATGGGCATCTTCTCCATAGAGCCACTGACAAATCTGCCAAGTGGAGACATGATGATCACTTAAGTGTGATGAGCCATATGCCTGCATCTTTGACTGGTGCTCATAGACAATGCAACTTACCAGTAAGTCGCCCTTATCATCTTTATGTGAGGGATAGGAATGAACATATGTCATTACTGAATAACAGAAAAAAAGTCAACTAAGAACAACAATGAATGTATCCAAATATATTCTTCAAAATCTTGTGAGAAGAATGTTCACTTTTGCTAAAATTGAAATTTATCTCTTCAGTCATGTAACACAGGACCCACGTTTTGAATTAAAATCCAAAATCAGGGGTGGGTATACAACACAAATGGTTTCATGAGGCATATCTTAATAAATAGAGAATGATACAGGCAGAGCTGAACATTTGGAGGGGTGGCAGTATGCAATTTAAGCCATACTATTTCCTATTGTTTAACCTATATAGTGCTACCCCATTTTAAATGACTTTGTTAAAACTTATTCATTAAGTCTACATTTTAATGACTAAATGAAACACACTATGTCTCCTCTTTTACTTGCAAACCATGCACTTTGAGTAAAATGTCTAGCATTTCAGCTTTGAATCATCCACTCTAATTCAAACTTTCTATCATTTGTGTGTTAATTGATTTAATGTCAGAAGCTTGCAATAGATCAGAAAATATCAATTTGAGGATCAACTTGCGGATTACTACCCATCTATAAACTAAACTCCGAGTATTACTGCTGCAGGCTATTCATCATGGGGAAGAGGGATGAATTGCATCCTGGAAGATTGTGTGGGATAAAACTGGAATAACAGGGAAATAATTCCAAACCACAATTACATCCCACCTAGGAGAACTGACGACAGAGAGAAGAATGATAAGTAAGATGATTTGTTTTGAATGACGCCTTGATGGAAATATGTGATATTCTGTGACAGTGTAGCTAAGAAATCTGAGTGCCAAGCCACTCTATGCTGAAAATGTTAATTTTGTCTACTACAGACCATAATGAAATGCATTAGCAAGTTGCTTTTGGGAAAACTCTGCTGAGGAAAGATCCTTCCTGTTGACAGCATTTTCTGTTGTTGATTATTCAAAATAAATCATCCAAAGGTTTTAAAGATAAGTGTTTTCTCATCTAACTGTCATGAAAAATCTGTTAGTTATGGGTCACAGGGAATGTATACTCTATATACATCATACAGACACAAGCAATTATATATTCATATTTATAGATATGTATGTATGTGTGCGTGTTCATGTGTGGTGTGTGTGTGTGTGTGTGTGTGTGTGTGTGTGTGTGTGTGTGTGTGTGTGTGTGTGTGTGTGTGTGTGTGTAAATGTGACAACTAATGCAGTAATGCATATATGCTTATTTGACCATTGTCAACAGAACCTCATGGATGTATAATTTGTCAGACTCTAATGACATTTCTTTTCTGTGTTGGACTGGTTGCCAGCATTGTGGTTGAAGTGCACTTTGTCTAAGTGTATGTTATCTGAATACAAGTGATTGTATAAAATACACATCAAACAGAGAGTGCAATTTGTTGTCTCTGGTGAGATCACATAATACCAGGGTAAGGTAGTTGTACCCTTTCCTCAGTACTATGTGATCTCAGAGGTAGTATATTTGGGTCTATATTAAATTTTCAAAAGCCGACAATGTTGAATCTGACATTGTCGACACGAGAATAGCGAAAGTGCAAAACATCGAACAAGTAAACAGAAATCTCCGTAAGGGAAGATTTCCTTTTACTTCAATGTAGTGCGGTCTCGGAGTTGGTATATTTATGTAGCACGGGGTGTGGGGGGTGCAAAGGGGCTTGTCCCCCTGCCAACACCGTTTATTTATTTTTTCCTGAACATTCGATGTTTTAACAGTTCGATCACTGAAGGTAGTAGACCTTTAGTGATTCAAACTGTTAAATATTCAGTGTTCTAATACACACCCGTATATGTACTTTATCAAATGTGTAGGTGGGTGCAAGGGGCTTAAACAATAAAAAATATATTATATAGAATGTTCAATGCCATTGTCTTTTGAATTATTTTACTTGAAAAGAGGGATTTGAGGAATTTTGAGTTTCATTTGATTAACTACAGCCCATTAAACTATACATTTCTGAAAAAAAAATGTGTGTGTGTGTGTGTGTGTGTGTGTGTGTATATATATATATATATATATATATATATATATATATATATATATATATATATATATATATATATATATATATATATATATATATATATATATATATATATATATATATATATATACACACACACATACAGATCCCCTTCAAAGGATTGAATTTTCAGAACATAGAACCTATGATCGTTAAAGACCAGACGATCGAAGTTTTGAAATGTCAAACCTTGTCAATGGAGATTGCCATACAGTATGTATATATATATATATATATATATATATATATATATATATATATATATATATATATATATATATATATATATATATATATATATATATATATATATATATATATATATATATATATATATATATACACACATACAGATCCCCTTCAAAGGATCGAATTTTCAGAACATAGAACCTCTGATCGTTAAAGACCAGACGATCGAAGTTTTGAAATGTCAAACATTGTCAGTTGAGATTGCCATACAGTGTGGAATGGGAAACTTAGCGTGATCTTGGAGTTGGTACATTTTAAGTAGCAGAGGGTAGGCGGGGTGCAAAAACGTGAAATAAGTTTTCACATTTTAGATTTTTTTTTTCGTACGGTAAATATTTCAGAACTTTGATCCCCTGGTCTTTGATGATCAGAGGTTCGATGTAATGAAATCTCGATCCTATGAAGTAGACCCATATATACATATATATGTGTGTATGTGTATATGCCTGTATGCATATAGCTGTACTTGCAATAATAAGAAGAGTCTTTAAACATACATCACAGTTTTTAAATGAAGGTTAATTATACATGGAAAACACAAAAAAAGGGAGCCGCATAAAAAAAAAACACATTCTCCCAATAACTATGTGCATTGGGAAATGCACAGAGTTATCTTCAAAGGTAGTCAACAAGCAAATCAGTACATACAACCATTAGTCTTCTCTTTCCATACTCTACTACCATGCAGACAGAAATTAGTCTCTTTGTTATGCTTTACAGAATAACAGCTCCCTTTCCTTTTCCCACTTTTCAGAGATACTTTTCAGGCTCCCATCATCCTTTGTGCTTAGCTTTCTTGATACACTTCCTGTAAACCATTGATAAAACAAAAACAGGTAAGGCAGCCAAGCACAACTAAAGTGCATTGATTTATTAAAAAGGATAAGCGCTTTCATGCAGGCCCTCTGCACTTCTTCAGGCCAGATAATAGACTAAAAACAAAAAAAACATTTAAATAGTACACTCAAGAAACAACTAATTAGTAACAGCTGGCATCAATGAACCAATGCACGAGCCTTCGGTACAGGCTTTAAAGGTATACAGCCATTTAATCCTGGTGCTCTATGTGCAGAAAAGTTAATAATCCATTTAGTATCAGCTAATTCTAACCTGTTATTGATATCTCCCCCTCTCATATTTAGATAAAGCAACTGCAAAGCAGAGAAATTAAAACTATGTCCATCGTTCTCCTGCACGTTTATATAATGCACTGGTAGGATCTTTATTATGAATATATCCCACATGCTCCAAAATATGTTCCTTAAAAGGACAAATAGTTTTCATAACATAGAAGCATAAACAATCCAGAGTGATGCTGATAGGACATCTAGTATTATTCATAAAAAATGGCCAATATTATTGGCTGATGAGGGTATTAAGGAGTTAGTTGGCCCTTGCCCTATGTTTAGTTTTAAGAATAAATAATCACTAAAGAGGCAACTCTGCTATGTTAATAACAGGATCAATAATGTTAATGTGTCGAATAGGATGGGTGCCTATCCATGTAGGGTTTGTAGAGCATGTAGATATATTTCTGAACACAAAACCTTTATCCACCATACTAGTGGTTTTTAGATTTATTCCTAACTTTTATGCTGATTGTATTAGTTCCTGTTTGGTGTACCTTCCTGGTGCATAGATTGTTTATGCTTCTATGTTGGGAAAACTATTTGTGCTTTTAAGGAACATATTTTGGAGCATGTGGGATATATTCATAATAAAGATGCTACCAGTGCATTATATAGATGTGCAGGAGAACAAGGGACATAGTTTTAATTTCTCTGCTTCGCAGTTGATTTATTTAGATATGAGAGGGAGAGATAGCAGTAACAAGTTAGAATTAGCTGATACTAAATGGATTATTAACCTTTCTGCACATAGAGCACCAGGATTAAATGGCTGTATACCTTTAAAGCCTGTATTGAAGGCTCGTGCATCGGTTCATTGATGTCAGTTGTTTCCAAGTAGTTGTTTATTGATTGTACTATTAAAATGTTTTTTGTTTTTAGTCTTTTATCTAGTCTGAAGAAGTACAGAGGGCATGCACGAAAGCGCTTATTGTTCTTAATAAACAGATGTACATTAGCTGTGCTTGGCTGCCTTATCTGTTTTTTGTTTTATTTAGTTTTTGGGTTGAGGCAGCCTTTGTCCACTTGGTTAGTTTGTTTTGATATTTTTTTAAACCACTGATAAACCCAAAGGTTAGGAATTTGGTTTCTGGCAGAAATAGTGAACCTGATGTTGCCCATGCTGCATCTGATCCTTTGTCTTTGTTATGCAGAGTCGTTCTTTCATTTGCATACCTGCTGTGTATTGCTAAGGAATTCTTTAGTTCCCTTCCCTGACACACCCACTAACATAATCAGCAGATATAATATCACCACCAATACTATCTTCATCAGAAGTATGCATTGGAATACATTATATATCCCATTCTTTGTAAGACTAACATGTACACATTTTCTGAGAATGAATTTTCCATTAACTTTCCATATTCTAGAAGAACTAATGTTGTGATTAGTATAATATAAAATTGTAAAAGAACAAAATGAGGGTTACAATCAAATCTGCCATATCTTTGTTATCTAATGCTCTGTTCCCATAAAGAAAAAAACAAGTATGCGACAATGTTTGCAGATGTGACCATATATTTTATTAATAAATAACTCTACCCTGGATAATTATTTTCTTTGAACCCGAGAATTCATACTGTTAACTACAGAGAATGTAACTAGACAGCCAAACTTATAGCTTTGTACTTTGTAATGACACCTTCAACAACAGGTCTGTTTATGAGTGGTGTGACATGAATCCTATCCAGTTACTTGTGCTTGCAGCTGAGTGGCCCAGGAAAACTCTCGCCCTCACTCCTCGGACAAACCTGGAACTGCTCATTGCAGCACTGTTATTCAATATCATACTTATTTGCTTTTCCACTGCCTCAGGAAAAGAAGAGGGTAAAGATGTAAATGGTGGGCTAAGGCCACCCAGCAACCATAGCCATTGAAGATGGGAATGGAGGACACTGGCTGCAATCATAAGATAAATAGCCTTGGACCAACTAAATATGAGTTACACCTCTTGACCAGAGAAAGAAGCAGATCATGGTGCTGGACAAATATTTTGCAACACAAAGCTGTCCTTGTCCAATGCCTTGTTCCCATAAAAAGCATTGAAACAACATTTGCAAATGCAACCATGCAATTTATTAGTAAATAACTTTCCATAAATATGTCTTTTTATTGAGTCCAAAAATTTATATTGTATCTATAGAGACAGCAATGCACCCAAACATATAACTTTTTTATCTTGTAATCACTCCTTCAACCACAGACTGATTTCTAAGTGGCATGACATGAAATCATTCCATTTATCTGTCCTAGTAAATAAGTGGCCTATGATCATGCCCCTCAGCTGAACCTGCCACTGTGGGCTGCAGGACTATTATCCAATGCCATACTTCTTTTCTTTTCCTTTCAACAGGCCCAGGAAAAGAAGAAGGGGAAGGTATAAAATTATATATATATATATATATATATATATATATATATATATATATATATATATATATATGTATATATATATGTATATATATATGGTTCCCAATCAGAAGCCTGAAACACTATAAGCCTGAAAATCAAAATCCTGAAAACTATAGACTGAAAGTTTAAAATCCTGAAAGACCAAAATCCTGAAAACACAAATAATGCTAATATGTCACTATAAAGACACTAATATCTACCAACTGACCCTGACCCTAACCCTAACCCTAATGTCCGTCACTATCGCACACTCACCTGACCCGCGCCCTAACCCTAACTCACTTAAACTGCCCCTAACCCCAATATTTGTCACTATTGCATACATGCCTAACCTGCGCCCTAACCCTAACTCACTTAAACCACCCCTAACCCTAACATAAAACCAACCGCACACTTACCTGAACCCAACGCATGACCCAACACCACAGGGCTAACAATAGCAAAGCCTCAATGATGTCAGTATGTCCATTTTGTGTTTTCAGGATTTTGAGTTTCAGGATTTTGGTCTTTCAGGATTTTGAACTTTCAGTCTATAGTTTTCAGGATTTTGATTTTCAGGCTTATAGTGTTTCAGGCTTCTGATAGGGAACCATATATATATATATATATATATATATATATAGATATATATATAGATATATATATATATATATATAGTAAAACAAAATCTCTATGGTTCAAATTAAAGGGGGGAGATAAAATTCAGAGGGAATCACCTCAGTTATACTTCTCAACCTCTAAGAGCAAGAAATCTGGACAAAGCCACAAATAATGGGGGACAAAGGCCGAAAAACAGGGATACTTTTTAAATATTGATCTTACAAACTTAGAAAATTGATACACTAACAGCTTTAGCATTAGCATGAATTTTCTGAAGGATCTGAAGCCTGAAACTGAAATGTCTGCCATTATTTGTTTACTTCAGTCCTCAATAATTTGCCAGTGATTGTCAGAAAACCACAATTTTAAGAGAAACAGGCCAAAAATATGAGGCAAAAATCTGAATGTTCTGAGAAAATCTGGACAGCTAACCACTACAGGCTGCGGGCAGAGACAAAAAAATGTTAACGTACACTATGAAAGACTCAGTACTAAAATGAATGTATCTTTAATGAGCATTTTCATCTGAAAATAATCAAATTCTTCAGATAAAATGTAAATTAACTTATATCCTCTACTTATACATGCCTTAGAGGAAATTACGTAATCCACATAAATACAAACTACCCAATCCACAAATGACATAAACAAATAATCCTCAATTCTGATAACATTTTACAAGTTTACACATAGCAACTTACAATATATTGACATTAAGAACAAATTAACATCTCAAAAACCATCTCAAGAATAAAAAAAATATTTTAGCTATCAAAGGTTTTTAGTTTTAAAAAACTCATAATAGAAACCATGTCATTAAGTCCAGGGGGAGTAGTGGCATTCAACAAAATTTGCCACCATGCCTCCTTCTGTTCTAAAACAAATTTCCAGGGAACCCACCAAGAATTCCTAAACACCTGTTGCGAAACTGCAAACTTGAATTCATGATCCGGAAAAGAACTAATATGCTTATTCAAAGCATTAGCAACTTTTTTCTTTGCTATTTCCTACGTGTTCATATATCCTTTGAGATAATTTTTGTTCAGTTTTACCCACATAAAAGGCATTACATTGCATGCAGTTAGCAGTGTAAACAACCCCCTGTGAATGACAGCTAAACTGGCTGAAATAGAGATATATTTATTCCTTACCCATACACCTGAAATACAATTCACATGTGTACACTGATGACACATACCAGATTTTGTCATCTAACAAATATTTTTATTATATCCCGATTTCTCAAAAATGTTCGTAAGGTTGGGACCCCTTCTATATACAATATTCGGACGCTGCCCTAAACATTCATTAATATCCTGATCAGCTACAATCAACTCCTAATTCTTAACTAAATATCTGAAATCACCCCAATATTAATATAATAACTAGGGACAATGGGACAAAACATCCTATTTGATTTTGTTTTAACAGTTGATTCAAGAAATCGTGGCAAATGTATGCTGGTATCTTTTATTTCATTGCCACCACTACCAACATACCTATTAATATCACGAACATCAGAAAAAATATAATTCGCCTTCAATAATGGTACATAAAATCCACTTTTTCATTTTTCAATTACTTCTTTCTTGACCTTAACCACAAATTCTAAACGATAGCCTCTATTTTAAAAAATCTGTTGGAGGTGGTTACATTCAACTACAAAATCATTCTCATCTGACACTATACATGCGGCCTGCACCATCTGGCCCTTAACGACCGCATGTTTAGCATGCTGAAGATAGCTACTACAGAAATGTAAATAGCTATTTGATTGTGTCAGTTTCCTATAAATAGTCGACCTAAGATCACTGTTTCCAGTAACTTTGGTTAAACAAAAGTTCAAATGGGCAATACACTGAGAATTGACCATATATGTAAATTGAAAGAAAGACATGGTACCATTAATATAATCAATAAATAAGGGGGTATCCTCCCTAAGTCCAGTCCAAGCTACAAACAAATCATCCAAATATCATATGTACATGGAAATAGATTAATAAAATGAACTGGAAAATAAAAAGTGGTATTCTCAATATGCCATAATAATAATATTGACATAGAGGGGACTGCAACTTGCCCATTGGCTACTCCTGTTAATTTTTTGAAAAGTTGCCCATCAAAATAAATATAATTATTAGTCAAAACTAACTTCACCAGTTGACTAAGAGTATTAACTTTATCCTGATTAGTAACCTCATTCCACGAGGAATACAACTAAACAGATCTTTTACATCAAATTGTTCAAAGAAATCAAACAGTTACATAAGGTCAAAAAATGCCAAAAAGCACAACAAATATGTGGGATGCTTAAAATATCTTGCTTTAACTGGGAATCTGTAAAGTGTGCAACATAACTGTTTTTTGAATGTCTTGAGTCCACTATAGGGTGCAGAGGGGGATCTTGAATATCCTTATGAATTTTAGGCACATCAGATATAGTGGTTATTTATGGAAAATCAAAGCACATATAATTACATTCTATTGGTGAAATCTGCTCTGTGTCATCATATCAAATAAATAATAGTCAATCTTCTTATAGGAAATATTAACTTCATTCATAGATGCTTCACTGTAAGTGTCCTGATATAGAACATTGTACATACGTTGAACATAGTCCAAATAATCCATCACAATAATCCCCTCCACCTTTATCACGTTGTATAAATCTCAGTTGTTAAAGTGACTTTAATTCCTTTAATTAACAATATTAGTCCCATCATTGAGTACAACGCCCCATTTGGTATGTACCTCAGTAGACATCTGCAGCAACCGGAAAGGCCACAGAAATACCTCACTAAAAGAATCACAGGCCTAAAGCAGATGCCCTATGCTGACCAACTAAAAACACTCCAGATATACTCTGTCACATATCGTCTACTCAGAGGTGATGTCTGCTTAACATACAAGGCCATGTCAAATCCAGAGCAGCTAGACATGCTACACTTAAAGAAATCCCAATCCCTCAGAGCCACATGCTCCAGGGACTTATACCGTGTCATCACAATGAACAAGACATGCTGGAGAGACAGTTTCCTGACCCAGAGACTGCCCATGCTCTGGAATAGACTGCCCATACATGTCAAGCAGAGCACCTCCTTGGCCCTCTACAAAAGGCACATTGACGATTGGATGGATGATAGAAAATTTACCCCGGGGATGATAGCAATAGTTCTGCTAGACAGGGGTCCATGGAAGTAATATTCTGATTTAAAAAACAGGGAACTATTATGGTTAGGCTTGTATAGGCCCTGGGACCAATAGTCTAGTACCACCCTATGAACCTATCCATCATAGGACAAATTATATTGAGCAGTTTGATTATCATAAGAGCAACCCAATAAATGCCAAAAATCGATCTCACAGACTTTCTCAAATATACGTAAGGTGGGGTGCACTTCTGGATTAAAAGTATTAGGTATTCTTAAAGCAGTATTACATGAGGGATGACGAATATCATCAATGCAATGTACTACTTGTAGATTCAAATTACGTGTATATAGTTTTAAATCACAAATCAGCCTAATGACATCAGCAGTTTTGCTAGGTACAAAAGTAAGACCCCTGCTGAATAATTCAGCATGGGCAGAGGTCAAAGACACCCCAATGTAGTTAAATATTTTAAAATCACCACTATGATTATATATAACTTCATAACTGCAAATTATATATACCAACTCCAAGGTCGCACTACACTGAGGAAAAGGGTGAATTTCTCTATCCTCAAGTACCACAATCTCCTTTCAGAATCTCTGTGTGACATGCACAACTGGTGTTTCGCTGATCTGAATTTCAGTAATGTAAAGGTTGCTGCACTCCCACACCCCCAGCTAATTATATATACCAACTCCAAACTTGGACTTCAATGGGTAAAGTGCAAATTCCCAAATCCTCACTATACGGTAATCTCCAACAGAACTACTGCAGGTATGTTTGATCAGCTGATTTTCAACCAGTTGTTCTGGCAGTTCTCCAGGTACTACAAGTTGTCATTCAACAACTTCTCATTAAGCCATGTGTGTGTGTGTGTGTGTGTACATTTATATAGATACAGATATATAGATATATAAATCTCTGTCTCTCTCTCTCCCTCTCTCTCTCATTCTCTCTCTGAGCTGGCTATGTGGTGTGTGTGTGTGTGTGTGTGTGTGTGTGTGTGTGTGTGTGTGTGTGTGTGTGTGTGTGTGTGTGTGTTGTGTGTGTGTCTATATCTATTATCTATGTGTACACACAGATGTGTGTATGTTTGTGTGTGTGTGTGTGTGTGTGTGTGTGTGTGTGTGTGTGTGTGTGTGTGTGTGTGTGTGTGTGTGTGTGTGTAAATGAGTCAATGACAGCCTATCAGGACATTTAAACAATGCCTCAACCCATCAAACAAAACTCATCAAAACCTCATTCAGTAACATACTCAAACATACACACATGCACGTGTGTATGCAAACATTCACATATGTGCACAAGCACACTCAGTTGTGTGCACACATACATAACCACACAAACAAGCACACATGCAGTCAAGTGCTCACACAGACACATACACACATACACACATACCAAAAATTAAAATATTTACAAAGTACTTTTGCATGGGGCAAGACTGGTAACAGTTTGAAATATCAGGACCTGCTAGAGTGAGTCCTAAAACCCAGACACTGAATGGTTGAAGAACTGGACTTACATATATTAAGTATGTGATGTCATTTGTCAGAATATTCTCTTTTTTCCCAGTATGGCAATCTTGGAGTTGGTATATATAAGTTCAGGGAGTGTGGGTCTTTTTTTTTGGGCTTATCAGCACTTGGCATTTTTTGAGTACCAGCATTTCAGTAAGGAGCCAACAATAACCTGTTAAGCACAACAACTTCCCCTCCTAATTATATATGCCAAATCTGCAGTCACAATTTATAGGGTTAAGGACATATTCTCAATTCCCACATCAGTGAGATCTCACGCAGAAAGAAGCTAGCTGACATTGTAATAAAAATACTATCCATCATTCCATTCAATCGATTCAAGGACAACCTACAGTCAGGTGCTTCCACCACAATTACGTAAATGGCACCCCTATATTTATAGACACACACACACACACACACACACACACACACACACACACACACACTCACATATATATGTGTATATATATATATATATATATATATATATATATATATATATATATATATATATATATATAATGGGTCTCATTCAGTAGATCGAACTTTTACAAGTTTGAACCTCATATGGCCAAGACCATATGTTCGAATTTGTAAAAGTTCAATCGGACTCAATGGAGATCTCTTTACAGTGCATAACGGGAAGATTTCCCTTTTCTGCAATGTAGTGCGATCTCAGAGTTGGTATATTTAAGTAGGGGGGGTGCGGGGGTGATGGCCCCCACTTGGGCAGTGCAGGGAGGCATAGCCCCCCTTTTACAGATGTTTAGTTTTGTTTTTTCTTGTTTTTTTTTTTGTTTGTTTTTTCTTCAGTGTTCGAAATTTTACAAGTTCAAACATATGGTCTTAGCCATATGTGGTTCGAATTTGTAAAAGTTTGATCCACCAAAGTAGACCTATATATATATATATATATATATATATATATATATATATATATATATATATATATATATATATATATATATATATATATATATATATATAGAGAGAGAGAGAGAGAGAGAGAGAGACAGAAAGAGTAAGAAAAAGATAGGCCCACACATATACCTCTTTTTAACTCTTTTACATGCAAAATACTTCCCTTCTCCTGACAAAAATTAAAGTGCAATTTATTGGTTTATTTATTTTTAACTGCTGTTTAATAAAAAAAAAAAAAAAAAAACACAAAATTACACATAGCAAGTTGAAAAACTTATCCAGAAGACCAGGAAATTCCCTTACTCTTTTTTATTTATTTATTTTTTATGAAAGCAATAATGCCCAGCAGGGTGAGCATTATCAGGGAATTAACACAAATTCAGGGGTGTTGTCAGGTCTTGATTTTCCATTTGTTACGTCAATCTGTTCAGAGCTTCTGAGAGTCTCCCAGATGGCAAAAAGTACAGCATGATGCCCTCTCTTGTGTCTCATGGATTTTGAAGCATGATACACATACATAACTCCTACTCATCAATCAATTTAGCAGGAGAGTAGTTTAACTATATGATAAGAACAAAATGCCCATATCTTCACAACAGCCATTTTGTAAGTTGCTTAAAAGTACTTGAGAAATGCTGGAAACATTTTTTAAATGTTTCATCTGTTAAAGCATGGGAGTTTTTATAGTTTAATTTCTTGTATCAGCCTACCTCCGCTTTTGATGGTATCAGTTTTTGCAAGTTATGACGAGAAGCATCTAATAGCCTAATAGTCTCTGTACATATCATTTTTAGCTTTGAGACAAAACTAATTAAATTCATACACAGATGCACGTATGAGGAGAGTCAAGTAAAGAACTCATTTTCACTTCTTAAACTCACACTTCACCCTTTGCCTTGTGCCCATATTTGAGATTACTAAAAACAAAATCTCACATTATTGTTGTTCATGGGAACTCAGTTAATCTTTGATTCGGACATCATTTTATATATCTACAAAGTCCAGGGAGGTACTTTTGTGCAAAATCTTTGTGTTCAAGGGGCTATTTATATGAGCGCTCACAACACTGAGAACCAAAATTAGTTTTTTGTCTTTCTGCTCCAGAGATGAATTTACTGGTACAAGTTAATATGTGAAGTCTAATTCTTAAACAGTTAGTATGTCTCTTAGTGGTGCAGAGAAAGTGAATTTTAGGGAGACTTGTTGTCATCACTCTAGTTACAATGCTGGATGGACTGTTGAATACACTTTTTCAGTAAAGAAGGAAACAAAGCTGTTTGTTTTTGTGTGCATAATAATATATTTGTAATTTAATACATGGTTGAATAAAATATGTGCATGGTAGTGGGGTGTCTCTGAGTCTGCAGGACATTGTGCATTTACATTGCTTTTTGTAGTGTACTTGGTAAACTGCTATTTCTGTTCTAGTAGACCACATTCCAATATAAAGTCCAGACACTTAAGACTTAATCAGCTAGATTATTTTTGTTGGAATGTTCGATTTACAGCGGGCATGCAGGTTGAACTGTCCAATCAGCATGCACATTTTTGAATAGTTAAAATTATTCATTGTATAATTGCAAGCTTATAGATGGTGCATATGTATTTAATGGTATATATACTTTGAAGGTCTGTGTAGTCATCAGGAGAGGTAACGAAGTTACCAAACAGAGGTAGAACTACACAGAATGCACAATGAAACTGGTGTGAGAAGTATTTACATGGACATCAATAGTAGCTGGCATTCCTCGGTTTACTGAATACAAGTGATAACACAATAAAATTAAGGTCATAAACAGGTAGGCAATGGAGTAAAGTTGGGGATAAAAAAAGGTTAGGGTAAATTAAGAAGAAATCAGTTTTTGCAGTTAAATTCTTGGATTAGAAGTGTTTAGAGATGATTGAAACACTGTTATACTCTTGCTAATTCAAACAGAAAAAATGGAATCCTTGCTAAGTCTGCATTAATAGGAGAGCAAATATAAATTAAATTATAGAAAACAAAAATTTAGGCTTACCATGAACATAAGGCAGGATGAATGAAGGTGCCACCAGTGTAACTGTTACTAGATTTTCTCATCACACTATATACTGAATATATTCTACTTAAAGCACAGATAAACCAAAAATAAAGGGACATATAAGGCTAGAAAAATCTGATATTTACTGTAACATTTAATTTAAGCCAAAAAAGAAGGTTCTTGCAAATAAAATACTATCTAACAGAGCCAGATCATGGTCAAATAGGGCCTAGGCAGGATAGGCAGGATAAAGGATCAGCCCCCCCAGGCCATTCTAGTGTGCTGTTACTTGGCTATTTCTCTCCAGTTACCCTAAACACTGTTCAAACCTGTCAGTGTACATCCTGTTTTCTTCTTTAATTCTACAATGATTAAACATATTTAAAACTTCTATTTTAAATGTTATAGCAGAAACACTGATAGCCATTTGATAAACAAAACAATACAGCCTCACAATGAAAACAGTCATAGCATGAACAGTAAGCTTCTTTGCTCTTGGCACTCGCATTCATTGAAATTACATTGAAATCCACATTCAAAGAAAATGCATCTGGCCACTGGCAGATGAAGTTTACCTTTGTGCAGTTTTCAAACCACAGACCACGTGCACACATTTTTTGGACAATGCATACATCCATGTGATGCACCATCCTGATCATATTAAATTATATTCCTTGTATAATACTGCACCACTTGTTAGGGTGAGGTATTAATTTGTACATTTGAACATTTTTTCCAGTTAGCAATGAAACAAAACTTATGAATCAATAATGCAAAACTACCTATTACAAAATATTTCAAACACAAAAATCCACTCAGACTTCTGTCATTACAATCCACCAATATCAGTCTATATACACAATCTCTGCAGAAGTAAACGTCCTCTGAATAATTCCACATTAAAGAGATCTATAAATAAATGAAGAAGTTGCTGGGTGCAAACACCTTTACATTTCAGTGTTTCATGTACAAATTCAGTGCCTTCTGCCCGTGACACATTTAAAAAATGATAAGCTGGTAATATTGCAATAGGAAATGACTGCAAAACCAGCAATAAGTTTATAATTTCTAGGTATCTTATCCAAAGGAGGACACACTCAGGAGTCCAGCACTCTCATCCCCCTTTAAAGTGGGCACTGCAGTAAAAGATCTCCATCTACATAGTGTTGGAGTAGAACCCACAGTCTTCTGCACCAAAGGCAGAACTGCTATCCATTGTTCTACTAACATTTAAGCTTGTAAAATTTCTAATACAAACACTGGTGATGGCCATTTACTAAATAAAATGGTTGCACGCTGAATGCAGACTTAGCATGAGCAACATTAGAATTCTCTTTCCTTGCAGCTCAACATTCCTTGAAATTGCACTGAAAGTCAACATTCCTTCAAAATGCACAGAATGTTAGCATTCCTTTAAATTGCACAGAAACTCAACATTCTTTGAAAACTTAACAGTCCTTTAAATGCACTTGGTAATGACAGTTTGGCAGTTGGTGTAAAGGATTCAGGCTCTCTAGGTTCCTGCATTCAAGGTACAATATTTGAGAATGAATGAGTTACCAAACCTGTCATCAATAACTGGGGCATTTTACACTCCATGTTTGTGCAGAATGGCAACAATTCCGTGTAATAAAAATCCAAATCTTTGCTCATCTCTTAAAAATTGCATGCTTAGTTCCAATGTTTAAATATGCATGCATCATTCTAAAGATGCACATACAGTTGCTACTAAGGATGCACTCTGCATGTGTCCTTAGAGCAGAAAAGTAACACACACAGAGTGCATTCTTAAAGAAGAAATATAGGTTTTGTCATGGCAGCCCTTCAGCCAGTGGGCCCTAGGTGACTGCCTAGGTCACCTAGTGCTGAATCCGGCTCTGCTGTCTAGATCAAGAGAATTTCTGATGCTGTAGTACAATTATGACATGTTTTCTATAACTTTTTGAAAGCTGTTGTACATATTCAAAGTATCACTGATGCTGAAACATAATTTGTTTGGCATACAACTAGTACTAATAATGTAAAACTTGGGAGAAAAGACACATAGCAAAGTTAAATTAATTGATTGTTTCCTACCTGGGCACACTAGGAAAAAAAAGGTGCATTGCTGAGTAGCCTATAAGAATATACTTGTCTGAACTAGACAATTACCTACAGTTCAGTGATGAGTGTACAAGTCAGTTTGTACAAACTTTAGTTTCTCATGCAGTATTAGAAATACATACCTGCAACTAATGTATTTTTTCATGTTTGTGATATGCATCTGTACCACATGAAGATATATATAGTGTACACATAAACTTTTGCATAGGAAACGTTTATTTTAATGTGCATATAACTATGTATATACTGTTAAAGTCAAGTTCTATCCTTGCATTATAAAAAACAAAACTCCAATGGCTGAATATGCAAAATTAAACTTTTCTTGCTGTTGTAAAATATCGTAAAAAATACTTTCTCTATGGGATGGTAATTCATTCCAGAGATTTTGACTAAGTTTCTCCATGCCCTCCCAACTTTTAATAACCAGTCACCCCTCTGCTCTCTGATGCTCTATGTAACTGAAGCAAATACACAATGGCAGAGGTGTTTAAAAAAGTATATTTCTTCACCAAAATCCATTTGAATGCAGTGTTGCACTTTGTTCTGTATGCTTTTCTTCATAAACAACGATTAGCAGGGCACAACAGATTTTACTTATATTGCAAAATCTCTACTAATCACTGGATTAGTTGAAACACAGCACTAGGGACTGCTGATAACTGCTGGCAGAAGCTTTAAAAAAGCAATCAGATGGAGACTCCCATTCACACAAATACTGGCACTTTGTGTGTGTGTGTGTGTGTGTGTGTGTGTGTGTGTGTGTGTGTGTGTGTGTGTGTGTGTGTGTGTGTGTGTGTGTGTGTGTGTGTGTGTGTGTGTGTGTGTGTGTGTCTGTGTGTATGCATTTGTTTGCAGTGTGTGTGTGTGTGTGTGTGTGTGTGTGTGTGTGTGTGTGTGTGTGTGTGTGTGTGTGTGTGCATGTATGTGCGTGTTTGCACATATGTGCATGTGTGTGCATTTCTGTTTGTGTGTATGTGTGTCTTTGTGTGTTTGTGTGTGAACACACTAAAATTATTAATTGCAGCTCTGCAATGTCAGGTGCATGATTTAATTAAACATAATATCCTATTTCTTCTATTTTATTTTTGATTGCCATTGTGGAAGCCGTATGAGATTATGGTTCTAGGCACCAGTGTTTCTTAACTGAATTGATATACTTGTTACTACTTGTTCCCAACACTGAGACGCTACAGGTTGAAAGTAAAATCCAGGCATTTCACATTCCTTTTGGTGTTCATTTTCTTAGCTGTGTAGAGTTTTTGGCTCAATGTGCAGGGTACAGTACTTGGCTTCCTTTCACTGCTTCTGAGCTTGTCTGATCCCACTGCTTTAACACTGGCTGTGTTACTATTTTCTTTCCTTGTATTTGTATTTTCTACAACATTCATATGATCTGTGTATTGATTGACCTCCTTCCACAGCTGCTATTTAATAGTTTCTCCACAGATCCATCACTGTTTCTCCAAATATTTTTTTGGATGAGTTATTTTACTTTCTCCAGTTTATTCAACTGCAGTTACTCTGTTACCACATTCCCTGTTTAAACAGAACAGTACAATCACCCACTTGAAGGTTTTGAATGAAGTTGATTTGCAGTTGACTTTCATGTCATTAGTGCTGAGCTGAAACTAACAGAAGTAGAATCTTAGGTGTTTCATCTAACTGAACAGAGTGCAGCTAAATAATACATGCAAACAGTCCTCACCATGTATTGTCTTGGGGAACAGCTGTGCCCAAGTGGAAAGGTTGTAATTCACCACATTGGCAAATCGTTTCCATGTACTGACCATTTTATTTGGGGAATCAGGATTTTGGAGCAGTGTACTCCTTTGGAGGAGAATGGCACTTCTGAGTGTGGTTTGTACCTGTCTCATAAGTATGCTCTGAATTGCTGCCATATTTTAGGTAATTATTTGTTTATAAAAAATAAATATTAAAATAAAAAAATAAATGAGATGGGTGGCACAGTCCACAGTGGATAGCAATATCGCCTCACAGTAAAATGCTCTCCAGTTCAATTCTTGACAGGGGTGCCTTCTGTGCGGAGCCTGCATGTCCACTCTGTGTTTGTGTGGGTTTCCTCCGTGTGCGCCCATTTCCTCTCTCATTCCAAAGACAAGCAATAGGTGGATTGGACACTCTAAACTGGCCATAGGTATGAGTGTGCATATGAGTGTGTGGTGTGGAAGAACTACTGCGGCAGGGCTTGCCATCCAGCAGTGTAAATCTTGGTTCGAGATGGTTGTCACTGTGGAACTGACACTACAACCCAACATGCAAAATTATGAAATAGGGGTTGTGGATGGATGGAGGGTCAGATTTATTTGCTTATTTTGTGAACTGTATTAGGGGAAGTGAACTTGTATGTGACCTTTTATATAAAGGTCCATCGGTTCAGAGCCATTCACTGCTTCAGTCTGACACTATCTATTATGTGCAGATTCCATTGATGCTGTTGATTTTCTGCTCCATAGACTGAGAGGAGTAATGAATGACAATGTTTTTTAACAAGCAGTCTTTATTCACACACCTTCAAACACAGAGATGCACAAAGATAGAGGAAGAAAGACATATTCAGAAACTCTGATGCACACATACCCACACACACACACACACACACACACACACACACACACACACACACACACACACACACACACGCATACACGCACACACGTACACACATGCACACATATCCTTGTATCTGCTGCTGTTGCAATTAGATGAGCTATTTGTTTATTTGTGTGCTCAATAACCATGGTAAGTGAGGGACAAAGAAATGGTAGTATCTTGCAACTGTTGCTGCTGCAATTGCTTTTGTTAGTTCAGTTTTGTTGAATTTTGTTTTCTTTTTCTTTTTTCATACTTACTAAACTCTGCATTTTAGATATATTTAATGAGTGTAAACAAAACTGTGTTCATTTTTTTTAATTTGAGCTTCAAGGCAATTTCATATGATGTCTCAAAGCTTAAGTCTTCTTTCTATAGTCTTTTCTTCTAAACTATTACTCTTTTGGAGAATGATACCAATTGGAAACAGAAAGACACTGACATTAATAGATCAGGAAAGAAAGCATTGCAGTGCCTAACTGCAGGCAAGTTATCAGCTCTGGTCTCTGGTATCAGGTGTAGATATCAGAGTGTTCATGGGAATGTAGCTGTTTAAGTGTATGAATGCCAAAGCTGTGTTTGAGCTGGTATAATAACCAGTACCTAGGCATTGGAATATTAAGGCTCATGCCATATGAGAGAATTCTTAAAAATATGGTACTTTCACTCAATTGCAGCATTTAAAAATGTACCCATGGGGCACTCTAATCATGGAAACCTTTGCCATATTAAACTAATACAAGATGCAGTGCTGAATGCATGCCAGACCAACAACAGCCTACATCATGAGATGTCTGCAGATGAGGCTATTGTTGAATTCAAAATGTAACTGTCTTTCTAGCACTTCATGTCCTAATGTATACAATCAGTATGTGCAAGGTTTCCAAGTGCACACTGGCTGTGAGGAGGTCTGCCACAGCATGCCATCATTAACCCTATAAAGGATCTTAAGGGAAGATCCCACCATATTTATTCTGATGATTATTTTTATCTTCTGCTCTTGCACAACACCTGCTCAATGAGGGAATATAATGTTATGCCACACAAGAGGCAAACAAGTCTGGATGGCCAATAGACCAAGTCAGTTACATGATGTGAAGCTGTAACTATAATGAGTATACTTAGCTCCATACTACAAGTACAACAAGACACTGGGCATGTTGTCCATGAATATACATCATAACATGATAGAAAAAGTTATTCCTTCCTTTAAATGCACTTTTGTCCCAGACAACAGTTGGTTGAGTCGGGTGTCATATGAATTGTGCCAAAACTCAGTTAGTTGGTTGTGTGTCCTAAAACTCCCAACTGGAAATTAATTCCAGTTGTTACATGTAGTGTTGTACTCATTTGTTTAAGCAGATGTCCTGTGTAACTAAACAGAAAATTTGATCCTGCCTTTAAATATACTGCTTTCCTGAAAGTCAGCTATTGAGCCACATATCCTAAAAGATCCAACTAAAAATCTATTCCTGGATTTATATGTACTGTCCTAACAAAACTTATCTTTCACCATCTAATCAAAAACAGGTTCATAGGCTGTTAATTGGCTTGCAGTCAAGGAGATCATTGAAGATCCTAGTCAGTTTATCAATTACCCCAGAGAATAGCCTGATTAAATAATTTGCACAGTTACATAACAGACAAATGGAGACTAAGAGAATCAAACCCTGGATTACAGGAAGCAACTGATTAACAGTCCATCATTTTAATCATCTGCACTAACTGCCTGAATTTTAAATTAGAAGATGTCAGAGTCACCTTTCCAACATCAGCTATCAGGAACTGCATCCATGGCTTCACACTGTGCCTACCTCCTGAGAGACACTTGACTGAGCCCCTTCCTTCTCCATAGGTTCAAAGGTGTGTACTAGGCTAATGACCCTGGAACCTTTACAAGCTTAGCCCATAGAAGTGCCCTGGCATTATGCCGCCCAATGTTAGTTCCCAGTGCCTCTATCAAGTAGAGCCACTGGAGTGATCCCTGGGGTGAACATTCTATTACCCATCCACTCATCAAAACTTCTCTTGAAGAGGGGCAGCAAGGTGCTCTGCTTGACATGCATGTGAAGTCTATTCCAGAGCATGGGCAGTCTCTGGGTGAGGAACCTGTCCCTCCAGCATGTTCTCTTGATTGTGGTAATGATGTTGAGGTCTCTGGAGCATGTGGTGGAGAAGGATTGGGATTTCTTTAGATGTAGCATTTCTAACAGAGCTGGATCAGACATGCCTTTGTAACTCAAGCAGAGATCACCTCTAAGTAGGCAATATGAGACAGAGAATAGCTGGAGTCTTTTGAGTCTGTCTATGTATGACATGTGTTTAATGCCTAGGATCCTCTTCATGAGGTACTTCAGTGGCCTCTCCAGCTGTTGCAGGTATCTAGTGAGGTACATGCCAAATGGGACATTATACTCGATGATCGGTCTAATAAGGGAAGAGTAGAGAGACGATGACCTCTTTCTTCCTGGATGCAAAACCCATGGTAATGAGATGTGCCACATATAAGGACTTTCTGACCACAGTGGCAATGTGGTGGTTGAAGGTGAGGTTGCTGTCAACCTGCATCCCCAGATCTCTTATAATGCCTTCAATGTTCAGTGGGCTCCCATCAATGTGGTAATTAGTGGGAACTGAGTTTTTACCAAAGGGGATGACGACGCATTTTTTTTGCATTAAGCTTAAGGCCATGGTTTTGACAATAGTCATTGGTCTCAGTGAAGCCTTTCTGTAGGATGTCTGCATCACTTGAGGTTAATAATGGCTTTCAGCTTGCAATCGTCTGTGAGCTTGGTCAGCCAGAGTCCCTTTGTGTTGGCCTGGACTTCTGAGAAGTAGATGCTGATCAGGGAGAGGACCCAGGATAGATCCCTGTTGGACTCCACTCATGACTGGTCAGTAGTCTGACTTGGAGTTCACTACTTTCACACTGTGTGTTCTGTCTGTGAGCCAATTTGCAAGCCACCTAGTGATATAGGGGTTGATGCCTAGTTTGGTGATTTTATCAACAGTTCCCAAGTGAGGAATGGTATCAAAGGCCTTGGCCAGATCCAGGTAGACTGTATGCACTAACTTACCTTCACCCACAGTCCTGGTGACTGACTCAAAGAAGTCAACCAGGTTGAGGAAGCATGATATCCCTTTCTCAAAGCCAAATTCTGTGGGGTCCAGAGTTTGGAGATTTCCTATATCTTTGTCAATCATGTCCATGATGATGTGCTCTATAGATTTACATATCAGACTCGTCAGGCTAATAGGGCGATAATTCCCAGGGTCTGTAGTCGCTCCCCCTTTATGGAGAGGGATAACTGCAGCAGTGTGCCATTAGGTAGGGACAAAGCCTGAGGTGAGATTGTGACAGGACAGGGCACACAGATGTGGTGCCAGTTCACTTTGTAGTTCATGTGGAACACAGCCAGAGATATTATCGAGTCCCATGGAAGCTGTATTCTTGGCCTTGGACAATGCAGCTTTAACCTGTGTTGCAGTAATGATGAGTGCCTGGCATTCTTCCAGTATTGTGATTGGCTCTTTAGGGGGAGAGAGGGGTAAATTTGACACTGAATCTGTCAGCTAGTATGTTGGCAATATCTGTTGGCTCAGTATAGGAGGTACCATTGTGCAGTAAGTCAGAGCAAATCTGGGTATTGCCATGGAGGTTCTTGATATAACTATAGAAGGCTTTATGATTGTTTTTAGTGTCTGCTGCAATTCTTCCTTCATAGCTGGCTTTAGAGGATTTGAAGAGGGTTCTCAACTATTTGTTGAGGCTAATAAGGGAGTTTTTCCAGTCTTGGGACTTCACCTTTTTCTGCAACAGTTTCTTCCTTCTGTTGTAGAGTTTATTAATGGCAGGAGACCACCAGATTGGCTTCCTTTTTTGGAGGAGAGTGTCTTGATTCTGTTGGGTATGGCTAATTCCATACATTTATATACATGTTCGTACAGTGCATTGGTGTATGATTCAGCAGTCAGGCAGCTATTTTCCATTGGCATGGGTGCCGTGAAGTTAGCCACCTGTGTTTTTAGGAATACAAAGTCAGCTTTGGAGAAGTTTTTCAAGGTGGTTATCCTTGCAGGGGGTGTGGGTGAAATGTGGATTTCCATGGTGATTAGTTTATGGTCAGATCTAACCAGGGAAGGATTGACTACTGGTATAGAGCAATGGTTGCCCATGATGGTAAAAACCAGGTCAAGGATGTTGCTTCCTCTAGTGGGGGTCAGAATGAGCTGTTCCAGGGCATTGGAATTGATGAATTCTAGGAAGCGTTGGGCCAGTGTATTGGTGCTTGAGTAGTTTTCCCAGTTGATGGAGGGGTAGTTGAATTTAAATATCATATCCCATCCACCAGACATTATGGTAACTTTATGCATCCTGCTTGGTTAGAAATTCCTACCAAAGCTATCATCCCCCAAACTATTCTAATGTCTTCTACTAGTACACATTACATATATCTATATTATATCTATATCTATATCTATATATACATCTATGTCTAATGTCTAGCTACCTATTTATATTTCTATCTATCTATCTATCTATCTATCTATCTATCTATCTATCTATCTATATATTTGTGTCTGTTTGTATGTACATCTATACAGTACAATTGTGTAAGTAAACCTTCCATAACAGTAGAGGTTCAAATGATCCTTGCTGCAGCATTCTTAGCTAAACGGATGATATCCTGACAAGTATATAACACCCGGCCAGCTTCCAAAGCTTCAGAGCATATTCCACACAACCAATCTGTCTGGCAGCTTGAGATAAGCTGACCAAAATAAATGTTTGGTCTCTAAGCACTTCAGACCTTTCCTGCCAACAGAGAGAGCGAGGCTGAGCCTTGAGAGGACAGTGTTAGTTAGAACAAAAAATAAACATCCACACCCTGGCATAGACAACATACCAAGAAACTAGTGGAGTGGAGGGAGTGGCTACTGCAGCAGTGACCATTTTAACATCTACTGTTACAGTAAGTTTACTTACACATCTGAACTATGTTCATCATATTGATCACTACTGCAGCAGCCTTAGCTATATGAATAGGTTACCCTATCTTACTAAATCTGTGAGGTGGAAGAGTCCAGAAGCCAGTGGAGAACGTTCCTTGCAAAGCTTGATCTCAAGCTAGAGATGGGCTCAAGGGTATAGTTTGTAAAAGTATGCACAGAGGACCAAGTTGCTTCTTTTATTGTACTTTTACAATTCAACCCTTTCCAAAAAAGCCATAGATGAAACCATGGGCCTGGTAGAGTTTTGCCTTGACCCGGCCTGAAATTGTTTTGTTATGGAGGGTTTAACAAAAGGTAATGGCCTTAGACAACAATTCTAAAATAGTCCATTTTGACACAGATTGCCCCTTCTTCTATACTTCACAAGACATGAACAATTAAATCAAAGATCTGAAAGATTTAGTCAAGATAGCACCTGAGTTGTCTGTGGACATCCAAGGTATTGAGTATTCTTTTTCCTTCATTTTTGGGTTCAGGAAAGAAAGCAGGGAGATGGATAGTTTGTGTAAAAGTAAACTCAGATACAACTCTAGACATAGAAGAATGATTTGTTCTCAAAGAAACCCTGTCCTTATGTTAAATGAAGTAGGGTTGACTCATCATAAGAGTTAAAAACTGAGATTCCTTTCTTACAGAGGACAGAACAATCGGTAAAACTGCTTTCTATGTTAAGTACCTCACGTCAGCCAGGTTAGTAGGTTCAAATGGAGCAAGTGCTAGCTTCTCTAACATAAAATTAATATACCAAGGAGGGGCCACTGGTTTTCTTGGATCTCTCTTATGCAAAATCCCTTTCAAAAACATTTTAACATAAGACTGCATTAAAAGAGGTGGATCCATGTGCAGCCATGCTGAAATGGCCTATAAATGAACCATGAAATAGGCGTAACAAAGGCCATAGAAGTCACAATATATTGGAAAAACAGAGAACAACTCGCTCTGAAAAATGTACTTGTTCTTTTGCTGGCACCAACTAGAAAAGCTTTTCCATTTGCTAATATATGATTTTCTAGTAGCAGGCTTTCTTGCCTCCATTAGTACCTGCTGCATGTCCTCATTAAAGAGGTGCTTAAAAGGAGTTAAGATCCTATCATCCAGGGATTCAATTGAAGTTGATCGATGACAGGGTGTATCAAACACCCATTTTCTTGTGTGAGTAAATCCAGTCTGTAAGAAAGCTTATGATAATTCACTCTGGCACTTTCCAAAAGAAGAGACAACTACGGTTTCCTTGGCAAGGGGGGAGTTTCCACTTTGATCTTAGTAGATTCCTTCTGAATCTCCAGCAGATGTACCCTGAATATTACTGTAAAGGGTGGAAAAGCATACAGGAACATTCCTGTCCAAGGAAAAGAAAAAGCATCTATCTTTCCAGGCCTTCTTGCATGGAGTGCTGGAGCATAGTCTTTCCAGCTGATTTATCAGAGATAAGGCAAAGAGGTCTACTTGAGGAATTCACCACAGATGGAATAAATCTTGAAAGACCCCCATGCTCTAGTTTTCATTCAAGAGGGTCTGCACTTGTTCTGCTCAGTTTGTCTTTCACACAGTTTTGCTCTGACAGAAAGTAGGATGCCTGTAGAGTGAGATTTTGCTGTGAAACTATATATATAGCTGATAAGGCTAGTCAGCAAAGGGGGAATGACCTGGTTCACTCTTGCTTGTTGATATACCACATGACTGTGGTATGCTCTGTAACAACTTGAAGAGGTTCTGAGGACCAGTGATGATTCAGAGAGTTTACTGTCTTGATCACAGCAAGCATCTCTATTATATTTATGTGCTTTTGTCTGTGCTTGATGGTCTACACCCCTTGCACTTTTATCTATCCTGAAGCTGCTCCCTAGGTAAAGTCTGCAACGTCTGTGGTGTCTGACTGCTTTACAACAGGGAGGGAGAAGATGTGAAATGTATTTAGGGATATCTGTTTCCTCTACCAAGTGGTTTCTCTTCTGAAAACCCCAGCACTGGGATGTGAAAAGATGAAGGGCTTTGGAGCTGGGACCAATGACACTTCAGATACTACTGTATCTTTCTCATGTCGAGTCTTGTAGGGGTTTCATGAGAATTATGAGGCATTCCCTAAAGTGAACAAAGTCTGAATGGAAAACCATAGAAATAGATCTAGATATAAATGTATTTATTTTTTTCCTGTGGAAGAAAAGCTTGTTTAACTGTAGTATCTAGTAAACATCCCATAATCACAATCATGTGAGAAGAAGTTAAGACAAATATTTGAGTGTTATCTTGGAATCCCAGCTTGTGTTACAGATCTCTTACCCAAGATAGAAATTCCTGACATTTTGAAAAAGACTCTGCAACAATAAGCTAGTTGCCTAAGTATGGAAAAAATGTGGCTGACCTGTAGTCTGCAGTAAGCTATAACTGAAGCTAGGCACTTTTTGAGCACCATTGGTGCAGTGCATAGTCCAAATGGTAAGGCAGAGAACTGATATTGTGATCCAGACACTCAAAACCCTAGGAAATGCCTGAAATGTGGATGAATAAGAATATGGTGATCAGTATCTTTTAAATCTAGTGTTACCAGGAAACTTGATTGAGGAAGAAGAGATAACAGATTGTGAAATGACATCACTTTGAATATGGGCATTATCACAAACATGTTTAGGAAACAAAAGAACATGAATTGGTCTGCAAGTATTTTCTTTCTTTTGCACTAAAAGTATCCTTGAATAAAAACACCTTTCAAACTTTTCAGGGGAAAATCACTTTATTCTCTCACTGGAACACATGTGATGAAGGACAGGTAGAAATAAAAGAGTCAGATTTGAATGATGAGGAATTACCCCCTGTAAGGGAGAAATTTCCTCCCATTTCCATCTGTAACCTTGATGAAAGATCTTGATAACCCATTCATCTGACACTGCTTGTTGCCAAAGAGAAAAGTACAGATTTTGACTTTCTGGAACATAAACAGAGGTGCCCGGGTGGGAGGGGGTAAGGGGAACAAAGTCTCTTAGTTAATCATTTTGTCTTAGTGGACTTCCCTTGGTTTACGGAGTTAGCAGAACTGTTCTGGGAACTCCCTTGCCATTTCTCCATAAATGACTGTTAGCTTGCATTTTGTTGACATTGTTTATTATGTTTCTTACCAAACCGGATGAGGAGTTAGACAATCCTTTGGAAAATTTGGAAAAGGAGTGTTGACAAATTTAAGGAATTTCCTGTATCAGCTTCCATTTGCGTCACATTTTTTGATCACCACTGCAGCAGAGTGGGCCAAAAACTAAATCTCTATCCAAAAGAGAATTTAAAATCTAATTTTTAACATCATCTGAGAGTTTCTGAGATTGTAGACATGTTAAACTCTACAAAACTGTATCAGTGACTATAGCATTTCAAGAAGTATTAACAAAATCATACACACTGTGTGTACAATGAGTAGTGACTTAAACAATAGAATCAATTAAATTATTTAAAGCAAGTTTTTCCTCACAGGAAAAAACTGCAGAGAAAACATTCTACATACTGTCAAAATTAGTCAGATGAAACCTTAACATATGAGCCAGACAATTCAAAATTCTGAAAATCAAAGTTGCAGCAGAATATACTTTTCCCATATTTATTAAATATCTTCCCATCACTATCATAAATATTATGATTGGAATCAATGAAGTCTTTAGCAGCAGAAGGATTATCTAAAAGTATAACTGCTGGATCAGGTTTGGGAAGAATGTACAAAAACTTGAAAGGCTGAACCTACTGATATTGCCAACATCCTGGCAGATAGATTCAGTGCAAACTTCACCCCCCCTCTCACCCCCAAATGGGCCCACAACAATACAGGAAAAGTGTAGTATACCGGAAATCACAGACGCACAGGTGAAAACAGCCCTTTCAAAAGCCAAAAGCACAGTGTCAATGGGGCCAGATGGTGTCCCTGGCTGCATCTTGCACGAACTACAGAATGAACTAACCCCCCACCTAAACACACTGTTCAACCTCAGCCTCTCCACAGGCTACGTGACCATAGAATGGCGCACAGCGACAGTTATTCCACTCC
Organism: Protopterus annectens; assembly: GCF_019279795.1. Classification (NCBI taxonomy): domain Eukaryota; kingdom Metazoa; phylum Chordata; order Ceratodontiformes; family Protopteridae; genus Protopterus; species Protopterus annectens. The sequence continues at coordinate 818,767,696 of NC_056735.1, read as the reverse complement.
ACAAAGGAGGGGCCACAACTGACCCTGGTAACTATCACCCCATAAGCCTGACTAGCTTGGTCTGCAAGGCTATGGAGTGCATCATCATGGAACTCATTAACAAAGACATTGGGAACCTCCAAACACTTGACCTGACCCAGTTCGGCTTTGTTAAGGGCAGATCATGCCTACTAAACCTGGTTGACTTCTTTGAGACAGTCATCAAGGCCATAGATGAGGGGAAGGTGGTTCACACAGCCTACCTTGACCTCGCCAAGGCTTTTGACACCATTCCCCACTCGGGAATTATAGAAAAACTCACCAGCCTGAACATAAACCCATACGTCACGAGGTGGGTTGACAACTGGCTTACAGACAGAACTCACACGGTAAGAATAGCAGGCTCCAGGTCCGATTCTAAACCAGTCACAAGTGGTGTTCCACAAGGCTCAGTCCTGGGACCCCTACTGTTTAGCATAAATTTCTCAGAAGTACAGGCAAACACAGGAGGACTATGGCTAACCAACATGGACATTCTCCAAAAGGGCCTTACTGAGATGGACACCTGGTCTCAAAGTCATGGTCTCAAGCTAAATGCCAAAAAATGCATAGTCATCCCATTTGGGAAAAACAAAACACCCATGAATTACTACATAGGTGGCAGCCCCCTTAATACAGAAGAGGTAATAAGAGAACTGAGAACCCAGGTAGCTAGTAATCTCCCCTTTGACAATCATATTGCCAAAGTAGTTAGGAAATCCTTCTATGTAGCCCATCTAATTACTAAAGGGTTCGCATCTAGAAATAAAGAGGTTATAGTGCCCCTCTACTCACCACTCATCAGACCCATCATAGAGTACAATGCTCCATTTGGGATGTACCTCACAAGACACTTCCAACAGTTGGAAAGACCACAAAAGTGCCTCTCCAAAAGGATTACTGGCCTTAAACATATGTCTTATGCAGCCTGACTGGAAAAACTCTGGCTGTACTCAGTGGCATATCACTTACTCAGAGGTGATCTCTACCTGACTTACAAAGCCATGTCCAACTTAGAATTGATGGACATGCCCCACCTAAAGAAATCCAAGTCACTGTGAGCCACTTGCTCTAGTGAGCTAAACCTCACCACAACAATAAATAGAACATGCTGGAGGGATAGATTCCTGTAACAGAGACTCCCCATGCTTTGGAACAAAACTCCTAACTGCATTAGGCAGAGCCCTTCAGTAACACTCTTCAAGAGAAACCTTGACGAGTGGATGGGTAACAGAAAATACACCCCTGGGATCACTTCATTGGCTCTTCTTGACAGAGGCTCAGTTAATTAATCAATGGGGCGGCGAAAGCTGACACACTCTGGCTAGGCTTATAAATGCCCTCAGGCAGATAGCCTAGTACCTACCTATGAACCTGTGAGGAACTTTATATATCCAATTTGACTTTTTAAGAACAGCCGTCTGTCAGAAAAATTGTAGGCAGTAGCACACACATCATCCAAAGCTGACATAACTAGAGGAATGGATACAGGTTCTGAAAATTACTTCTGTAACAGCTTATAGTATTTTCTAAGGGACTGACACACCTCAGTGTTTTCCCACTAAAACACTAGCACATTCTCTAAATAGTCTCAGAGAAATAGAAACCCCCACAGGGAGAGTCTGAAACTGTGCTCTCCTATTGAGTCTAAATCAGAAATCCGAGGAGAAAACCATGTGTCTGTCCATTCATCCTCCTGTCCAGATTCAGAATCTTGAATCTTTTCAGGAAAAAGTACCCCTCTTCCCTTTACAAGAATCTACCTTACAGGAAGTATCAATATCCTGAATTAAACCCTGAGCAACATATAATAAACTACTCCTGTCTGGAAATTTGTGTAAGAGTAAATACAAAGTCTTCTTTGTTTTGATGGGAAAAATGGGGCCAACAGTGCTATTAGTGTTAGCAATAGCTTTCCTAAGGATGTGCACAACATTCTGGCAAAACGGAGAAGCCTTCTCTGTTCTCTCTCAGAGGACTGGCAAGAGTAGATTTCACTTGCACACTGAGGGAACCCCAAGAGTTGGAGAGAGCATGGCTAATTCCAGGTCTATAGTGGCCATAGATATTACACCAGAGGGATTTGGTGTAAAAGATGAGTGGTCTGAAGTACAACAAATGGCCACAGCAGTCACCCATCTGCAGCTGGGGTAAATTGCCAGACTGCTGTGGTGGTAAAGGTTCTTTGCTGAACTTTTTTCTTTTTCTTTTTGTTGCTGTAAGAATGACTGACCATGTAGGCTTACCATACGTCCGGTTTTCCCCAGACATGTCCTCTTTTTGTGCTCCTGTCCGGGCGGTTTTGTCATTTTGAGAGATTTGTCCGGGTTTTACAATCCCGAGGCAGAATTCAAATCTACGCATGCGCAGAAGGTAGAAGAGGAGTCGACTGTGTTTGCGCAGGGAGAAGCACAGGACTGTGTATGTGTTAGGGAGGAGGTCAGGAGGAGGACTCAGCCACATAGCCAATCTGTCATCACAGAGTGAGTGTGTGTCGGTGTCAGTGTCGGAGTCTCCGTTTTAGTTTTCACTACTCATTCTGGTATGTTTTTTTTTTTTAAGTCAGTTTAACTTACTGGTGTTAAGTTAATATTCATAACTTAGTGTTAATGATGGATAGTTGTTTCTTGCCGAAGATGGATGAGTTGTTGCATTGCGGTTGAATACATTTCGGCCATGCCATGTGTTGTGTACCTTGACTTTCTGGGTTTTTGGAGTTACTTATTATGGTAATTTGGTGTTTTAATCATCTCGGCATTTTGCAAATCAGTCTTTAATGATGGATAGTTGTTTCAATCTTGCCAATGGATGAGTTGCGGTTGAATACATCATTTCAGCCATGCCATGTGTTGCGTACTTCGGCTTTCTGGGTTTTTGGAGTTATTATGTAAATTTGGTGTTTTAATCTCGGCATTTTGCAAATCAGTCTTTTAGTAAATTCGGCTATTAGATGTAGACCTGTTCTTATACCTCTAATGAAGGGATTTTATTTTTGTGATTTTTGGTCTCCTAAAAAGACTGCTGAGCTTTGGAGCCCACATTTAGATTATCTTTTTTGAAGGCACTTGAATTAAAGTACAGTAAACAAAATTCTGTGTCTCAAATTTAGTGCTTTGTCTAATTTTAGGGAGCTTTAATATGAAGGCAGGGGGTTATTATTCATATCACAGATAAAACTGAATACATCATTAAGATGTGAAATACGTTCAACAGATATGGTTTCAGTGAGTGCTCACAGTATGGCATATGGCATGCTTATATTATAGATAGTTATTTCTCATAAATGCTATTGGAAAGGGTCATTATACTGATGTTATTATTTTTACATGGTTACTTATCCCATTATTGGAAAATGTTTAGAATTCCTAAAGTGTATATGAATGAAGTGAATTTTCCATTTAGGTCACTCATAAAAGCAACAGGGTCCAAGACTGAACCCATGACCATAATTGAAGAAAAAATGCTGATCCTTTTTTGTTTAGGATGCCCTTATATGTGGAAGTTACTTTTGATCCAACAGACCAAGTCAGCACTGTTCTTATAGATGCCAGGCACTGTTTTGTTACTCTGGGTATCAAATCCCTTTATACTGTGTCTGCCCAGGAGGAATGGATATTCCAACTTGCCGAATTTAAGGTGTATGGGTTAGCTGACTGTAGATGAGTTGTTTATGATATTTTGTCTCTGATTTTAAAGAACAAGTAATTTGTATTTCCTGAACACTAGTATTGTCAAACCCAAGGGTAGCAATGGGTTACTGTTTGGCCCCAACTTTTGCTAATATTTTTGTGGCCCAGTAGGAAGAAGCATATGTGTATCATGGTATATACATACATTATCTTGTGATGTGTCAGCATAAGTTAGATATCTTGGTTATTTATTCATGTATTTTTTTGTGTAGGGTACAGGTTTGTGAGTTGGTAGTTGCTTGGGGTTATCCATTTGACAAAGCTTATTCAATGGTCAGTGCGGTTGTTATCAACAGATATACCAGATAGCCACCTCTTGTTTACAATACCATGTTACCCTATGCCCAGGACAGTAGAGGTTTAAAGTCCAATATTAAAATGGCAGTAGACATGTTAGCCTGAATGTTCTTTGTATTGTTAGCTAAGGAGGGACAAGCTTGGCTACTACTTGGTTGGGAAACACCCTAACAAATACCAGGAGCTGATTTTAAACTTTTTCAGTATCCCGAGTCTAAATGAACATATTAGTGTTAAATCTGAACTAAAAGTGAATCCGTTAAAAATCACCAGTGGTCAGGCTAACTCAGCATTCCTGATTTAAGATAAGCATGCCCTGGCCTGGCCTGGTTACGACTTACATGGGTGACCCATGTGAATACCAGCAGCTGGTTTTATGCTTTTTATAATCTGATTTCTATGTGTATATGTAAATAGGAATGTGATTCTACATTTTTGTCTTAACAATGACCGTTTTTTTTTGTTTTTGTTTATTGCTGTTAATGTACGTGCAATGGCTCATTTATTTTCGGGAAAAGTTAGTATATATGTACTACATATTGAAAGACTGTGTAAGCAAGTTTTGGGGCCAATCAAAAAATAACCAAACACGAAGCTACTTGTGTTTATAATGTGGAACTGTGATGTTCTGCATTATTAAAAGACCTTTTTTTTTTTTTGGTCTTCACCTAGTGTGAAAGGCCTTTTGCCCCACCAAAGAATCTATCGTCCTCTTTTTCGTATAACCAAATATGGTAATCCTATGACCATGGGACTGACCATTTGTTCAATGGTCAAACCGAAAATGGTGTCTCCTTCCCGTGGAAAACAAGCAGCAATGCTGGTAAAAATAAAAAGTCTTTATAAGTCAATTTGTTTACAGATAACACAGTAAAAAGCACTTTAAACTACTTTGCCAGCCTCACAAAGTAAGCACAAATTCTCAACAGAAAAAAAATGTTTTTCAGTTGTTGTAAACAACTTTTAAACTGACAGGAATAAAGACGACTTCTGTTTCAAAGTGCAGTACAGTCTTGTGACAGTCAGCTAAAACACAAACTCCTAACCTTAAAGTAACTTCAGTGCCAACTTCACCCCCCCTCTCACCCCTAAAGGGCCCATCTCAATACCAAAATATTGCCAAATTCCAGTAATCATGGCCACACAGGTAAAATACACACTCTCCAAAGCTAAGAATACAGCATCCATGGGACCAGATGACATCCTGGGCTGTGTACTGTATGAACTACAAAATTAAATGGCACCTCACCTAAGTGTCATGCTTAATCATAGCCTCACCTCAGGCTTCATGCCCAATGAGTGGCGCACAGCTACAGTTATCCCACTCCACAAGGGGGATCCACCTTGGATCCCGGGAACTATCTTCCCATCAGTCTGACGAACCTGATCTGCAAAGCCATGGAAAGCATTATCATGGAACTTATAAACAAAGACATTGGCAACCTTCAAACAGTGGACACCACCCAATTTGGTTTTCTAAAGGGCCGATCTTGTCTCCTCAACCTGATTGACTTCTTTGAATCAGTCTCCAGAGCCATGGACGAGGACAAGGCAGTCCACACAACCTATCTGGACCTCGCCAAGGCCTTCAACACCATCCCCCACTCTGGAATCATAGATAAACTTACTAAGCTGGGTATTAATCCCTACGTCACTCGATGGATTGCCAGCTGGCTTACTGACAGAACATACACTGTAAAGGTAGCCAACTCAAAATACAGCTCCAGACAAGTGACAAGTGGAGTACCTCAGGGTTCAGTCCTGGGACCGCTCTTGTTTGGTATCTACTTCTCCGAAGTACAGGCCAGCACTAAGGGACTCTGGCTAACAAAGTTTGCAGATAACTGCAAACTGGGAGCCATTATTGAATCCCCAAGTGATGTGGATATTCTACAAAAGGGCCTTACAGAAATAGATGCTTGGTGCCAGACCCATGGGCTCAAGCTCAATGCCAAGAAATGTATAGTTATCCCCTTTGGGAAAAAAAACATGCACCCATGAATTACCACATAACTGGCAGTACACTAAACACCAAAAGTGAGATAAGGGACTTAGGGACACAGGTGGACAGTGGTCTCACCTTCGATAACCACATCGCCAAAACAGTCAGGAAATCCTTCTATGTGGCACATCTCATCACTAAGGGCTTTTCATCCAGGAAAAAAAGGAGGTCATTGACCCACTATACTCATCCCTCATTAGACCCATTATAGAGTACAATGTCCCATTTGGTATGTACCTCACAAGACAACTGCAACAACTGGAAAGGCCACAGTAATACCTCACTAAAAGAATTACAAGCCTAAAGCAGACCATCTAAAAAAACTCCAGCTATACTCTGTCACATATCACCTACTCAGAGGCGATCTCCACTTATCATACAAGACCATGTCAAACCCAGAGTTGTTGGACATGCTACACTTAAATAAATCCCATTCCTTCAGAGCCACAAGCTCCAGGGATCTAAACCTGGTCATCACAATGAACAAAACATGCTAGATGAATAGGTTCCTGACCCAGAGACTCCCCATACTGGAATAGACTGCCCATACATGTCAAGCTGAGTGTCTCTTTGGCCCTCTTCAAAAGAAACCTTGACGATTGGATGGGAGATAGGAAATTCACCCCGGGGATCATGTCAGTCACCCTGCTAGACAGGGGACAAGGAAAGTAAATATTCCGGGAAGAAATAGCCAGGGAATTGTTGTGGCTAGGCTTGTATAGGCCCTAGGGCCGATAGCTTAGTGCCAACCTATGAACCTATGAACATATGGACTTTACTAAAGAATAACGTATAAATAATAAGAAAAATTATTGAATGGTAGTTTTTTTTTTCCCCAAAGAGAACAATCGATCCTTCAAAGCTTCAGAGGAGCATACATTTCAGTGATATTAAAGCTCTGCAGGGCATGGCATCAAGTATTGTCTTTTAGTCAGTTCATCTCAAGCTACTTAACATTTTGGGCATGTAAAGGGCACCCTGATGTTTTGGAAGCTGTCTGGCTGTTATATCCTTGGCAGGATATAACCAATATAGCTGTGCAACACTGATCAATTTGATCAGTGTGGCAGAGATTATATTGATCAATACACTGAACATCTGTATCTCTTTATCTATCTATACATGTGTGTGTGGGGGTGTATGTATATGTATATGACTTAAAGGCAGTCTATCAAAACAAGCAAACAATGACTCAACGCATCAAACGAAACTTATCTGAACCTCATTCAGTAACACATTCGCACAGACACACACGGACATATATTCTCATGTGCACGCACGCACACACACACACACACACATACACGCGCACACACACGCACACATGCACACACGCACACACACACACACACACACACACACACACACACACACACACACACACACACACACACACACCAAAAAAAAAATCTGCAATCGATTACAGACTGTCAGTATGAAAACTGCTAGATACATCATCATTTTTTTTTTTTTTTTTGTAATTATAGCTCCACGTGTTAAGGTATGGAATTTTTTACAGTTTATTTTATTGTATCTTATTGCCTCCTGCTTTGATGGCTTCAATTTTTGCAAGGCACTAGAAGAAACATCTTAAAGACTAATAGAGTCTCCCTACATATGATTTTTAGCTTTGAGACAGACCTAAATAAATTCATGCATTGATGCACGTATAAAGAGAGGAAATGTGCATATAGCAGTTGAACAGAAAAAAATGTGACATTCATGGTTTGGGAAGACTGCTCTTTTTAATGAACAGTGAGTTTGTCATGTGAAACAAGTGATCAGGGCATGGTCTTCAGTTTGCAATAAGATTCAGAACTGAAGGCATTTCATTTTGGCTGTCATGTGGTGTGCCTTCCTGTGCTATCTAGAACTGCTTCGTAACTTCTCGTATTTCTACACAGATTTGACAATAGTAAAGATGGATATGGAACAGGATTTAAAGATTAAGGTCCTGAATTCTGCCGTTTGAAACCAAATGCTTTGAAAGCTACTATCTGGAAAGGCAAGAAGTCTGAGCAGTCTAGTAAGACACAACACATGCAATCATAATCACACCAAGTACATATTAATACACAAACATAAATGCACACACACACACACACACACACACACACACACACACACACACACACACACACACACACACACACACACACACACACACACACACTTTCATGCAAAGGCCTTGCTTTCCCATTTGATACTTGTGCCATCATACCATCTGTGATAATATTCTAAGTCATAAGTTGCAATATTTAAAGAAGTAATAATTTTGTGTCTGCTGTAGTTATATAGACATAAAATGTGCAGCATATTTTGCTTATTCTACATTCCTACAACATTTATATACATACATTAATATTTCAACAAATATTCACCCTACTGCACACAGCATTAGTCATTACATTTGCTTATTTAAACTCAGATTTTGACCACAAAACTCAGAGATTCTTACACCACTGATCTCATTTAACAAAAACCTGGAATAATGAGAAGTCAAAAGAGGTTCACTTCCACTTATTTATTTAGGGTTTATATTTATTTGCAAGGATAGTCCGAGGTCAAGAAAAGCAAAACTCTTTTTCAATGTAGACCTATTCAGCATACTTTGTAAAGCAATAAATTATTTCTTATTAAGCATTAATCACTTAATATATTTATTGTATATTAACAATATACTGCACTAAATGCAAGTGAAGATGAAAATTATTTATTTTACTTTTTACCCCTTATTAAACCTTAGTGATGATTCTCAATGCAGATAATGAAGAATACATTTTTCTTTCAATAACAAACATAACTTTTAGTAACATGTAGATACTGCTACATTCATTATATTAGAAGTCAATCATATGATATTTTAATTAGGTGAACATAATTACCTACATCAATCTAGAAACAGTTATGAATCAAAAGGGGGCCATTGGAGATAGACATGGAATTTGGTCTTGGACAAAAGTGCAACATTTAGGAATTAGGATGGGTAAGAAGTTTCTTAGTCAAATTTGCAATAAAGGATTTAAAAAAAATGTGGGCACTATTCATAGTTTTGCTGACATTGCATGTTATTCATTATTTGTCTTGCTAAATTAAGTTAATTTAATTTGCATGTTTTTTTCCCACCAGAAATAAAGTATTCCTTTGTATAAATCATCATGTACAATGCTAGAGATGGTTAAAACTGCTACAAAATAAAATACCTCTGAAATATATCAATTATGTATTGTATTTCACAATTAAAGTCTGCATGCCGATTTCTCCCTTCAGAATTTCAGTGAGTTACATCTTTATTTTGTGTTAATGTTTTTATGTACTGATGTGATAGTGGCTTTCAGCAGAATGTTCTAAAATACATTCTGAAACAAGGCATATAGATCACACTTTGATTATCAGTTGGAAATTCCAAGCAAAGTTATTGATTAGGTTATTCCACGGATGGAGGAAGTTTGAACTCTTGGGCTTCTACTGCCCAACTCGATAATGATCAGAGGAGTTCCTTCTTAGGAAATCACTGTCAACAAGTTGTGTCAGAAGTGATTCACTTTTGGGGGGATTTTCCCCATTCTTCAAGCTGCTAGAGCGGGTCTATGTCATAACATCGAAGTGTCAGAACTTTGACCATTATAACATCGAACTCAAAACCTCGAAGACTGACAATATTGAAGCCGTGGAACATCGAATTCTTTCCCAGGGAAAGTATTTGGTGGGACATTTATGCGGCTTCGCTATTTCCTCCACTGTGGTGCAATCTCGGAGTTGGTATATTTAAGTAGGGGGGTGTGGGGAGCTTCACCCCCCACATTAGAAATAGTTTGTAGTGTTTGTCTGTTTCGTGTTTTGTACTGGAACAGCATTTTTTTTTCCCAGGGAAAAAAATCACTGTTCTCAGTCTTCGGGGTTTTCAGCTTTCATGGTTTTGGGTTCGATGTATAACATTCAAAGTTTTGACAATACGATGTTATAATATAGATGCTTTACAGCCATGTAGTTGGCATATATAAGTTTGAAGGATGTGGGGGATTATCCCCCTGCAAAAGCACTTTAAAAAGCATTTTTCTATAAAATATTTTCAGCAAATGCAGTTCAAGGATTCTGATTCTCTGTGCATTCACTTTTATCCACTCATAATGGAAGCTTATTAGTTATGCCTTACAACTGTAAAATAAAGTTCCCTAGTAACATTGTACTTCTTAGGGCCGCGGTGCTGCAGTCGTTAGGATTGTCGACTCACAGCAAGAGGTTCTCCCGTTTGATTCTCAGCTGGAGCGCCTTCTGTGTGGAATCTGCATGTCCTCCCTGTAATCCAGTGATGTTAAAGACACATGGATAGGTGCGTGTGTAAATGGGCATGCCTTTTTTGAAGGTTGGGTGTCGGGCTGGTAACTTGGCACTGTAAAAATCCACTGCTAATCATTAGCGGACGAGAGTTCCGCTGTGGCGACCCTTAACCGGGAAAAGCCGAAAGACTTTTAGTAACATTGTACTTCTTCATGTTGTCAAACAATTATATATCTACTGAGTTTTTCCATGGTTTCAGACATGTTACTTGTACAAGCTAACTCATATGCTTAGCTAACACATTTTCATGTAAATATATATACTAGTTCATATTTCTAATAGTATATTTCATAATATCAGTAGTTCTCTAAAGTTACGTTTGTGTCACTTACCTTACATTAAAGCACAGCTCAAAATCATATTATGGGACATGCAGTGAAATACATCATAATTCAGTCTGGCAAAACTTTGTGCTTATTAAGGTATTTTAGTACCCAGAGTAAATACCCAAAGGATGCAAAACTGTAATAGCACAGGTGTTTGTTTGAGCACAACTTCATCTCAAAGGAAAATAATCACGTGTTATTGTTTTTTAAACAAGTTGTATAAGAACAGTTTACACATGGGGAAGAAGGTCCCTAATAATTCAAAACATATGTAGTTATCTAATTCACTCATCAGATTTACTTCAAATTGTAAATAGCTTGGTCCTACATATTTGGAGTTTGTCCACAAAGATACAGTTTCTTATATAAGTTATATAAAAATGTTTGTCTCACAGAACATGAATTCATATTTTTGCAGGAAAATAATATGTTTGTGGACCTTTTAAGCTGCATGATGAACATTCTCTTTTCTGTCTATATGGTGTTTGATGTTATAATACCACTAGTAGTCATGTATGGGTTGAAACTAATTGCCACAGAAAAAAATTTCAAGTTATCATATGAAAGTAATTAATGGTTATAATTGATACAATAGTATCTGAGTCTAGTATTCCTAAGCACCCTGTGGTCTATGTTCTAGCCAGTGCAAAACACATAATTTCTACTATTTCCTAAAAGCAAGTTATTATTTATCTTACTTGCACCCCAGGAAAAATTAAAAATCCTATCATTTTATGTTAGGTTAGTAGCACCAGATAATGGTATATACAAGTACTCAATTAAAAAAAAAAGACCAAAGTGAATGAAATTACTCTCATTACGACTTAAAACAAATCCTGAGAGAATTCTGAATGTATAAGCTCAATGCAATGTCTGTGTTGAACTATGCTGTACAGCTATGTGCCTGTGTGTCTGTACAGATGCATCAGTCAATTGACTGCTAATGGAATGTGCTCAACTCACATGGTACATTGTAGTGATACACACACACACACACACACACACACACACACACACACACACACACACACACACACACACACACATAAACACACACACGCACATACATGTATATATATATATATATATATATATATATATATATATATATATATATATATATATATATATTTATATGTGTGTGTGGTGAAAAACATTTTTGTGAATGCTTGGATTCCTTCCACGGTGCTGTTTTGTGAAGGCCTGCATAATGTCAATATGTTTTTGTATAACATTGTATATTCAAGCAATATGAACCAGGTTTCTCAGTAATACTTTTCAGAGCTGTAACCCTGTGGTTCTTACTGAATACCCCACAATGTGTCGGTTCAGTTGTAAGTAAAACATAAAAGAAAAATATATTTAAAATATACTGTCCACTGAACTGAGTCAATAACCACACAGTAATGCCTTTGCAACCCTTTATTCAAATACAAATGACAACATTAAATATGCCACAATAAGTTCACTTATAATCACATCAACAGTTTATTTACCCTTAACTCTTAAGCTGGTTGGTGTGACCAAGTCTGTTCCAACTAACCTTTACAGTACCAGGTGAGTGACCCAAGCTATTTCAGACCTGATGGAAAAACCCTTTAAGTCTACCTTTCCAACCCCAAATACCTATTGACATGACCACTGATTAACTGAAGCCATCTGAAGGTGAGTTGAGACTGCTGAGCACTAACAAGGGAGAAAAAAAAAGGGGGGGTGGCCACAAGGCCACGTCCAACCTGGTATGCCACTGTGCCATTCCCCTATTCATAGTCTTGAGCCTATGATACCCAAGTTTATTAAAAGAGGCAGAGGATTACTTCTTAAAATATTCAGACATCCTGAATCTAGCTTTGTTTGTATAACTTGAGCACTAATCCAGGCCATCTTTTTTGGAGAAGGTTCCCCTGCACCCTAGTGGCAGGAGTATGCAGTTAGAACTTGTCTGATTGAAGACGACTGGAACAGGACTCAGTTTTGAGCTTTTTTACTGGTTAATTTGGGTAATTTGTTTAAATCAGTCTGCTTGTTTTCAATTGTTATATAAAAAATTGCACTTTATTCATCTGCTTTTACTGTATTTGTTTTTCTTCTTACTTTATTACTTTATTTTGCTTTTGCTGCTTGTTCTTAAAAGTACTTAATTCAATTTATTCTGATGCATTTATTACTGCTTGTTAGTAGCCTGATTAAATAGTAACTGTTATTCTAAGCCTTTGGTTGAAGCACTTGGGCTTCAGACCAGTTGTTTTACATTAAGAAGATTTGTGGTCTGCACTGCTGTGGCAGGACAGGTAGCTTACATCCTTCTAAGTTGGGAGTTGCAGATTGAAGGCTTAGTGTCTGTTATTCTAAAAGTGTATTAGTTCTGGTTTAAGCACTTGGGCTTTGGGCCATTTATTTTACATTAAGAAGGTGTGATCTGCACTCTTGTGGGAGGAGAGGGTAGATTCTTCCCTTCTGAGCTGGGATTTTCTGGTTAAAGGCTTATTGTGCCTGCTTATTTGAACTGTTTCATTCTGAAATTGGTACACCTTGTTTGCTGTAGCATAGACTAAATTCAGACCTGCTGAATCTAACTTTGGTTGTATAACTTGAGCACTAATCCAGACTGTCATTTTTTGGAGAAGGTTCCCCTGCACCATAGTGGCAGGAGTGTGCAGTTAGAACTTTTCTGATTGAAGACTGCTGGAACGGGGCTCAGTTTTTAGCTTTTTATTGGTTAATTGGTTAATTTATTTAAATCAGTTTGCTCATTTTCTACTGTTATATATATAAAAAAATACACTTTATGCATTGCCGTTTAGCTAGGGTCAAACTTTTCCCAGCGCCATAAAGTCTGCTCTTTAAATTTTCCCTTAAAACTAGCCAGTGTTTTAGTTTTAGCGCTCAAATCTGTTTCTTTGAGCTCAGCACTTGTTCAGAACTCATTTTAAGGACTAAATAAGCTACAAATTACTACAGCACTCAACTTTCCTCACTTGTCTAGAGATAAACAGTTTTTAGTACTTAATAAATAAGCACCTATCCAGGCATGTCTAAGGGCCAACTCCCGGTGTTTTCTCCTGTCTACCTGATGAATCTGGGCATCTTGGGGCAATGCAGCAATTGTCCCATGTACACAGACAACCCTCTCCTCCTACCACCCAACACTACAATCTTTGAGAGATGCACTTATATAGCCAAACTGGAAGCAAAGCTCTGTTTATCCAAGACTGGACTAGACAGTCAAGAGGAGAAGGTAAACATTTGCAACACCCCACACTCATCACATAGTCCCTCAAAACATACACCACCAGAACAGACATATAGAAACACAAAACACATACCTACATTCATGGAGGATCTCAATAAAAATCTGCTCAAGCAACAGAGACCACTAAAGCAGAAAAGCAAGCAACCTCCAATCCCCAACACAACCCAAATGACATATAGTCCACAAACTCAGTGTGCCACTCAACCACAGCCCATAAGGTATAACAACGTACTCAGCACTCTAGTCATAGGTGACTCGATAGTCAGGCACACTGATGTTCCACTCACCAGGCTAAACAAGGAGAAAGTTACTGTCAGCTGCCTGTCAGGTGCCAGGATCCACCACATAATCCATGCACTCAGGTCACTCCAGAACAAGCACAAATATGACTCTGTCACTGTTCATGTTGGTGTGAATGACCTGAGACATACCTCCCTAGACTACATGAAAAAAGACATGGAGGAGCTCTCTGGTCTTGTAGACCAGGCAGGTATGACCCTAGATTTAAGTAGCATCCTGCCATCACCCAGAATGATACCATAGTACAAGGACAAAATGATTGACTTCAACAATTGGCTAAGCTTCTGTTGTCATTTTAAGGGGATCCAGTATCTGTCTGCCTGGGATGACCTGATCAACAGACCACAATGATTTGCCAGAGATGAACTGCATCTGTTGCCCTTGGGATTCCGGATACTGGCTAAGGCTCTTGCCCTCCTATAGTGCCTTTTTTAGGCAAGGTTCAAATGACAAATTCACCACTGTAACAGGTACAAGCAAGCAAAATCTGAGAGTAATGCTACTCAATGCTAGAAGTCTAAACCTCAAAATGCATTCACTCTAGGCACTCCTTAAAATGGAGAACATCAACATCTGTGCAGTGACAGATACCTGGTTCAAGGCTCCAGAGAGCACCCCTGAATTACCAGGCTATAATTCATGCCACACCTTTCAGCCACCTATCCTGGACCGAAACACTAAAGGCAGAGGCATGTCCATATTCATTAAGGATATCCACACCTCCAGGATAGTTGCTCAGCATAATGCATCCGAGATTATCCAAGTGCAACTAACTCTGGGCAAGACCGCAGTCCAAATTGTAACTTGCTACAGATCCCCCACCATGCCCCAGGACTTCCACTCCTCATTTCTTGATACACTGGAAAATATTAGAGTACAACCCAACACCCTCATAATGGGTGATTTCAAC
Source organism: Protopterus annectens (assembly GCF_019279795.1). NCBI lineage: Eukaryota > Metazoa > Chordata > Ceratodontiformes > Protopteridae > Protopterus > Protopterus annectens. The sequence goes on along the minus strand of NC_056735.1, from coordinate 818,752,560 downwards.
TACCCCACCACTAATTGGGAAAACTACTCATGTGCCAGCGCTTTTTCTCAATGTTTTCTGGAATTCATAAATTCCAATGCCTTAGATCAACTTATCCACATCCCCACCAGGGGCAGCAATATCCTAGACCTAGTCATTACCAACATGGGCGACTGATGCTCCACACTAGAGGTCATTTCCTCATTGATCAGATCCGGCCGCAAGCTAATCACCCTAGACATCCGCATCCCACCCCCCATTATGGAAACCACCGTAAAAAATTTCTCCAAAACCAACTTCACGCTTCTTAAGACAGAAGTGGCAAACTTCATGACAGCCATGCAGATGGACAACAGAGGTGAGACTGCTGAATCCTACACAAATGCACTTTATAAGCACTTACATGAGTGAATGGATCGTGCTGTCCCTAACAGAACCAAGATGTTATCCTCCAAAAAAAAGAAGCCAATCTGGTGGTCCCCTGCCATAAACAAACTCTACAACAGAAGAAATAAACTGATGTAAAAAAAAAGAGTAAAATCCCATGATTGGAGGAACTCCCTGGTCAGCCTCAGTAAAAAGCTGAGATTTGGAGATGGAGTCTATGAAGAACCATGATTATAGTTTCTTTTTTAATATTAGCTAGAGGAGAATGTAAAGAGAGACAATGTATATATATTTGTGTTTAGCTGACTCCCTCATAAAATCCTCCAAAGCTAGTTACGAAAATAAAATTGCCACTGATTCTAAAGACAACCATAAAGCATTCTATATCTATGTCAATAATCTCAATGGCAACACTCATATTTGCTCTGAGTTACAGCACAATGGCACTAAATAAATAGAAACAAATGATATTGCCAACATCCTGGCAGATAGGTTCAGTTTTAACTTTACCCCTCTCTCACCCCCTAAAGGGCCAATCTCTATATCAGAAGAATGCAAAGTTCTTGTAATCATGGCTGCACAGGTAAAAACCACACTCTCCAACACCAAAAACACAGCATCCATGGGACCGGATAACATCCCAGGCTGCATTCTACATGAACTACAGAATGAACTGGTACCCCACCTAAGCACCATGTTCAATTATAGCCTCACCTTAGGCTTTGTGCCCACTGAGTGGCACACAGCGACGTTTATCCCACTCCACAAAGGGGGAGCCACCATGGACCCCGGGAACTACTGCCTCATTAGCCTAATGAGCCTGGTCTGCAAGACCAAGGAACATATCATCATGGAACTTATAAACAAAGACATTGGTAATTTCCAAACTCTGGACCCCACCCAGTTCAGGTTTTTAAAAGGCAGATCATCTCTCCTAAACCTGATAGACTTCTTTGAAGCAGTCACCAAAGCCGTAGACGAAGGTAAGGTGGTTCACACAGCCTATCTAGATCTCGCTAAGGCTTTCAACACCATCCTCCACTCTGGAATTATAGGTAAACTCACTAAACTAGGCATAAATCCCTATGTCACAAGATGGGTTGCCAACTGGCTGACTGACAGAACCCACACTGTGAAAGTAGCAGACTCCAAATCTGACTTCAGACTAGTGACAAGTGGAGTACCACAGGGTTCAGTCCTGGGTCCTCTCCTGTTTGGTATCTACTTTTCTGAAGTATAGGCTAACACAGAAGGTCTTTGGCTAATGAAGTTCACAGATGACTGCAAACTAGGAGCCATAAATAGAAACTCCTAACGATGTGGACATCCTACAAAAGGGCCTCACTGAGACAGATGCCTGGTGTCGAAGCCATGGCCTCAAGCTCAATGCCAAAAAGTGCATTGTCATCCCCTTTGGTAAAAACTCTGTACCCATGAGCTACCACATAGGTGGTGGTCTATTTAACACTGAAAGTGTGATAAGAGACCTTGGGACACAAGTGGACAGTAGACTCTCCTTTGATAATCACATTACCACATTAGTCAGGAAATCCTTCTACATGGCACATCTCATCACAAAGGATTTCTCATCCAGGAAAAAAGAGGTTATTGTTCCCCTCTACTCGTCACTC
>NC_056735.1:818395563-818445563 GCF_019279795.1 Protopterus annectens | reverse complement strand
TACTGGAAGTCCGTGTATACCATGGTATGTAGTGTTGTAGCTCTAATCCCATCCAAAGGTCTGTATGCTATTGTCATGGCTGAAAATCACTATGGCATACATTGTGATGTAGTCCCATGTTGTCGAATGGAGTGTGCCTTTGTAGGCTAAAGCAGTACATGTATGCTTATTGATTGTTAACACTATGTCACTATATGACACTATATAACACTATATCATGTATGGACTGTAGTGGTACCTGAAGCTGTATGCCTCAACTGCACAGTGTGGTTTATATCCACATGGCTTGGTAACAGACTTTTGTTTGTTACCTGTAGTCCACACACATTACATACCTCAGGCATGAGATTATGTATGTGCTGACACACAGTAATGTATGGTACACAGGTAACTGTAATCTGGGTTACCATACCCTTGTGTCTTGTAGGTATGTCTGATGTGTGTGTAGGTATGCCTGTAACATGTCCTCAGTGGTATGTGTGTCACAGGATATAGGTGCGTATCTAGCAACATGTGTACTGTAGTACAGCAATATGCCACCTATAGTGTGGAATGTGCACATATGTTACTGAGGGGTTTGCTATCAACAAGTAGTGTGGTGTACTGCTAGTACCATAACCATACTGTACATAGATTTAAATGGAAGACAAATGTCTGTATGCATTAGCTTCATATACACCTCTTGTGGCTAGGTGTTGCATTGTGTCACATACAGTGTGCCATGTACTGTTGTATTGTCCTACATACTGGTTTCACTTTGTAGCTGTGCAGAACATGGTTTTGTATTTAGCATGTGCCAGGCACTGTCAGGCAGTTGTGGTCTTAGCAGTCATATGTGTTATTAAAAGTGTGTATCTGCTGACAGCCAATAGGTTGCTATATATGGCATTTCAATGATGTCTGTACATTAGAATGTTGAGTGTGCAACATGTCTTTTTCACAATTACTGTTTAATTGTCTTCCAGTGTTATGTCTCATAACCGTAAGCCATCATATACTCCTGAGGAGGAGGATGTCATCAGAGATGCACTCATCCAACATTACAATCTACTGTTTTCAAGATCCTGCCAGGACCAGCATGGTCGCACTGCACTGTGGCAGGATGTTGTCCATCGGGAGAATGATGTAGGTATGCATAACCGGAGTTATGAGCAGGTACACCATCACTGCAGTGATTTAATCAGACATGTCCGGCAATTTGCATCCGTTGTCCACAGGCAACAGCTTGCCACAGGTGGTGGTGCTGCCACACAGCCCTCCCTCACCAGAGTGGAAGAGCTGCTCCTCTGCATGGTAGCTCCTGGCCAACTGTTACAACAAACCTGTGTCATTATGGAGGCCGGAGTCACCCAGCACAGCGACAACGAGCGTGCAGGTAACATGGCATATCCATAGACCACTGTTAACCAAAGTGTTGTAATATGCATTAATCAGATGTGTACTGTGTATGCAGAATATGTGGTGCCTGGTGTCATGAAATGCTAATAATTCGGGACATTATCTGTATGCCTGTGACTGTCACCCCATGTACTACTGTAGAATTGTAGACTCACAGCAGCAATGCCATAGTTGTTGACACTGACATACTGTCTCATATCCTTGCAGGTCCCTCTGGTGTGATAGCAAGACAGGAAACCCATGCTGGTGAGTGGGCTACAGTCAATTTAGCATACGACATCTGCATGTCATAGGAGAGTTGTAGGCCATATACACATGTTAAACACCTACGCATAGTGCATGCTCTGCATGTTCTCTGTGTAACTATGCACTTCACAATGCCATGAGTAGCTAACTCATACACATGCAACACACAGAGCATCACAAACAAGTGGGATACACTGTAGTGGACATTGTATAGGCATCGTCAATACACATGCACACAACATACACCACTTTGTCATATGCAGTATGTGTTAATATGATACACATGGCATATGTAGACACCTGGTGTAAGGTCGTACTCCAGTATCCCATATGTCATCAACACAGCACACATACTATACCTGAGGGTAGAGCCCTATCATGGGGCAGTGTGACATGCGTCAACACACAACACAGTCATGTTAGGCAATGTTCCCTATTAAACACCTGACATGCCCATGCAAAGACTGTCTGTGAACTGTTTAATGTAGCCTAAGTGGTGCAGATCAGGTACAGCAAGATAGTCGCCAGTGTGACATGCATCAGTGTCCTTGAGTGACCACATGATGATGCCTGATGATGGCTGATGGTACTACACTACATCCAGTTACAGTACCTGCAGTACTACACATAGCATTCATCGTTAGACACCTGACAGTTGTATGCAGCCGGACATGGTTTGTATACCTATGAGTGATGGTGCACATGACATTGGAAAGTGTTTCAGACTTGCAGTGCAATGTTGTGTCCATGTACATATTATCTACCAGGGTGAGGGCAATCAGTGAACAACACACATGCATCAATGACATGTATACTGTTAACTACAAGGACTCTACATTTGCACTGCATGCTGCCGAGCAACAGACATCCTGCATGCTGACACGTGTGAGAGGACTCTTTGTATGGTGATACTGTACTCCACCATCAACCACTAATGACTATGCTCCATATTGCTGTTGGTGTGTGTGTCATCTTGAATGTGTAGTGTATTAGTGTGCATGTGTTCATGTGTTCATGTGTGCATGTGTGCCTGTGTGCATGTGTGCATGTGTTCATGTGTTCATGTGTTCATGTGTGCATGTGCTCATGTGTGCATGTGTGCATATGTGCATGTGTGCATGTGTTCATGTGTGCATGTGTGTGAATATCCTGTACAGATGGTAAAGTGTGCTTCCTGTCTCCCTCTCACAGGTGCTGAGGTAATGTTAGATGGGGGCAGCGGGGTACTTGAGGTCACTGCCACTAATAGTGACCATGATGATACATGTGTAGTGGCACAGGCATGTTTGATAGGGTCTGTCGGTGGTCCACCAATAGACAGTACACAGCTTTCCACCCCATCTATGCGCACATACGTACTACCATTACATCCATCGACATCAATGGCCTTAGGTGAGGAACAGCATACAGTAGGCATTGATCAGGACAGTGTGGTATCCATGGCACATGCAACCCCACACAGCAGCCATGCCCAGACACACAGAATGGTACCACATAGGCATATGTACAGGGGTTCTCGTGGGAGCATCACTGGGCATAATGCCTCTGGCAGGTGTGCCCACACAGATCTCACAACCTCAGGTATGTTCCGGGCTGTGATGCAAGCACAGGCACATATGGAACAGTACACCAGGTAGGGGCTAAGGGTGCAGAGGACTCATAATACTGCGATCAATGACAGTATCCGTGACCTTGCCGGTGCCATCCGCAATTACACCAATGTCATTGATAGATGTTGGGGGGAGACACTAGATGTCCTCGCAATGTTGTGTCCATGTGCCAGGACACTGCAGGATGGCTGGGATGTCAGCATGGACGTATGCCAGCAACATCCTCAGCTGGCAGCCGACACGTTCGACAACCAAGTGCCAGCCGCTCCCGTAGTGCCAGTACCAGCCCCAACAATGTTGTGGCTGGGCTGTCAGTAGACCGTCCGAGACGACCACATGCACTTGGCTCTGGCCAGTCCCAGCAGGGACATGGCTCCAGTCAACATCCCTCTGCCTCTGACGATAGTACTATATCTGGCTTAGTACCTGATACAGTCTGTGTCACCCCTAGCAGGCACAGGTACTGTGTCCGTGCCGGAGACGGTGATCTGTACAGCCTGGCAGGTACAGTCTGTGGCTGATCCACAAACTCCCATAATTGGCAGCCACAAGGGGGTACTGTGTGCATGCAGACACACACACATACTAAAAACACGTAGGGGTAACCCATACACACACATCACATCATCACTGACCCATACTGTACTGTTGTCCCTCACACACACACACACACACACACACACACACACACACATGTTGATTGGCTGGGTCATTGTCGGGCTCTGGAAAACAACCACACACCCTCTGCATATGATGTAACTGTGCCACCTCCTGTCATCTGTGACACTGATGCAGGAACAGGAAAACACGGTGCTGATGCACAGGGTGACCTACTAGCAGTGTATCAATGTTAGCATGTTGTGAGCAGCAAAGGGAAATGATATCCTTGAAGGTGTATCTGAGCAGGCATGATGCATCCCAGCACTGATTATCAATTTTGTTTTGTATACACCAGTGTTAATACCAAACATGTATTGTCCACACATGTGACAGTTGGCTGATGTGTGTGGTACTGGCAGCATGTGTTGTTGAGTGGATGTAACATCTATGATGTGTGCTGTACAGATTACAAGGTGTACATTTGTGAACATGGTGTAGGTGCACTATTTGCATGTATGTGCATGGTGGGCACATGTAAAGGGTGACATGCCCTGTACTACACCATGTTAATACTTCACATTTCCTATTGGTGTCCAATATGCATGTCACTACACATATGTCACAACTTGGCTACACATGTGTGTATGACATGGTATGACACTATGCTGTGGGTGATACTGTTGATATCGGTCATTGGTTAGCATTCTGGTACTGTACATAACCTCAACAGCCTGATTTTCACAAATCGTTACATGATGTCTTGACAACTGACACACAGCTGTAGGATACACAGTAGCATTAGAATCATTCTGCTTTTGTACTATACCAGTTACCAGTGGTAATGACCACCACATATTCCCGTGACCACTCCTGTTTGCCATGTGTCCGTCCTAGATACATGCAGACACACTGGGGATATGTACATCCACATCTGGTGATGCATACAGTGGCCTACAAAGCATTCCCCGGATTAGACACCTATCTTCCATGAGGGTATCATACAGACACATACCTGTTGACAAACACATGTTGTGAAGCTATGATCCAACAACAGCATACTCATCCACATTTGCTACACATAGTATCCTGATTGTACCACATCGGTAGTAGCACACAACGTCTAGCAGGGGTACCGATGTGTACAGACAGCCACATGTGATTTCATCTGTCCTTTGATATCCACATCCCCAAGGCTATGCTGATGTCCCTCAGTGTATCACATAAGTAATAAGGTGTCTGTATGCATATACATGGGTTTGTTGTATACCTACCATGAATGGCCATTATTGACAGACTGTGTTGTGTTTGGGCATGTCTGTCATATGCCACAGGCATACACCCACACTCACACTATTGTATAACAACTGTCATGTGTGTGTGTGACACAGATGACCTAGGGCACAGCTCACTACAGTGGCTGGACCTGTCACATACATACATACATATGTGAGCTACAGTCCAAGAAGCAGCAGCAAAAAATGTCAATGGTGACAGATGTAGTTGTGTTGACAGCAGGCTTCACACCTATGATGTGAATGAGGTCACATGTACATATATGTCTTGTCCACACAGTTACCAATTTAGGTAATATGTACATATGTGTATTTGCCACACAGATACCAGCAGTGTGCAATGCACATACTGTTGTTTCACTGTTATGTCATACAGTAGTAGTAGCAAAACACACAACACGTTGCTCAACAGTGTCACACACACACTCTCAACAATTGCAGGATTCAAAACTCTACCTACCTATGTCATGGTACTAGACACATATGCATTACCGCTATGCGCCATATGCTTTAATGGGTGTTTTCATTTCCACTGCTGTTTTTGTGGGATACTGACATCATCAAACAAGCAAAAGGGGTGTTCACCTCTTTCAATGTGTTTTCACATTCTCAAAAAAGGCCACTCCTCTCATAGGATTTTACGCACACTCACACACACACACACAGCATTTGTGGGATTCAAACCACTACCTAACTATGTCATGATTCTAGTAAAATACACATTAACACAACACGCTATATGCATTACTGAGTGCTTTAGTCTCCACTGCTGTATTTGTGGGATACTGACATCATCACTCTTGGCAAAGAGGTATTCACCACTCCTAATGTGTTTCTACAGTCTCCAAAAAGGCCACTCCTCTCAAAGGAAATCCCCCCACACACATTCACAGGATTCAAACCCCTACCTAACTGTGTTATGACACTACTGAGAAATGCATTAACACGACGCACTATTTGCTTTATTGATAGCATTAATTTCCAAAGCTCTATTTGTAGAATGCTGACATCATCACACTTGGCAAAGAGGTATTCACCACTCCTAATGTGTTTCCACAGTCTCCAAAAAGGCCAGTCCTCTCAAAGGCCACCCCACATTCACAAGATTCAAACCCCTACCTAACTATGTTATGACACTAGGGAGATACGCATTAATACAACGTGCTATTTGCTTTACTGGGAATATTTATTTCCAAAGCTCTATTTATAGGATGCTGACATCATCACACTTGGCAAAGAGGTGTTCACCACTCCTAATGTGTTTCCACAGTCTCCAAAAAGGCCACTCTTTTCAAAGACAATCCCACACACGCACATACATTCACAGGATTCAAACCCCTACCTAACTATGTTATGACACTTGTGAAGTGCACATTAACATGTCGCGCTATTTGTTTTACTGGAAGCATTTATTTCCAGAGCTCTATTTGTAGGATGCTGATATCATCACACTTGGCAAAGAGGTATTCACCACTCCTAATGTGTTTCCACAGTCTCCAAAAAGGCCACTCCTCTCAAAGACAATCTCACACACACACAATCAGCAATTGCAGGATTCAAATCCCTACCTAACTATGTTATGATACTAGTGAGATACGCATTAACACAACACACTATATACTTTACTTTGTGGCTTCAATTCACATGCTATATTTGTAGGTTGCTGACATCATCAGACTGGACATGGTAATGTGTGTGCACTTAGTGTTATGCAATCCCAGGAATGGACATTGTGGGTCAGCAGGTGTGAACATCTTGAACAGTAATACGCAATTCATAGCTTGTGTGATCTATCTGTGGACAAATTACCATTCCTTCATATGACAATGCATATTCATGCACGGATTGTAGGTTTTGTGGATACAACATGTGTTGGTGATGTTGGTAGAGGGCTATTCAAAGTCTATGTGGGACCTGTGTTGCTCCTGTCAGTGATGTATGTCCTGGGTGGCTGCCTTACAAGATATCTAGCAGGTTTGGGGAACATGATGTGCTCATTAACATACCACAGACATTTGGGTTGTGTGTTTGTCGGTTTACAATATATCTGTTCCTGACTGCAATCATGATGGACTCCATGGACTAGCATTTTGGACTTCGTAGGCTTATAGGACTATAGTTCCCATGGTGTGTTGTGCACCAACACTTGTGGGATGTGCCGCATGTTGCTGTAACACATTCAATGGTGTAAGATCCTGTAGAGAGTGTGAGGCTCAACAGACTGTTCGGCTGCAGTGTCTGTTTGTCCTGTTGTTCACTTATGACACATATGGGAAAACAATGTTATCCACGTGATGGGATTCATTTGGCATTGGGAGGACCGGTTTACACATTCTACATGTGATATCTCCTGGTATGATGTTAGGGCCTTTTGTCACTGGGAGGTGGGTATATGTATGTATGGGCCTGTCTGACAGGATGTCGACATTGTCAGTCAGGTACAGTTGACCCTGACTCAGGACATATATGAGTGTACATCGATATTTCTGACATAGCTTAAGGAGGTGTAATGTTTCTGTCTGTACTCCTTTGCAGATTATCTTTCCACAGCAACAACATACCTAAACACTAAACCCCTGTTATACTCTTTTACACAGTTGACACACTACTGATCCTTTGTGATCAGTTGACAGTGTATGTCATCATTATATCCTGGCATGTCCAAAGGTCAGTTTTGTGTGTACTCTCCAGTCCAGCTGGTGCATATTGGAATTTTGACGCATTGTTACAACTGCCTTATGTACACAGGGAACACTGTCTTCCTACCAATAAACTAAGATATATGTGAGAGGTGCAACTGTATAGACAGACAGGAGGCTGAGCTCTCCCAAGCCATGACTGGCACAGTCTATCGGGTGGTGCAGGTAACCACACACACCACAAATCCAGTCGCACATGGACCTATGACAACAGCAAACCATATACATTGACACACAAAGACATACTTGGAGCATCTAAATATACTCTGCCTAAGCAGCAGAGACATCCAAAGCAGACACGCAAACAACTGCTAACACACAACCATACACACATATCACATAGTTCACAAAGTCATTGTGCCACACAGTCACTGCCCTTAGGCCTACACAACACACCTCATACACATGTATCAGGTGACTGTAATTGTCGGTCACACTGACATCCCACTCACCAGGCTGGACACAGTGAAGTTCACTTTGTGCTGTGTGTCAGGTGCCAGGATATGCCACATGACACATGCACTGTTGTCAGTCCACTGCTAGTACAAATATGGCTCCATCATTGACCATGCTGGTGTGTAAACCCACAGACATTCCTTCCTGGACTACATGACAAGAGACATAGAGGAGCTCTCTGATAATGTAGCCCAGGCCAGTATGACCCTGACCTTGTGTAGCATCTTACCCTCACCAAGTACTATGTCACCGTATACAGATGAAATTATCACTTTTAACAGTTGCCTACCATATTGTTGTCATTCACAGGGGATCCAGTGTCTGTCAGCCTGGGATTACATGCTCAACATGCCATGCTATGGACGCCATGCACCTGTCACCCCCAGGCTTTCACAGACTGCCTTAGGCTCTTGACACACACATAGTGGCTGTTTGAAGCGAGGATCAGAAGACATAACCACAGACATGCACATTACAGGGTACAGGAAACGGAGAGTGATGGTGCTCAACAACTGATGTCTAACCCTCAGAATGCATGCACTCAGGACTCACATCAGTATGGAATCTGTAGATATGTGTGCAGTAACAAACGCCTGGTTCGGGCTCACAATAACACAGCAGCGCTAACAGGTTTTACATCATACCGTGGTTTTCAGACACAAGACTCGGACTGGACAACAACAATAGGGGGGGTATCCATATACATCATTCATACACACACCTCCAGGTTGGTAGCAGTGCACAAAGCATTGGGGAACGTACATGTGCAACTGAGAGTGGGCAAAACTGCATTTCAGTTTGTAGACTGTTACAGACCACACTCCCAAACTTGGGTACAACACTCGTTATTCCTGGGAACACTGGGGAATGTGAAGGTCTCACCAAACACCATTATATTATGTGACTTCAAATACACAAAAAATTGACTGGGTATACTACTCACGCACTGACACCCTTGCACAACAGTTGCTAGGATTGTTACACTCAAATGCTATGGCAGACCTGGTCAACACACCCACAAGAAGTTAAAACATGTGGGACCGGATCATCACCCACATGGGGTCTCTATGTTCCGCAACAGAGGTATACCCATCATTGTTAAGGTCGGAAAATACATTCATCTCACTAGACATACATATCCCATACACACACACATCCTAATTGATCTCAGTGACGTACTTCTCATGAGCATACGTCACACTTGTACAAACTGAGGTGGTATCCCTCAATGACCCTGGGACAGTGTTAATTACGACTCAAACCACTTCATACTTTACAAGCCCATTCTATGGACAACTACTGGAATGCATGGATCATGCTATCCCAGATAACTACAAGAGCCACTCCTCCAAAGGCAGGGGACCTGTCTAGTGGACCACGACCATTACTGAGCTATACAGGGACAGGAGGAGGCTATTGCATTATAGAACACAAAGACAATCAGGAAGGCATCTCTGATCAGTACTAAGGTATAGCTATGATCACTTGTTGATTCATCTAAGGCCCACTTCTAATGGACACTTGCAACAGACACTATGGACAATCACAAGGCCTTATTTAGTTATGTCAGGGACCTGGGTGGGAACTCACAGATATGCTGTGAGTTACTGCATAATTACAAATGATACAGTGAACCCACTGACATTGCGAACATCCTGGACAACAGGTTCAGTGGGAATGTTTCCTCACCATCCCCCCTGCTGGGCACATGTCCATCACAACAGGGTGTAGCCTCCCTGACATCACAGATGAACATGTGTGTGCTGCCCTCTCCATAGCAGACAACACAGCATCAGTGGGACCAGATGGTGTCCCGGACCATGGCATACACGAGATTCATGACAAATCTCACACTCACATTATGTCACTGTTCAGTATCACAGTTGCTACAGGATATGTACCCATGGAATGGCGTACAGCTACGGTGTACCCGCTCCACAGCACTGGTGCCACAAGGGAACCTGGACATTATCGCAATATATGCCTAACTATCCTGGTCTGCTATGCTATCATGGAACACATACACATACACATTGTGAACCTACAGACACTGGATCCTACACAATTTTGTTTTGTTGTGGGCTTATCTTGCCTCTTGCAGCTGTTTGATGTGTTTAAACAGTTAACAGGTCCATAGATATACACAGGGTTGTCCACACAGCCAACCTGGAGCTCGCACACCAGTTCTACACATTACCCCACTTGGTCTTTATACATTAGATCACCAGATTCAATATCTACACATATGTCACAAGATGGATTGCTAACTGGATCATGGATAGCACACACATGGTCAGTATTGCAGGTGCCATGTCTGACTATACACCAGTTGCACATGGCATCCCACAGGGCTCAATCCTGGGACCTCTCTTGCTCTGTATATATTTCTGATACATACTGGCTAACACAGGAGGACTATGGCTGACCATGTTTGCAGATGACTGCAAACTGTGTGCCATAATTGACTCCACAATTGGCACAAGCATCCTCAGAAAGGGTCTCACAGAGATGGATGACTGGTGCCAGAGCCATGGCCTACAGCTACCTTCCTTTAGATGCATAGTCATCACCTTTGGTAGTAACATCGTGCACACACATTACCACATAGGTGATGATACATCACGTACAGTGTGTGTGATTTGTGATTTGGGGACATGAATACTTAGTACTCTCGCCTTTGACATTCACATTGCCAATGTTGTTGGACACACCTGCTATTTAGCCAACCTTATCCCATATAGTTTTACATCTAGATCAGGTGGTGTCATTGTGACCCTGTAGTCATCAGGCACATGCTTGGATACAATGCCCCATTTTGGATGTACCTTACCCAACACCTGCAGCAACTGGAATGTACACAGATTTACATAAGCAAGTGGATCTAGGGACTCACAGAGATGGTATGCACAGTTTGGCTATGGTGACGCCAACTCTCCTCAGTTGCTTACTGCCTACTTGGATGCAGTCTGTGCCTTTTGTTTGAAGCCATGTCCATCACAGCATTGATGGACAGGCTCTATGAGATATCAAAGTCCCTTACAGCTACATGCTCCAGGGACAGGTACGTGAGCAATGATGTTAATAGGACATGCTGGAGGGGCATATTACCATCACAGAGGCTCCACTCACTTGGGAATGTGATGACAGTCCCACATACGCACAGACCCACGCTGACAATATACAGGTGACATCTTCACAGGTGGATGGGTCATTGTATGTTTAGCCCTGGGATATGTTATGGGTTCTTGCTAGACAGAGGCAGAATGAAATGAACATATGTGAGATATCTTGTGTGACCTACTATTAACAGGCACAGTCTACTGATCTAGCAGGGTTGAAAAATACAAACACACTGTGGCTAGGCTTCTACATACCCTAAGGCAGATAGCTTTGTGTCAACCTCTGAACCTATGCTAATGTTCGGGATGCACATTATTCAGTGATGGCACTGATTGCAGGTTTTGTTTCTTCTTTGCTTTACCACTTCCTATGAACAACCTAGGTTTATGCATAAGATATTTGATTGTGACAGGATTTCACTATATTATATTGTGTCTGTTGTCATATCACTGTGTGCACATGGCGGATTGGTGAATAGTGCGAAGTTCCTGGGTTGACACATGTAACTGAGGGATATGTGTGGCCCACTGCTGTACTCAAACTTGCCCTAAGTGTGTGAGCATGCCCAGTTCAGACTTTCAGTGTTTTTTTGCCTGAGATTTGTCTCATATTTTCAAGTGTGTGAGCATGCCCAGTGTGACCTTCCGGTATGTTGCTGTCTGAGGTCCACTACATTTGTTGATGTGTGTGAACATCACCAATATTAACATTTATACTATATGTGTGTTGAATATCAGGTTCTATTATTACTGCAGGCCTCATCTTTGTGTCTTAACCCGACAGGGATTATGCTATGCCTGCAAGGTTTCTATGAGATACTTAGCATTGACTTATCAACATTTTTTCATACAAGCTGACCATTGACATACTGTCATGGTTTAGTTGTTCTATACTCTGACTATAGTGCACTGTATCCTGGGTTCGAGGACTGTCACTGCTTCATATTTTCATACATGCCAGAACAGACTGCTTCAAGTAAAGTGAAGCAAATATGAACATGTTAACCTGCTTTTGCTGAACTATACCCACATTTCACCAGACTTGCACAACATTGCACAATGTTGCCCCACATTGATGGACAGTGCACACTATTGCTGAACATTGCCTGTAGTTGTGTTACTTAGTGTGTGCAATTTTGTTTACATATACTAAATAGTGGTGAGAGCTGTTTAGCACTGCTTTATATTGCTTAACACATAGCAATCATGCCTCAGGTGGTGCTGCAGAGCTGCCTATGTCAGATGCACATTTTATACTCCCTATACATGTTTGTTAACAGGTAGTGTCAAGTTAGGCATCGGTTTTACTATATGTGCGAGTCGGAGAGAGGTATAATTTCCAGGGTTCCTACTGAGCCAGTGTATATGCTATGCCTTGCCTCTTTGTCAAGGCCAAAGCATACTGGGCACACCTCCTTCTGCCTACTGGGGAAGGGTCAGGTTGTTCCTCCTCCAAGTCACGCTCTGCCTGTGATGGTCTTGGCAATGGTGGGGGGCTGTTGTGCCCGGCCCTATGCTGCTCCTGCAGCAGCTGTTTTCGCAGGATCATATTGTGTAGCATAGCACATACCATGACTATTTGGGTACATGTAGTTGGTGAGTATTGCAAGGCTCCACCAGATGTGTCCAGGCACTGGAACCATGACTTGAGCAGCCCGAACACACGCTCGATTACATTTCGTGTTTGTGCGTGTGCCTCATTATGGCGTAGCTGTTCAGGTGTGTATGCATTTCTGATGGGTGTCATCAGCCACGGCTCGAGTGCATATCCAGCATCCCCCACTAGGTGACCATGAGGGATGTCCCCATTGGCAAATGTTTGGAACAGCTGTGTCATATGCCAGATATGGGAGTCATGGTAGCTTCCAGGGCAGCTACCACACACATTCATTATTATGCCCTGGGCATCACACATGACCTGGCAGTTGATGGAGGGGTAACCCTTGCGGTTATAGTAGACCCTACCCCGCTCACCAGCTGGTGCTTTGATGCGAATGTGTGTGCAGTCTATTACACCCACTACCTCAGGGTATTCCGCTATTTGCTGGAAGAGACGCATATTGCTGGCCGATACCTCACGGGAATTGGGGAAATATACATGATCACCGACATGTGCTGACATGGCATTCAGGAACTGGTGCAGTACCCTAGATGCTGATGCCTGTGAAATCTGCATCATATCGCCAGTTGGTCTCTGGAAGGTACCTGTTGCTAATATTCTTAGGCCAACACATACCTTGGTTTCCACTGGGATGGGTTCCCCTCTGTTGGTTCTGTGTGTGAGGCGTGGCCTGCACAGCTCAACAATTTGCTGCATGAGGTCTCTGTCCACTCTATAGCGCGCCACTATCTCCAGCTCATGTAGCCCCAGGTAGGTTACCCTGGGCCTGTACACTTTTCTCCGTCTCCTCACTGTGGGTTGCTCAGCAGCATTTGCATTGTCACCACCCTCAGCATGTTGCATATGTCGCCTTATGACTGCAATGGCAGCCCCTAACATTTCTTTGTCTCAGTAAAGCTTTTTCAGTTTTCACTTCTATTAGTTTACTGCAGTGTTGCAGTGTGTCTGAGAAAAACATACTGGAATGTTTTTTGCTGAGTTTTAAGTGCTGGGCTGGACTGGGCTAGTGTACTGCCTGTGTAATTGCCTGATTCTGATTGTTTTCATCTGCTAGCTCTGCTAGTACTCCCTGGTTAACTTCCTACTATTTGTTGTGCTACCTTTTCCCTTTCTGTTTCCTCAAGGGGCAGCACTGGGCAAATAAGTGCAAACATGCGCACACCAGCTCAAATGCACACACACATGCTTACATGGACTAACTCTTGCTTATTCTTGTTAAAACGCACGCACACCGGCACAAACGCGCTTACAACTGTTTACACAGCCTTACATATGCTTACTCAGGCCTACACGCGTGCACACACGCTTACACGCACGCACACTGTCTTACTCGGGTTTACTGGCGCGCACACGTGCGCATGCATGTTCAGCTAGAAACTTTGGTGTTATCCATGGCATACACCTTCGATTTCTTGACTTTACCTGGCCTACCTGTTGACAAACCTCTTTCACTATTATCTAAATGTAAGCTGACACATGTCACTCTGCTCCAATGAGCTGCACTCCTTTCATACATACCCCCCTCGTGATGTCACCTATCTTCTACTCTGTTACTCCCCTTATCCTAATCCTACACTCCACTGACTGTGCTCATTTGCTATGTAAACTTGCAATTCACTATCATAACTCTCATTTGCATAGGATTGCCTACTAATGCTTAGTTACATCTCTTAGACTGAGCTTCCCCCCTTAGCAACCTCTACTCGGTGGCCATGTTGTCTTCAGCCTGCCATTCCCTTGCATTGTAAATTCATTTTAGCTATGAAATCCAGATTTGTGGATCTTAATTATTAATTTTCTGCTTTTTAGGGTGCAGCGCGTTTGTGCGGTGCTGCACTACGGTTAAACCCCGGAAATCGGGATTAAAAAAAAAAGTTATTTTATTTTTAATTTGCATCACTTCCCGTTGCCAATGGCCATATTTTTGGCAATTGGCATGCTTCCTCCTGTGAATGCATGCTTTTTTTCCAGCTGACACGGCTCTGTTTTTCTATTTGCAGAACCGTACTCAGTTATCAACTGAGTACATTTCTGCAAATAACACTACTCCTACTCGGACAGGTTTGGGTTTCCTGCATCACAAATTTACCTCATTTGCATGGCTTTCGCCTGCAATTGAGGTAATTTACATATCCCAGCCCTGTCTGTGTAGGACTAGTTTGGAGAGCTCAGTTGCACGCCCCTGCTGGCTGTTCCTGGATCGCTCGGCGGCCATGTTGGCTTGCTGGAGTCTTACTCTATTCTTAGACTGCGTGCAAGCCTTCATGAATCCGGCCCAATGATGTAAAAATGATATAACAGATCTAGGAATCTTTGCAGACTACCCCAAGGATTCAATACACCCTGTGTAAGCTTAGCACGAAGCCTACATGGAGTTTACATGTTTGCATGATGAGTAGCATTGCTAATTGCATATGCATGCCATGCATCATGCTTACACCACAGACACAAGCAAGGTTTGTGGCCAACAGCATGAATGCATATAGAACACACAGATCAGTTTATCTACAGACAAACTTACTCTGTGAAATAACACAGACAGCCACAATGATCACCAGAGCTAAAATTACTGCAATGAAAACAGTAATAACACATTATAAAAAGTATACCCAGTACAATGTACACTACAACATGTTTTTGGCATACTGTAAAAAGGGATTTGTGGTGATTATCAAGGGTACATTGAACGTGTTACAAATATAATAGCTGTGGAAGTGTGTGTATTGGAAAAGGCCACAGATATGAATGTTAGGAATGAAGAAAGAGGAAGAGGGCATGCGATACATAACTGGTAATGTGCACTACATAAGAGCATGGCAATGTGTGAACACTCCAAAGACAAGTCAGCAGCATAAAATTAAGCACATATGTACATATCATCACACATTATAGTATATTTTATGTGACTGTCACACAAGGTTACATGTCGAGATGATTTATTGCAATATTAACTTCCTGACATGATCACTGGAGAGGACATTTAGCAAGGACGGTATATACAAGAGGGTTATGTGCATATTGTGAAGGTATGCAGAATGAGTTGCCTGCTTATGATCTTGAATAGATCTCACCCAAATAGGGACACATAGTAACAGGCTATGGACAACATTCGACAGTAGCAGCAAATATCATGGTCAATTTTCAATTAGTACCACTATTAATCTGTGAAATTGATCAAAAAGTATGTGATTGTAAGGTATTATTTATTTATTTATTTATTTATTTATTTTACATTTATTTACTGGGGAGGTGCGACTGGACAAAGCTATCTGTTTTCAGTAGAGGCCTGGGGATAAAAAGCTCCAGAACAATTGCTAACATACTATACATAAGATATTTACACATTCAGTTATAAAATATAGCAGATAATAACATATGATTGCATTAGATATTTACATAACCATAGTGGTTTAAACATACAATTAAAAGGACAGCAGATAAGTAACATATGATTGTTTTTCACACATCATGTGATCATGTACGTACATGTTCTACAGTAACTTGTACAACTTTAATGATTTCCCAGTAATATATAAGGGGGAATTAATGCAACTTCCTCAAACATGACCCTTTTTTGGAGGTTTTAAGAGGGAGAGTGTTACCCCTGTAATTTAAATTAGGGGAAATCTTGATGAGTTGTGAGGTTGCATGACACATAAGCTACAATCCACACCTTCAAGAATGTAACTTATGACATTAATGTTGTCAATGAGCTGCACATTTACTGGATGCATCACAGAAAGACATTTCACACATGCATCTTGTAGAATACCTTGAAGTGAAGTCTGCACTGTGAACTCCTAATGGTTATACATCACATGGAATACTTATATACCATATATAAGTATTCAATGTGATGTATAACCATTAGAAGTGCATTGCTGCTTCAGGGCACACAGGAATATCAGAAAGTATGTGTTCAATGAAGCACATATGTCCCTGCTCTTCTCTTGCATTTATGAATGCATTTCTATATACTGGAGGATTACAACCCAATAACCAGAGTTAAACATGCAACACACCTCTTCACAAAGTGCATTGTTGAAAAGCTAATTTGCATAGATGATGGCAAAGTATTATTGCAGACATGGTTGACATTTCAGGAATTCACTTGGACTTGTGAAGCAGCAGTGTCCTCTGGTGCTCATTCCGAAACTGTGCACAAATATAGTCATACAGTAAATTACCTGAATTGAACTAACTGCAAAATAAATGTGTTTGTTGTCAATGTGTCTGTCAGGCTTGCAAAATCTGTTATTGGAGAAATTGCTAGCAGCTAGTATGATGTGCATGCATTAGTCTATCTTGGAAATGTGGGGTCCAAAATTTCATTACATAAATAACTGTTTGTGTGACATTAAGTACTGAGTAAGCACAGTTTTCTATTAAGGAAAACAGTGAAAAATGAAATGCAGTCATCTTCCTTTCTTGCAAACAGTCTTAGCAGCGATATGCAGCTGTCAGCACTCTGGACAGTAGTGAGAGTGGAAAATGCACCTGCTGCCTAGTTTTCTCTGTAGCATAGGGTGTAAGACCAGCAAGGGTCTGCTCCTTTTGTAGATAAACCAGGATTCTAATGCTAATGCTTTTTTTTTTTTTTCATACAAATAGTATCGGGATGTCGTTACCTAAGAAAATGTGATCAGGACTGCAAGTGTGCCTATCAATTACTACACTAAAGTATGTGTCTTCCCCAAATTGTATCAGTAGCGCCTACCTCAATACACTTCTACAACTGGTAACTGGTTTGCTGGCCTCACTGCAAATCACAAGCTAAAGTGTGTACATCTTGCTACAAATGACAAGGTGTGGTACAACTTTTGAAATGATTAGTATGACTCAGCAGATATGCTAACTATTTGTGTAGGGGTGGATATCCTGAAAAGTGCATGTTGTATGCTTCTTCACAATAAGGGTAGTCTCCACATCATATTAGATGAACATGTCATTCATCATCACATGAACATGACACAAAGGGAATCCTATGGCAGATTGTGAAGCCTTGCACACTACAGAAGCAATGATCCTTTATTGAATCAAGGTAACATGTTTGTATTATTCATCAACAGACTCATGTCAGTATGCAGAAAACATGACATGACCTGTGCAGCCATCAGTCTGTTAGATACACACAAGAAAAGACAGGTGGGAGTGAAAGGGTATGCATACAAGGAGAGATGGACATACACATATCAAATGTTTTGTGTAATGTAAAATCCTTGGACATTTTTGTCTCTTCTCATTATTAACCTGCCATGCTCTGTAGCATGAAGTCAATGATATAAGGGCACAGAAGAGTTAAGAGAGGAACAACATGGCTATAACAAGCATAACAATGTTGAATAAATATGTCATAGTTAGGGGTATGGAAATTAATGCAAATATTTTTTTTTGACAAGTATCCAATACATCTCCATGACATCTCCTAACTGGGGCAAATGTTACTATTCGGTGATTAAACATATAATAGACGGGTCTATATTAAATTAGCGAATGCTTAGAAAAGCGAATGCTAATTCATTGACCCCTTTTAAAAGAAAGCTTAAAATCTCAAACACCCGGAACAGCAATTTTTTCACAGGGAAATAATTGCTGGTCCACAAAAAAAAAAAAAAGAAAACGTAAAACACTTTATAATGTGAGGGGATTCGCCCTCCACACCCCCGATGTCTTACTTAAATATACCTACTCTGAGATTGCACCACAGTGGAGGAAATGGCTAACTCCTAGAACCGGCCCAGCGTTTTTTCCCTGTGAAAAAAAATCGCTGTTCCGGGTGTTCGAGATTTTAAGCTTTCGCTTAAAAGGGTTTGATTAATTAGCATTCACTTTTCTAAGCATTCGCTAATTTAATATAGACCCTAATAGACAGATCCCTATCAGATGATCAAGTTTTCAGAAACTCGAAATTCCTATGGTCGAGACCATATGACTGGGTTTTTGAAAACTCAAAGCTTTTGAATGGAGATCACAGTACAACAAGGATTGGGAAATTAACCTTTTTTCTTCACTGTACTGCTGTTTCCAAGATGGTGTATATAATTTTGCAGGGTATGGGGGTGCAGCATAAAAGAAGTCAATTATTTATTTATTTTTTTGATGTTTGAGTTTTTGGAAACTCGATCATATGGTCTCTTCTATATAAATGTTGAGTTTCTGAAAACTCAGTCATCTGACATAGATCCTAATAGACACAAAACATCACACTAAGAAATTACCTGAGCTGTGTCTGGAATCAAACCCTTGATGGTATTGGCAAAGCAAAAGAAAAACTTCAGTCAAGTAATTTCTGTCAACACTACACAATGGAAGTTACAGTTTATTACATCCTGCAGTGTACAGAACTGTCAGAGTAACTGTTTCAAAGTAGATCCTTTACTCTGACTTAACTCTGTATTCCTATAGCACAGCTTGTTTAAGTATCTGTATGCACCTTTGCTCAAAGATAACTGGACTAGTGAGGCTGATGGCAAAAACTCACCAGGTTTTACCATAGGACATGAGCAGCCATTTACCGCCACTCAGCATTGGTATCTGATGCCAAACTCTGCGCAAATGCAGGGGATAAGATATGAAACCATTTATTGTGGGCCATTTCTGGCTATATCTGTTGTGTGTAATTCTATTTTATGACCAGATTAAATGTGTGAAAATGGGGTTGATGGGAAAGTGGTGAAATGGTGGGGCAAGCACAGGGAAGAACAAAGGGGAAGCAATAAAGGAATTTGCAGGAAGGAGTTCAGAAAGAATCACAGATATCCATTTCTTCAACACAGTAATGTGCACATATAGACAATATTGGATGATTCTGGACTGTCACCACAACACAGATGGGTGACAACAGTGCAATGATGTTCTATAGCCGAGTGAACCAAATTAAGTGTGTCAAGAAAACACTTATGTGAAGAGGAGAGCTATGTATGGAACAATTTTTTTTTTTTGTGGGACAGTTGCCCATTTTTTTGTATTTCAAGAAGAGAGGAATGTTGGGGAAGGGACATAGGAATGTGACAGTCAGGTAGGTAGGGTAGGTTAGAAAGCAAGTGCAGACAAACAGGACAAACAAGACAGAGAGAGGAATGGTGATAGATGCAAACGATTGGAGGACAAGAAGATTGTGGATAGGTGGGGAACATCGGGGACACATGCCCATCAAGTGTGGGAACAGTGAAAACATAGTCCTCACCCTTAGAACTGTCATCACTGTCTCCTTTTTCAGGTTCTTGTGAGACTGCTTGATGTGGGAGTCTCTTATCTATTTTTAATGCACAGTCTCTCTAGGCAGCTGATGCAAGCACCAAGGCCAGTCTGTATTTGGTCATGCAACATCACTGGCAGCTCCTGATGGGTGACATAATCACTGCCTGCACTAATATTCCCAGAGGGTACCACTGCAGCAGCAGGCAAGGCAATGTTGCCTGATGTGAATGGACCAGGTAGTGCAGGGGCTGTGGGGGCAGTACTGCCAGGTTGCATATCAGAGCAGTTGGGTGTTGGTATGGCAGCCACTGGATGGATGTCAGGCTGAACTACAGCAGTTGGCCCATCTGCCTGTGCTGAAATGCATTTGGTTTGCTGGCAGAAAGAATGGTGTTGATTCCAGGTAACCCACACAAAAAAGATATAAAGGATGCAGCAAGACAAAAAGAAAATAGAATATTAGAACCATGAAATGTCATAGTCATGTTTTACTACAATAAATATGCTTTTCTTACTATAGTAGTTATTAGGAGCTTTCACATTCTCAAAAATGACTGTGGATTGTTACAAGTAATCCTTGGGAATATGCACATATTCCACATATGCTTTTAAGGACACTACAATATGGCATTAAAGTCAATATTGCATCATTTCAAATGTAAAATTGATACTTATTGAATGTGAATCTTCAGATTATTTGTGGGAATTGAACCAACATAATCGGGATACACTATTACACTTGCCTAATACAATTACCAAAAGCTTCAAAAGAAAGCATGCATGCTTAGCTTCATAGGTTCATAAGTGTTTACTAGGCCAATGACCATATGGACCTTTTTAAGCCTAGCCATGCATCCCAAATCTCTGACAAGTTCTGATACCCTTGATATGCATAAGCAGAGGCCTGCTGTTACAGTTAAGATATACTGCTGAACTTGATACTGATATATGAAATTACAATATGTTTAGAACAATCAGGGTCAGTTGTGAGGCAACATACCCTTTTCCTCTCTGAGTCACTCGAAACATCTCAGCATGTGCCTCCCCATTCAACAAGATTTCTTCTGCAGCTGTAAAACAGAGAATGAAAGAAGCGACATGAAAGCATTATGCATGCGAGTCTTAGCAATCCACAGCATTCCATATCATTTCAAGTTGATTGATCTGTATAGTTACACAACTGGAGGCTGTCAGCAGTTTGAAACTCATCCGGCTACTTGTTGAGTTGTGCCAGCTTGCACCTCTTAAGGTGACTGTAGTGGTGCCTACACTGCTCCCCAGTGTGTGAGATATGCCAGTTGAACTAGAGATAACCTTAGCTAGGTTATTCCAAGCCTCAGCTTTGTACTGAGAGTTGGTATAGCCACACTGCAGCAGCCTATTAGCTTTACAAGGAGTGCAACAAATATTTCTGAATCGTCTACACCCCACCTCTGTGTTCTGAATTTGACACTACCTATTCCCATCTCCTGCCATTTCTGCAAAGGTCCTCCAACAACAGTTAAAATATTTCCACACCAGTTTGTGAGATCACATTTTACAATCAGTGTGAATACATGTACAACTATGCCAACCACATTTGCACAATGATAAGCAAAGAGAAACATTGGCAAACAAAGTGGAAGGAAGTTTATTAAACAGCAATTATGATATGACATAATGCATTGATTTATGGCATATATGCTGCTATACCTGGTCACACTTTTTCCACTGGTCAACACTGAAACGTTAAATGACTTGGCTTTTAAGCCTTGACTTGTAAGGATCAGTGGGATGACATGGCACATATTTTGTGGAGACTTAACACAATGTTAAAGTAATTTGTACAATGTGGGATTCAAGCCTATGTAAAAGGGAATGCATATGTTTCCACATAGGTGATTATTCCTCGCTGCCACAAAAAAAGTGTTTACCAGCTGTGGCATTTACAAATATACTGTTTAAAGACTGACTGGTGCTATACTTCAATTAACCCTGTATGTGTCTGACATTAAAAGCTCCTGGCTTGTGCATTCCAGGTGTGTTGCAGGAATAATGCCAGACAATATAATGGAAATGGATAGACCTGTGTGAGTTTAGTAACGGTGTTTGGAGCTATGATATGTACCTCACAATGCATTCTGTTTTACAGTTATACTTGGGTTATGGGATGGGTATAGATGATTGTCAGTAAACAGTTGTGTTCATCACAGATATGCAACTGCATTTGTTTGATTACATAGTCATCATTGTCAAGCTAAACCAGTTAGACACACAATACATATGATACCTACAAAGTATGTGTATGCAAGCAGTAATAATACCTTTCTGTCATTCAGTCTGCTACACATAGCTATTGGTATGTAGTATTACCTTTATAGTCAACATTTTATGAAAACTTAAAGTGGAACACCCTTAATTAAATGTGGAGTGTGCTGAACTGAATCCTTCCCCACCTCCACCCCCCAATCCCTCAGATCCACACACTCCAGGGATCTAAACCTTGTCATCGCAATAAACAAAACATGCTGGAGGGATAGGTTCCTGACCCAGGGACTCCCCTGCAGAATAGTGCCCATACATGTCAAACAGAGTGCACACGGCCCTCTTCAAAGGAACCTTCAACACCCTTGAATGGGAAAATGGGAAATTCACCCTCATTCTCATGATCATCACCAGTCACCCACTGCTACACAGGGTCCAAGGAAGTAAATAGTGTGGAAGAAGTAATGAGTAGCTGGGCTTAGCTAGGCTTGTATACCCCCTAGGTGATAGCCCCTATCGTGGGTATTCTGACAATGAATTCAATGCACTTATACCTGGTTCCACAGGCAAAGCTAGGCAGCAGGTGTATTTTCCACAGTAAGTACTGTCCAGAGTGCCGATGATCATCATCATCATCACTGAACCTGTTTGTGAACCTGTTTGCATGTAGCAAGGTGAACCAAATTAAAAGTTTAACCTTTTTTATGTAGAGAACCCTGTTTGCCCATAGGTAAGCAACATGCAAATGTAAAAGGCAATAGTGAAGATACATTACTTGTATAAATACTCATTATGACCCTTCCCAAAAATAACTACTGTATGACTGTAAGTTAACCCCACTTTACCTATGTTCTCTCTTTTTTAGCTCAATGTATTTACACATTCTGACAGAGACAGCCAGGTAACCAGGGCATTTTCTGCAGTCATTACCATCCATGTTGCTGATTGCCATGTGATGCCATTAAGAATAGGTGTTGTACTTTTTAAGGCAACTGAAATAAAATTTTCATTTTTTAAGCAGCTAAGAGTTTGCACTATGGCACCCACCACACATTTGGTAAAGGCAAAAAAAAAGGATAGGAAAAAGGCAAACAATGAGACAGCTCTGGATTTGAACCATCAGACTATTGCACTTACACAACACAGTTGTAGTGGTTTATCCCTACTTGCCACAGACACAGCTTTGCCATACCAGTCAAATCACATGCATGTAAGCAATTAACATTTCATACCCAGTATTAAACTGTTCATACAGATGGACATTCTCAGTTGATTGTAAAATGTGTACATAACATATTTAGTGGAATAAGTGATCATGTATTATTAATGAATATGTTTGCAAAATGGCAGGTTTGTCTTCTTTTTGTATTTTGGAAATAATCCTCTTATTTCTTCTAGCAGACACGCAGTCTCTAATGCATATTCTCTCACTTTTCTTTCATGGTGTGATACAAATACATGACAGTCAACAACAGTTTTCAACAAAGGCAGGAAACTGTGCTATTATGCCAAGGAAATATACATGTGGTGTTTTTGTGTTGTTTAAAAGCTCACTTCAGTTAGTTCTACTCTGTAAATGTATCCTCAGTGACACACCCTCTTCAGTGAAGGGTGTCTGTGCATTAGTGTTTTGCTTCAGTCAGAGTAATCCTTCACAGTTGCAAGCCATTAGCATCTAACAACAATGTAGAAATTATGCTATGTTTACATCTGCAACACGAAGGCAATTTTAATGAGTACACATCACACTATCTAATCTATTGAACTTTAATCAGCTTACCATAGCTTATCAAATAGTATACCAACCCAGTAAAATACCAGCTCTAGCAGGCCTACTCAATCTGTACAACAACAACCGCCAACTATAATCCACAAATAAAGTGCTAGTTAACATATCCAAAAGTAAATATATGTCCGGTGACTCCCTCTACTCGCGTGTAGTTGCTAAAACCTGGAATTCCCTCCCTAACAGAATCAGAATGCAAAATAACAAACTTAACTTCAAAAACTAACTGAAGACCTACCTATCCAATTCTTGGATATATAACGTTTAAGCCACTGACTAACTTAATAAATACCCAGTCCGTTCTCATTGGTATCTACAAATGGTGCTTTACATTAAAAACCTCTCTTGTTGCAAAAGATTTGATGCTTCAAAGTGTTTCATAATCTTATGGTATCCATCTGTATTTACATTCTGTGCATTGTTTAAATGTTTTACAAAAGACTACACTTAATATATGTACACAGAGCGTTAGTAACTAGCTTATTTTTTTCTGTGCTATTGCTTAAATGTTCCTTAATAGAACTACATCAAATGTTTCTGTATAGAACTTAAGAAACTAGCTTGTTTTTCGTTATGATGTTACATGCATTCTGTATCTGAATAGCTGAATATTTTTGTAACTTGATATACTACATGACGCTTTTCTACTGGGCCTCCTCAGAAAACAGGCAATGACTGCCCAGTTGTACTTTCCTGGTAAACAAATTTAAACTAACTAACTAAATAAATAAAATGTGCATGTTCAGAGAGCTCAGATGGCTGAATCTACACTGAAATATAACTATGTAGCTAGGAAACTGGAAGGGGATGAGACTGTTGTCAATCGTGCTTATTGCTCCACTTATGGGAGTGTAGGGATAAGCAGACATTTTGGACTGTTTTTTCTATAGCTGGCATTTCAGTTGCATGTGCCAGGTTATTGAGTAAACTGCATATGTATATATTACAGATGTCAGTCATGTCAGATGATGGCATTGCTGAACAACTTACACACATTCTACTTTTACAAATATAAGTTAGGCAGGTATCTGCTGTTTCTTCCTGTTCTTACACATTTATCATTCTATTACAGGTTCTACACTTTACCTTAATAGACCTGCATTAACAGCAGTTGTCATTCTTGACTGAATCTGTCTGATGCTAGAAGTATACAGCCATTACATGGGGAAGTAAAGGCTGTGAGTGTTGCCTGGCATCAATTTTACTCTATGTATGTGCAAAGCATTAAAGATGTACCCTTTAGGTAGTCAGTATATAATGGTATCCATTGCTACCTATTGCCTCTTGGCCAGGGTGAGGGCATTTTGTGCATGCCTACATCTACCTACACCTACAGCATCTTTGGGTTTCCCCCTAACTCCTCACCTATGTCTGGATATGGTAACCTTGCCAGTGGTGGTGGAAGGCTTGCTCCTTGCCCTTTGTGTTCCTGCTGCAGCTGTTTGCACAAGATGATATTGTGTTGGATAGAAAAGACTCTGACCATTTTGGCACAAGTACTGGGATTGTACTGCAAAGCACCCCCAGATGTATCTAGGTACTGAAACTATGACTTCAATAACCCAAATACACAGTCTGTGATATTTCTTGTTTGAACATGTGCCTCACTGTAACATTTCTCCATGGGTATGTATGAATTTCTGATAGATGTCATCTACCATGGTTCGAGTGCATACCTTACATTACCCAGTAAATGGACTTGTGGGACATTACCCCTGGAAAAACTCTGGTTGACCTGTTAGGTGTGGCAGATACAGGAGTCCTTTATTTATTTATTTATTTATTTTACTTTTGTTAACCAGGAATGTCCGACTGGACACAGGTCCTTTTTCAGTGGAGGTCCGGGGAGAAAAGCTCCAGGTACAGTACAGGTTAGGATTTCATTGTATCTAATACAATCCAGCATGCAATAGTCAAATATTAACATCATGTTAACAGTACTATATACAGGTATATTATAGACTCATTTCAGCATGTGGTAGGGAGAGCTTTACATTTTGGTAGTTCATTTCAGCATATGGTAGGCAGAGTTTTACATCTTTGGTAGTTGGTTAATAAGCAGTACAATGTCAGATATTAACTTCTCCTAATTAGGGCTATATATTAAGTTTTTGACATTCCACCACACACTCCCCAAATGTTGCAGGGCTCAACAGAAGCCCTGGGGCCTGGGTGGTGAGTTATTGGTTGTGGATTTAATTTTTCAGTATAGTTTATAGTACCTTCCTTATGGTTCTTTTTGTTGTTGGTTGAGAGTGAGCATTTACTGGTGACTATATACAGGTTTGTATCAGGGTCATTTCAGCATATTGTTGGCAGAGTTTTACAATTACTGGCAGTACTTATATCTGCAGTACATTGAGAGATTGAGAGTAGTACAGTATTGGGAAAAACAATACAACAGTTTTTTTGTAGCAGTGGTGGATGTACATTGTATATCCAGTAGTTTGATGGATTAGAAGTAACATGGTATCTGAGAAAAAAGGAACAAAAGGTTTTAGTGGGAGTACATTAAGAAAAGTCTGTGTGCTTGGGGTAAGCAGGTCTAACTTGCATAACTAGAGGTAGTAATAGGTGATTATCAACAGATGCATTCCTGCATTTAACAACAGTGCAGTGGGTTGGTTTAACCTGGGGAGACACAGGAGCAGAGCCAGTTGTTGGCAAAATGGCTTTTGAGGAGTTTTTTTTTAAATTGGAGGGGAGAGCTTGTAGCAGTGATGTGATTTGGGAGTTGATTCCAAACTTTGGCTATGGTGCAGGCAAAGAGAGACTTATCTGCATCATGTTTATGTTTGATGACATTTAAAAGGTTTTGGCTACTGGATCTTAAGGTTCTGGTGGTTGTGTAGGGTTGAATTAGTTGCTGTAGGGATGGGATTTTGTCGGGCAGGTAGTACAGCATGTATGTTGTATAGAGTTGCTGAAATATCATCTGCTGGGGCAGCTCAAGCCATTTAAAATGCTTTAGGGCAAGACAGTGATGGGATCTAAGAGAGGCCTCAGTCACAAACTTAGCAATCTTGTTGTAACAAGATTCCATTTTGGTGAGTTCGGAGTGGCGAAGATTTGTCATTATAGGGGTGGCATACAGTAGGACAAATAAGAGATGAGTCCTTGCAATTGTGGATTTGGTCTCCTTGGTCATGAATTATTTGCTTCTATAAAGGAGACCCAGTTTTTTGTTTACTTTCTTGATTGTTTGGGCTATGTGAAGGTCAAATCTGAGGTTGTTGTCAATAATTACTCCTAGGAGTTTTGTGTGTGTATTTGAAGTGATTGTGGTGTTATCTTTAGAGACTATAGTTAGATCATTGCATTGCTGAGATGGTCTACCAGGGCCACACACATTCAGGATGATTCCCCTATAATTACACACAACCTGACAGTTAATGGAGTGGAACTCCTTTCCATTGATATAGATCCTTCCCGGTTTGCCGGGTGATGCTTTGATCTCAATGTGCATTCAGACTATGTGACCCAAGTCTTTAGCAAAGTGTGCTATGGGGTAGAACCCCTGTATAGATCTAGCTCTGTCCACCTGGGTTGTGGTGAAATATATTTAGTCACTGGGATGCTGTAGTATAGCATTCAGGAAATGGTGTAGTATCCTGGATTCTTATGCCTGGAATACCCTCAACATGTCCCTTTGGGTCACGGAATGGTTCCTGTAGCTAATATTCTAAGTGCTATACATACCTTCATCTCCACAGGTATTCAGTCCTCTCAATGTTCTCTTGCTCTCTGCTGAGGATGACAGACGTACATTCCCTGGAGTGTGCTCTATCCACCCTGTAGCACTCTACAATTTCCATCTCATGCAGACCATGAAAAGTTAAATGGGGTCTAAATACCTTACTTCTTCTTGCCTGAGGTCTATAAGTAACAACTGCAGCACAAACTTGAGCCTGTTGCACATACACATACAGAGGAGTGGCAGCAGCCCCTAGCATTCTTTCCTTCCAGTGTAGTTTCTGTGGGATTCAAAGAAACAGAGCTCCTCCCACCCAGCTATAACATACTCATAAATGATAGAATTAACAAAAAGGCAGGTGGTATAGCATTATTTTATCCAAAAACCTATACAGTATTATTTTTTACCAAATCAATTCCCACATTTGGTAAGGTTGAATTAGTCATAGCATTACTAAAAATAAACAATCATAAACAACTCTTTATTATAATAGTATACATACCCCCTGAACAAAATATCCCAATCTTGGAAGATATTCTTTCATGGGTGACTAAAAACATCTATGATGAAACAGTAATCATGGCAGATATCAATACTGACTGGCTAAACCTATCATCAAACTCACCAACAAATATTATCCAACTTTACAGCTTTATACAGTTAATCACCTCCTATACTAGAATATAAAACAACAACCTTATCTCAGCCCTAGACTGGATTCTTGTCTCTGACCCCCTCAAATACTCAAACATAAATCCACTTCCAAACATATTAAGAGGGCATTTACCTGCTTATACGTCTAGAACCTCCTCCCCAAAGCCCAAAACCCACACCTACAAAACATCCCGAAACCTAATAAATTTCAGTCAAAACCTGTTCAATAGCATTTTAAAATAACTCAATTGGTCTCCATTAAAAACTCTGCCACTTGATGACACTGTCAACTATTTTAATAAAGCAATCCTAGACACCCTCAAAATCTTAGCCCCTTTCAGAACAAAAAGAACAAAAGCTAATCATGCACCTTGGCTTACCAAAGCTACCAAACAAATATTACAAACTAGAGACAAAGCTTGGAAAGATTGGCTAAAAAACTAAATGACACCAACTGGCAAACCTACAGGCAACTGCATAATAAAGCTAAAAAAATCAGTAAATGCAGAAAAAAACAGTACTTTTCACAACAACTGACCAACCAAAAACAACCACAAAACTTTCTGGAAAACTATTACATCATTACTTACCCCAGCTCCACACAAAATCCTTCCCTTACCACTGACAAAACACCTACCGAAATAGCTAATATGTTCAATACCCACTTCACTGATAGTATAGCTACACTTATCCTAGACTTGAACTCTACTTCCAATAACCCCAACAAATTCCTCCGTCCCCACACGCAATTATTTATGATAAGAACTCATCACGTTCACATAACCAATATCCAATAATAACCCCACTATCTCTCCAACCAGTTCCCACTACATTATTTCGTAAACTTTTACTCAAACTAAAACCATGCTCATCTTCCTCAGACAATCTTCCACCAGAATACTTAAAACTCACTGCAGATGGTATCACCTACCCTGTTAGCATACTTATTAATCAATCCATTACAGAATCTCATGTGCCTACCCTCTGAAAAAAATCAGTTATAACTCCTCTACATTAAGCGGGTAAATCTAACAATATTACAAACTTTAGACCCATCTCTATCTTTCCCCACTATCCAAACTACTTCAGAGGTGTGTACACATTCAATTACTAAACCACCTTAGCCATAATAACCTCCTTACATCCACCCAGCATGGCTTCAGAACAACTCTTAGCACAACAACAACCCTTATCTGTTTCACTAACATAGGAAACAAAGTTAGGGACTCCAACCTACTGACTTCCGTATTACTGCTAGACCTGTCAAAGGCCTTTGACATGGTTTCACATCCCAAATTACTTCAGCAACTCTCTAAAATAGGCTGTTCACCTACCTCCACACAATGTTTTAACATATATCTATCCAATAGACAAAAATGCGTAAAATGGCAAGGTTGCCTATCTCAATACCAGATCAACAAAACTGGAGTCCCACAGGGGTCCATCCTAGGACCCCTTCTCTTCAATATATTCATTAACAGTCTACAATCTGCCTGCCATCATAGCACACTAATTCAATATGCTGATGAGTCCACCATCATCTCCTTTTCCAACAACATCCCTGACCTGCTGCAAAAACACAGAGCACATTTACCTCTATAGAATCATGGCTAAACCGTGCACAATTACTGCTTAACCCTAACAAAACCAAACTCTTACTTTTCCCTCCTAAAATTAACACATCTGAATTCAAAATCTCCTCCCTTAACAAAACAGAGACTGAAATTGTAATAAGTGCAAAACTATTAGGAATCACCAAAGACAACAAATTCACATTTGAGCAACACATCCTAAATGCCATTAAAAAAAAACATTTCAAACTGGGAACACTCTATAGGCATAAAAACATGGACCCAAATACTAAAGGAATACTAACAAATACCTTCTTAATCCCCTCTGTACTCTATGGTGCTCCCATTTTTACTAATCTACATGCCTCCCTCAAAATAAAACTTGAGTCCTGTGCCTATAAGATTGCTATATTTGCTACTGGCTCATCCTATTGCATCCACCATTGCAATGCCCTTAGGGACCTCAACTGGCTAGAATTCCCTCACTATCTTGATTACATACAACTATCATTTGCACAAAAACTAATATAGAAACCGGGCAACTGCCCTGCCCTAAAATCCATCCTCCCCACCTACATTCCATACACAAGCCCAACAAAAGAGCAGGCAAGTGTCTCTATTCATATGCCACAGTTAAACTATGGAAGAGCCTATCAAATACTATCACCAGTATAGACAATCCCAAGAATTTTAAACTTGCACCAAAAAACTACCTCTACAATTCCTGGATCTGCCAGTGCTCAAGATGATATTTTCTTTCCACACTCCAATACTCTCTCCCTCTCCCATTTCATCCCCACCATCTCCAGCATTTCTGTAAGCTTAGCTTCCTCACCCCTCAAATCTATCAACTTATAGTCTACAATCTACCAACAAGCATTTCTCCCCTTTCCTTTAGAACTACTTAACATAGCTCAAAATCTCCTAGCAACATACTCCCCCTTTCTATTTCTAGTCTCCTTACCTCAAGTACTACCCACTAAATCTTTAACATGTTAGTATTACTTTTCTCTTCAAAACCTTTATAACACTGTTTAAAATATAAAATTGTCTCTACATTCTTTACTACCAAATGTTTCCTACAGAAATCTATGATATGAAGTCTCGAATATGATTATGTACTCTCTGATGAAATATTTACTGTTTTTGGCATGAATTTAGTTGTATATTAACTCTGTTGATATATTTACTATTATTGTCTTTACTGTTTTTGGAGCTTTTCTCCTTGGGCCTTCACTGAAAATGGATTTCTGATCCAGTCAGACTTTCCCGGTCACCGAATATCAATAAATTAATAAATAGATACCTAAGAAAAAATAGTGGCCTTGTTTCACAGCTGGTGATGTGCAAAGAAAAAAAAAAGAAACTGTTTTCTTGTAAAGTGAGTGAAAAAAGCACAATAAACAAAAATAATAATTTATTTTTTGTTTATGTTTTTGTTTTTTCTTGAGCCTGTATTTTGTCCATTCATCAAGGACAGTTTTAAATAAGAAAATGGATATTATCATTTGGCTCCTTATACCTAATTTTTAATTTGACTTTAATCTCTGCTAATGCTTTGCATACATTGCATATACAATTTAGCATAAAAAAACACAGTCCTGGGGTTTCATTAAAAGGCCAGACAAGGCTCTGCACCCATGGTGTAGTATTTTGCGATTCATAGACATGTTAACCATGATGAGGAAGGACGTTATTGCTGGATAATCTGCATGCCTCTGAACTGCAGTTACTACAGCAACATGCAGGTCATTCCTGATGTGCACATTGCAGAAGTTTACTGCCACCATACAAGAAGTAGTCAATGGCACTTCCAGTTCATTCTCACAGACACAAGTACACATTCAAACAGAAACACACACACACATACACACACACACACACACACACACACACACACACACACACACACACACACACACACACACACACACACACATATGCTACAGCCTCCATTCCTGTGTGTGAGTTGCCTGATTATCACCATACTTATACATGTACCATTATGGCAGAAATGTTTACAGTACTCCCTACTGGCTAGTGTCCACCATCCCTTTACAAGTTGAATTGTGGTTTCCCTGTTGTCCAGAGGTTCTCCCACCATCCATTCCCTGTACTTGTGGAAGTGCCATTATGGCACAATAGTGTTTTCCCTGGTGATTACTTTTTCCACCCCCAATCACCAATCCAGTCAAAGTGCCCTTGCAGTAGAAGAGTATTATGCTTGGAGGGTAGTATTTCCCCTTACTCCCCAATTCTCATACTAGTTGAAGTGCCTTTATGGCACAATTGTATTTTACCGGTGACTAGTGAGTCCACCCTTCCCTCATCTCTGTACTGTTGTTTGTGCTGTTAAGGCACAATTGTATTATCCCAGTTTTTAATGTCTTCCCCCTCCTGATCTCCATACTACAGTCTTCAGTAGATGAACATAGACTTTTAACCACGTTCACTGCATGATGTGCTGGGACAAGCCATGCTGATGTACACAGATTTATGTTTCAGTCTGAAGATGGGGGAGTTCTGTATTTCCAAGGTCTATGTAGCATGCCCTTTAGTTAAGCAGATATATTTAGCTTTTTTGAAGAGAAACATTTTTAGCTTTTGTCTGAAATTTTGAAAGGAGAGTGTGTCTTGTACTTCTTTTGGGATAGATTCCCATATTCTGAGACTTTGGTGGAGAAGAAGCATTTAGTCTGTTTTAGTCTGGAGTGTGGGGTAGTATGACTGACACAAGTAGAGGAGAGAGAGTGTTGTGTGTGTTGAATGTGTGATAATCTGAGGAGAAGGAAGACAAATGTTCCACATTAATGAGGTTAGAGGCAGGTCATTTTGAAGTAAGTCTAAGATGAATGTAGTGGAGAGGCCCAGTCTTTAGATTACCATATTGTCTGTGTACAGCAGGATGGGGCAAAGTGCAGAGGTCTAATGGAAGGTTGTTAATATATAGAGAGAATAGAATAGATGCTAGTATTTCTCTTTGTGGGTTGCCTTTGGTGAGAGAGCAGTGTTAAATGAAGTGAGTCAACAGAGTGGATCTGTTTGTGATAGAAAATTATGAAAATATTGAATAACTTGTGGACTTATTTCTACACTGAATAGGAATTCCAGTAGAAGGGGGTTGTCTACCATAATAAAAACCTTGGACACATCATTGGCTGCAGAATAGTTTGGAGTTTTAGGAATGGGTATCACCATGGCTAATTCCATTTTTAGAGCATTGTACCTTTGATGTGGCAGGTGTTTTTCAGGCATTTCAGTGGAGTTAGGGTGTTTATTTACAAAGGGATATGAACCATGGAAGGAGACCACCATGTCAAGAGAGTTGCTCCTGCAGAATACTGTTGAGTGCTTTGCTAATGAATTTGGTGTATAAGGCTCTGAAGTAGAATGGATTAGAGCCAATAAGAATGTCTTTTTGTCAAATAAATAATTGGTTATGGTTGAGATGGGTATAGTCAAATTGGAAAATTTAAGCAGAAAGTCTTTGGAGGGCTGATGTCCAGAAGGAGTGACTATACTGCAGTTTTGAAAATATTATTTGCTCATAATTCTACCCGTTATGTTGTTGACAAGCTTCCGTAACTTCTTTTGGTTGCAGAGATTTTTATTTTGAGAAGTTAAAAGGTTGGTTTTGTGTCTTAAAGGGGCTCTTTGACTAGCTTTCTTAGTTTTGTGAAGTTATCATGGCTAACTTGTGGGAGAGGGTTTTTCCATGTGATCCATTAGTGTTTTATTTGTTTGTGAAGTCTAGCAACTTGTGGAAAATATGTATCCTGAAGTTTAAAAACAAAGGCTTTGAGGTTATTGGTTATATCTTTGAGATTGTCTTTGTTAAGCAAATCTTTTGATGAGTGTTGTAAAAACTGTGAGTGACTTAATGTTTTGCTGTGATTACGGCCAATAGATATGTTCAGAATGTGATGGATTGGACATCAGCAGTGTCATGGTGAAGATAATTGAGCAGTGATCACTAATGGCGTGTGGCAGGATGCCGACCTTAGTAATGGTGGAAAACTCACCTATGATGATAGGGCCTATTCATGAGGAATTAGAAGAAAAGAGTGTGGGGCATATAAAGTCATGTAGTAGTTGGAAAGAGCCTATGTTTGTTATGAAATTCTAACTAAAACTTTGGTTTAAGCAAGTTAATATTGAAGTGGTCAAAAATGAATATATTTTTGCATAGGAGACAAGAATCTAGAAACTTTGATTGTGGAGACTTGAGCTTGCTAGAACTTGGTGGAGGAGGGAGATAGGCAAATACATTTGCTAATGGTTCACATTTGTTGAGACCGAAGGAGATGCTTAACAAGTTAGGGTCATGATCACTAGAGTAGTAGCACTTTTTATGAAAGGTGATTGGTATTGACTGTTTCATAAGAAAGAGAGCTATATACCCAGATCTTTTACCTCATCTGGCATTAAAGAAAAAAGTACAGTTTGGGAAGTGAAAGTTATGTTTAAAAGAGACTGTTTAACCAATGATTCTGAAATAGCTAATAGGTCTGAGTTATTAGCAACTAGGAATGTGTAACTGCTCCAGTTCATTTAGTATGATGCCTTCATTTAGCATGGCCATATATATGTACATGCATGCAGACATACAAAGATTTCAAGCACTGGCAATAATACCCTTCTAGCCTGCCAATATACAAAAACAGTTGTTCCCATACTATGTGTCCAGACTGTTCTTAAAAATATTTGAACTAGTGCTTGCTTCAATGTAATTTGTTAGTCCGTTCCATGTGTCAGCTGCTCTCTCAGAGAACAAATTCATTCATTTCTCATTCCTATAGAAACTTCTACATCGGTTGTCTGATGATGCTGTACTAATTTTTAATAACCCCAAAGTATACCTGAATAAGATCTCCTCTTAATATCTATAAGAGACACTGTACAAGTTCAGATATTTTAGTAGTTTATAATAACTTTTCACATTCATGGATGCCCTTGGTATATGTAACAGAGATGGGATCTCAATTAGTGGAGTAGGTTTTATGTAGAACCTGCAGAATTTTTCAAATTATATTTTAAAGTTTGATAGAGATCTCATGGTAGGTTAAGCAAAGGGTTTTGATAGTGAGTCTCATATGGGAGCATGTGTTTATGAGGGCCTTGATATAGGTATATGGATCATATTGTGACTTGTTTATTAGGGAAGGAATGATAAAATGGTGTTAAGTTTGAAGTATGTGGTGTTCACTAGTTTTTTGATATGAGAAGTAAGTGGACAGATGGGTTCTATATGGGTTTGTATTTGAAAGGTTAAAGTTAGGAGTATAAAGTTTCTCAAATGTTTGAAAGGCGTGTTCTGGAAGAAGTTGACCCCTATTGCTGAATGCAGCAGATGACTGATACAAAACATGTTGATTGCTTGAATATATTAGTAGCAATCAGTGTTTCTAACACAGGATATGTCAAATGTGTTATGTGAATGATTAACAAGAAGGAATTCTGTTGTTTTTTTTTTTTTTTGTTATAGGGAAAGGTAGGTGAGTGGTGCTGCGGAGGAGTTAATGTTATAAAGTTATATATGTTAGTTGAGGTTAATTGAGTAAATTAATTTTTTGTTTGACATTTATTTGATATTTGTTGACCGTGTTGGTCCATCTGGGGCGAGGCCCTTTTTCAGTGGAGACCCAGGGAGAAAAGCTCTATAGTTACAAAACATATACAAGCTCCAAAAAAAAATGCAAGTACACAAAAAATACATAATGTAAAGCAAGTATACAGTAATAAAGCTGATTAGAGATTATATACAATGGTGGCTAGCTGTGTACATTGAAGTAGGGAGACCAGGAAAAATAGTATTTACAGTAAAGAGAAAGCAGGTTAGTAAGGAAGTTTCTGGGTAGCAGTGAAGGAGAGGGAAAAGTGCAGCAGTAGTTGTTGAACCTTCAACTGGTGTGGAGATTGTAATAGTAAAGGAAAGTGATGTAGTGAGGTAGTGTCTACAGTGTGATTATATATGGATTCAGTGCTGTGTGCTTCAAATTTCCGAAGGGATTGAGGGGCTGAAACAACCTTACCAAACAGTTACATGTTTAGTAATATGAGTGGTATGCTGAAATCATATCGAGTCTTTAAGCAGTTGTGTTTTTAGATGGATAATGGGTGTGCAAAGAAAGGCAGGGTTAAGTTTTATGATACTGCATGGCTGTAGAGTTGTAGGTGGGGAGTGGAATGAAGTAGGCTATATCTATCAAAACAATAATAATATTAGAATTTTTAATAATATGTTTATATTAAATGGGTTAAAAAAAATAATCTTTTCCATCTTGAGTGCAGTAGTATTTCTTAACTAAGAAATGTGAAGAATAATTTGCTTCATATTTTAAGATTTTCATATTTTAAGAGTTAGCATATATAACTACCAGGGTAGTGGGGGTGCAACACCTGACATGGTGGCTGCTTCCTCCTCTAATAAAACACTTGCATTTGGTTTTCAGTGCACCAGGTAATCCCTGGAACATGCGCAGAATATAACAGCATTAAGCATTTATAGGCTCGTAGGTTTTTAATAGGCTAATGACCACAAGGGCCTTTTTAAGCCTTGCCATGCATCCCAAATCTCTGAAAAGTTCTTGTACCCTTTATAAGTGTAAGCAGGTACTTGGGAGATGAAGCATTTACAAGCAGTGGTCTGGGACATGAAACATTTACAGTCTGCCTGTGTTGAATAGAGACATAGGTGCCAAACCAGGTATGCATTTCCTGTCCAATTGTCCAAGCTACACTTGAACTGGGTTAAGCAGGAACTCTGCTTCACATGGATGAGGAGCCTATTCCAGAGATGGGTTAATCTTTGCCTTTCTTATCTTTCTCTCCAGCAAGTCCTACTTATATCACAGGTAAGGTTTAAGTCTTTGGAAAGGGTAATTCTAGTGCTGTTTGTTTTGCAGATATGCATGAGGTCCATCAGGGTGGGGTCTGTCAATGCCTTGTATGCCAGGTGGTCTGCACAGGACATGTTACTTATGCCCTGTATTCTTTTTGTGAGGAACATCTGTGCACGTTCCAATTGCTGGATGTTAGGTACATACCCCAGGAGGCATTGTCCTCAGTGATTGGTTTGATGAATGCTGAATACAGTAGAGCAAGATCCGTAACTTTGTCCATAAGTTGCACAGCATAGAATGATTTTCTCACTGCTGTAGACATGTGATGGTCAAAAGTTAAATTACTCTCTATATGTGTCCCCAAGTCCATGACTACTGGGTCAGCTCTTGTTAACTTGATAGTCACCAGGGGTGGATGACTTCTCAAAAGGTAATATTATGCATTTCTCTGCATTTAGTTTTAGTCACTGGCTCTGACATCAGTTATTTGTTTCCTGGAGAACATTTGTGTTGGTGGGGGATTCTATGACTGCTCCTAATTTGCAATCATCTTCCAATTTATCAGCCAGAGGCCAGTGACATTGGCCTTAATTTCAAAGAAGTAAAGCCAAATATTAGCAGTCCCAGGACCAATACCTTGAGGGATTACAGTTTTGATTGGCCTCTTTATACAGGTGGACTCCACAATTCGAACTTTTGAGTCCTGTATGAAAGCCAGCTGGCTGGCTGTCCGCTGAATAACATAAAGGTTTATACTTAACTTATACTTAACTTCTTAAATTTGTCAACTATGACCCAGTGGGTTATTCTGTCAAATGCCTTGGCTGGGTTAAGGTAGGCAGTGTGAACCATTCTGCCCTCATCCCCTGCTTTGTTGACCTTCTCAAAGAAGACCATCAAGTTGAGTAGGTATGACTTGACTTTCACAAAACCAAATTGTGTTGGGTCCAGTGTCTGGAGATTTCCTATGTCATTATTTATCATTTCCATGATAATTCTTTCCATGGCTTTGCATATGAGACTAGAGAGACTTACAATTTGTGCTTATAGTTTCCATGGGGATATTTTTGTTTTAAGATTACACAAAGGTGCTGCAATGGAAGAGCTTTGCCTGTGAATTTCATGTTTACTAATGTGTCATTTTTAATGTATTCATTTGTACAAAGTATTGTTAAATATTGTTATTATTTTTGTGGTGTCACAATGGACATCAAGCCGCTGCTCCTTGTCTTTTTAATTAGTCGATTATACTGAGAAGTAGTTATAATGCACAGTTTTGACATAACATAACATACATTGCATTTACAGAAAACCGGATAGAAGCACATTACCTTAGCAGTTTGAATTGTAAGTCTCTAGGCTGTCATTTGTTTTATTTTCTTCATATATATCTAGTCATATAGATTCATAGATTAGTAGATTAGTAATAGGCTAACTGCTCTTGTGAGCCATTTTAAGCCTAGCCAATTAACCCTTGTGAGACTCAAACCCTGCACCTTGTGCTTGCTAGGCAAGCACCTTAACCATTAGGCCACCCTCCCAATGTATAAAGTACTACTGAATGACACTGTATAGTGAAAGGGGGAGCTTTGTTAACTGTAGCAGCGCCATACACCATACATAGATCACAAAACCACTAGATCTCAGAAATGAAACTAGCCACAATATTTTCCAGTGTAAGCTGAAATCATATTTAACCTCTAAGTGCCATTATCCATGAACATGAATCACATATTACCTGTCTTCCCAAATAGTCATACCTTATACTGCCTACTTCAGTTCCACTACTATCAGTATTCTTGCCCTATACGTGTCTTACTTTTATCCATCCTTACTTCTACTACATATGTACCTTCAGTACCTATGTCAACCTCTTTTTCTTCCTTTATCCCAGAAATAGTGTTTATTTTCTGTCTTAAATGTAAATCTTGTATAGCACTCTTTGTAGAATAGTCTCTTCTAATGTAACATAAAAAGTATCTTAAATGTAAATCGTGTACATCTCTGATTGTTTAAAATATTATACACACACACACACACACACACACACACACACACACACACACACACACACACACACACACACAGATCAGATATTTATATCTATGCAGACATTACATATACATATATGTGTGCTTATATACAACACCAACAACAAAAGGCTGTATCCTTTTGATGTAAACCTCCTAGTTTTAATCTCATCAGTGCAGAAAATGCATTAAAATGACATCCTTATACCAAATGGTTACATTTAGGACAGCAGGCATCAAACAAACTACAAAAGAGCACTAGTCAGTGATGCTGATGAGAGAAAGAAAACAGCAGACCTGTTTCACCTCGTTGGCATCATCAGTGCATTGTTTGGAAATAGCAGTTTTTGTTCTAAAATATGTTCTAAAACTATAATTCTCACTGAAGCTCATAATATAAGAGAGCTTGGAATTATTGTAGGAAACATTTTCACTTATGATGGCAAATTACATACAATCACCAGAAAATGATATTCTGGTTTACAGGACATTTTCCACAGTATATCAATTAGACCCTAAATTAAATATTGTATCTCAGCCTGCATATATAACAAAACCCAACTGATGAGACTACAAAAATTTTATAAAGTACACCAGCAGTGTTAAATACTTGAGATATGAAGATAGATAATGACGTTGTTTCTATACTCAGGTATAGGCTAATAATTGATGGTTTAATTTGAATACATAAATGTCTAGGAAATATTTTACTGGAAACTACATTACAGTCTTATTTTACATCAAACCATGCTAGAACAAGGAAGTGTGATCTTTTTGTCTATTATCCCAATTTAAAAAATGATCTGGGAATTACCTCTTTACATGATGTAGCAGGTTGTCTGTAGAATGGCCTACCATTACAAACAACTGCAATCAAATGTTTGGAAACATTTAAAAGAGAATATAATTATTTTGTAAGCAACATTTCTGCATATCCACTAGCAGTAGGTATGCTGTTATGAAATTATTAATAAGGCATTCAGTTTGGATTATTAAAACTGATTGATTGGTTGCTTACATATTGTACTTACATAAAAAGTGGGTGGCATAGATCCTTTTAATATTATGTGGTATTTATTTCTAGAGATAGAGATAAAGCAAAAAGAAGCTTAGTTTCAAAGACATAAATAAGAAATTAAGGGTGGAAAGTAAGTAGAAGATGACTGAAAGGATAAGGATTTGTTTTAGTTAAGTAAGAGTGTTATGAAAGGCATATTGAATAAAGGTGGTCAAATTGTTTTATACTGATTAGTGTTCCTTGATTCCCATCATCTCCTATGAGTTAAAACATGGAAATGCCATGTCATTGGGGGATTGGGAGGGTGGCCTAATAGTTCAGGTGTTTGCCTTATAGACGCAAGGTGCAGGGCTTGAGTCTCACAAGAGATAATTGGCTAGACTTAAAATGGCTCACAAGGGCAGTTAGCCTAATACTAATCTATAAACCTATAAACTTTTAATATTTTTAAATGTTCATAATTTTGCCAGGTGGTTCAGGTGTTTGCCTTATAAACACACGGTGCAGGGTTTGAGTCTCACAAGGGATAATTGGCTAGACTTAAAATGGCTCACAAGGGCAGTTAGTCTAGTACTAATCTATGACCCTATAAACTTTTAATATTTTTAATGTTCATAAATATGCCAGGCCTCCTTAAAGTAATTTTTTTCTTCCACAATGCCAGTCAAAAACAATTCTGAGCGATGTATAACTATTTGTTTCTGAGAAAACAACTACTACTAATACCTGCAATTACTACAACTACTACTGATAATAATTAGTATAATATACTAATAATAACAATGACATATTTTCATTGCATTAACATTGTTTTCCTAGTGGATGTTTTAATATTCCTACTTTTTTGCATTTATTTCCTGTTTCCAGATATGTTTTTTTAGCAATGTATTACTGAAGTTACTGGTTTATAGTAATGATCAAAACTGAGAATTAAACCATAGTGTATATTGATATGGTTTCTTTCTTTAAAACATATATCAATGAGATTATTTATAACTTTATCCACTAATACCCACTACATTGTTTTACATGTCTGTGGTCTTTATGTCAGAAAAATATCAATTGCTAGTCTTAATTCTTTAAACTCGATGCACTAAATTTGGTATTAATGACAGAATAACAAATATCGGTAACTTGAAATGGCTATTGTTGTTATCAAAAGAAAATAATATAGGAAATAAATCATTAAATAATAAACAATAATTTTTCAATGTTTCACTTGTTAAAGCACACAATTTTAATATTTTGCACATTTTTTATTATTGCTGTCAACATTGCTTTTGTTTTTATTCCATATATCAAAGGATTTAATGTAGGTGGTACACTAATATACAAGACTGAAAACAAGGAACGCATGAATACAGGTACCTTGTCCTCAACAATAAATACTAACAGTGATAGTGTTCCACACATATGAAAAGATAAAATCCCCAAAACATGAGAGCTACATGTGCTGAACATCTTTACTCGAGCTTCCATTGTACTAAGCTTCAACATAGCTCTAATAATCATATAGTAGGAGACTCCAATCATAATTATATCGGGAAATATTACCAAAAAATATATTAAATACATGTAAATATCATGTAGTGTTGAATGTGTATGTGCTGCATTGACAACAGCAAAATATTCACAATATATATTATTAATCGCACTCTTACTGTTGTACGATAAAGCCCTAGCTAGTACAGGCAGAGGTGACACAATACAAAGACATCTGAATGAAACGGTTAATCCTCTTTTTATTATAAATGAGTTTGTAATTATTGCTGAGTACTTCAAAGGTTTGCAAACTGCAATGAACCGATCGTAAGCCATTAGTACTAACACTGATGATTCCATGGATACAAGAAAGCTAAGGAAAAACATTTGCAAAATGCAGTATTCGAAACTTATGGTTTGGGAGCCCAACCATAGTATTATTAGCAGCTGTGGAAGAAGCGTAACTACAGTAAGAAGATC
Source organism: Protopterus annectens (assembly GCF_019279795.1). Taxonomy (NCBI): domain Eukaryota; kingdom Metazoa; phylum Chordata; order Ceratodontiformes; family Protopteridae; genus Protopterus; species Protopterus annectens. The sequence continues at coordinate 818,403,521 of NC_056735.1, read as the reverse complement.
TACTACTGATAGGAATGAAATTAAGTAATACATAGATTCATGAAGGCTTTGCTCAGTTACTACAATGATTACCATTGTCAGGTTGCCAAATAATGCCACTAGAAACATAAGGAAAAAAGGGGCTAAAATCCAACTCTGTATGTCATGAAGTCCAGGAAAACCAAGTAAGATGAATTCCAAGTCATGGATCAAACTCCAGTTGGCTGTTAACATAGCTGATGTTGTCAAATCAGTTTGTAGTTACTAGTCTTCTGAGTTCTGAAAATGAAACAAAATGTATAGATAAAATGTAGTCTTATTTGCCTTGAGTTGATAAGGATTGTTGTTGAGGATCAGAATAAATAAGTGTAGACATTTATTTTGATAAAAGTCATCAACCTGATTGCAATCTAAGGCATACTAAATTGCACTTAGCATATTTAAGAAGGTATATATGTTTATCAGAGTCATGCAAGCTCCTATAGATGAATAGCATTATCTATTTATGCCATGCTTTTATGGAAAAAAGTCTGTCGATAGTTAATTTTAACATATATAACATTGTGAGGCAAATACATGATTTTAACAGGAATGTGAATGTTTTGCATTCTTAAAGATATTGTAGCAAGTTGTCAAATAGCACAATACTGAGACCATTAAAAAGGAGACACTTTGTATACAGACTTACCTCATATTTAGTTATCATCATTTCTTTCCAAACAAGTGACTCATCTGCAGCATTTCATACCATACTCTTTTAGTTATAAACATTACTTTATTACTGGTACTTCATTCCTGAAGTCAGATTTTCAGCAAATACTATCAAACTGCTGTTCCACCCATATAAACTGTGACAGAAGTTAAAATCCTAAGCACCATCACAGTTTGAACAAAATGGACATCCTTTTTATACTAGTTTTCAATGGGATTAGGCCATGTGTCATCCTGAGCGATACCCACTTCACTTAGTAGAGCACAATACTTTTAAGTGTTCCTTTAAAGTTGGAGCTTACCTCATATTCCACAGCATGTGAAGCCTCTGGCGACATGCTCCATTTTCCTTCCTCTATTGTCTGTTTTGTAGTGCAATCTTTACAAGTAAATCCTGCATAAAACACCAATTGTCCTGTGTGACATCACCAAAAAGTGAATTGTATGACGCTCTTTGATGTCAATGAGGGGAGAGTATATTTTAGTTGAAGCATTTCAATGCAAGCACATCGTCCTATACATTAAAGTATATGGACACCATCTCTTCAGTGATTTCAGTGATGTGGGTATATCTTTAATAAACAGTTTGCAAATATTTTTGTTAAGAAACTGCTGTCAAACTTTTGAAAAATGGAGTGGAAATCATGGCACCTAAGTTACAAAGTGCTAAAATGTGTATTAAGACTGTGATGGAATATTGAAGATAACAGTGTTAGTTTACAGAATTTTAATCATAGGGATATAAAAATGTTGACTTTCAGACTGCACTTCTAGATACAAAGTAATTTTTTCCACTAAGATCCTGTCATTCATGTGCAATACATATTTTCACAAACAATTACAAATAGGGTGTGGTGATGTATCATTCTTTCTTCCTTTAGGGAACAACATTATCAACATTATTTAAAAATGCATATGGCAATAAGGGAACCTATTCCAGCTAAGCTCATCCGTTGTGCTCCTGAATGTATTGCAGTTTAAGTTAATTATCTTAAATAAAATGACAGTCCTAAAACATGTCCACTTTCTGAGGTACACTGATGAGTGTGCCCTTATTTACTGGTGGCCTACTTCTACCTTGATACAGAGTAAGAAAGCATTTTGAAAGGTTATACCTGCTACTTGAACAGGTTGCATATTAATATCAGGCATAAAGAAAATAACGAGGTACAAGAGGAAGTTATCAGGATATATGACTCAGACGTACGAGTATAATGTTTAGAGTTAATGGTTAAATTCTGCTTTCTCAGTTATTATATAATCAAATGAAGCACAGTGTCATTACTATTGTAATGTCATTGAAACATATGTACATTAATGTTCTTTTGCTTCTATATAATGAAAGAAAATAGTTTGCATTGTATCTGTTAACCAGGCTTTTATTATGATTCTATTTGTTATAAACATTTTAAGCATATATTTCATCTACTTTCTGTTGCATAATTGTATAATTAGTATGCAGACTGGCAAAGGTCATATGTAAAATGGATCTTTGTACGTACCGTAGTAACAAATTATAAATGAATGCAGTTTACTATGCAACTTGTAAATGAGATTTTTTTAAGACACAGAATACACATCATCCAGTTAGTCTATACAAAGAAGTATTCTATACTGTTTCTATTAGATACAAGTTAAAAAAAATAAAGATCACTGTGAGAATAATAAAATTAGTACTGTGTCCATATTGAGCAGACAGTGTGTTGAGAGAATTATAGATATCTCATCAGTCAGGTTTGGTGCAGGAGCAATGCTAGTTTTTGGATCAATGTTCAAATAGTAGTTGTTTGAAATTGGTAGATTCAGGTGCGTTTTGGAATGTGTGGTGTAGAGAGTTCCATAATTTGGCTATTTGATTTGAGTATAGGGCTTCACCAAGAGTGTTGTTAGCTTTGTTTACTGTGAGCAAGTTTCTGTCTGCAGATCTTAGACTTCATGGGCATGAGTAGGGAACAGCAAGATCCTTGAGGGATGGGCAACTATCAGGATGGAAGATGATATTGTGCGTGAATTAAGTTGGTAGAGATAGAGAAGGTTAGTTAGCTTGAGCCAATTTAATTTACGTAGAACAATAAAATTGTGGGTTTGGTGGGGAAGGCTGGCTACAAAGCAGGCTAATTTGTTGTAGCAAGTTTCCACTTTGGCTAAGTTTGATTTTTTAAAGTTGGTAAAGAGGAGGAAAGCATAAAGGAGCGTAGAGAGGAGGAGGAAGGTTCTGGATATGGCTAGCTTGGTATTGTCAGTGAGAAATGGATTTGCTTCTGTACAGTGAGTCAAATTTAATGTAAACTTTCTTAATTTGGATGATTATGTAACAGTAAAATCTGAGTTTGCTGTCAATAGTCACAGTGAGGAGTTTTGTATGCTCATCTGGTTGGGATGACTGTGTTGTTTGCTGAGACAATGGTGAAAGGAGGGGTGGTAGGTGATTGTTTGCTACTGGTAAATAGCATTAACTGTGCCTTTTTGGGGTTGAGGATTAGTTGTGATATATGAAGAATTGTACTGATATAATTTAAAGCTTGTTGGGATACTTTTTGGAGGTCTGATAAGGTATCTGCTAAGCAGATTAAAGTTGAATAGTCTGTATACCGAACTACTTTAGTGTATGTTATGGATGAGGCAAGATCATTAGAGAAGATTTTGAATAGAAGGAGCCTTAGAATGGATCCTTGGGGGACTCCGACTGATATAGGCAGAAATGGTGAGAGTTCGGATTTCCATCGTACTGCTTGTTGTCTGACAGAAAATATCACTTAGGAACCAGGAGAGGGAAGTCTTTGATAGGTTTACTGAGGTAAGAGTATTAAGGAGTTTCTAATGGGAGACAGTGTTGAATGCTTTTGACACGTCTCGGAAGACTGATGCTACTTGTTTATTTGAATTTCTGATTTGGTAGATGGTGTTAGAGAAATAAATTAGGGCTGTGGTGGTGCTGTGTTTTAGTCTGAAACCATGTTGGGAGGGAAAGATAAGGTTGTGAGATAGCAGATATTGTAGTAATTGAGGGTGCATACATGGTTATGGGTCTGTAATTGTTTAACTCTGTTGATGTTCCTCCTTTATGTAGAGTAGTGTTATCGGACATTTTCCATAATTTTGGGACATATTGTTCTGCTGTAGACCTATTTACCAAAATGGAGAAAGACAGAGCTATGGCATCAGTGGAAAGTTTGAGGTACTCACTGGGTAGCTGATTAGCTGCTAAGGATAAAGGTTTCAGTTTTTTCAGCATTGTTCTTATGATGTTAGTTGGGACAGGTTTGAGGATAAAAGAGTTGTTGTTATTTTCCACATTAGGTGGAAGATGCAGTGGGATAGAATTGTTCCCTGTAACTAAGGATAGAATGGTGTTTATAAAGTAGGTGTTGATGTGTGAAGCAATAAAATGTAACAGTAATTCACACAAAAAAAAATAAATAAATAAAACAACAGGATGTACATATAAAAGCATTTTCTGAACAAAAAGAAGTATGAATCTCTATTGTCAGGTATTATTGCCTGACTTTATCCCTCAGTGATTTACCAGAAAATCAAAAACTTTATAAAAAACAGGACAAAATATGAGACAAAATCAGGAATGCTCTGTAAAATCAGGGAGAGTTAAAAGGTAAGCTAAGTTGTCTATCACAATTGCCACTTTCCCACTATCAGCTATTTTTTTATTGGAGTCTCTCTCCTTCCTCTCTCTGTATTGATATTTCCAATGTATTCACGTTATCATTTTCTCATCCTTTTGTTTATGCTCTTACTGCTTCATTCTTTCCCCGTTTGTTTTCTCTTTTCTTTGTAATCTGCTGCTTTGCTGTCTGTCTTGCTTATGCAATGAATATTGCATATTGTCATACCCTGACATTTAAATTAATACATTCGTAATATTGATAGATTTGAACATTAAAACTCAAAACATTGGCAACACAAGATCAAGACACACAAGACAAAAAACAACTAAAACTAACATATTTGCATGAGGGCAAGCCCCCTCTGCTCTCTTCATGTAGGGATGTGCACTACCACAACCTCTGCTAATTATATATATTAACTTTGTGATTGTACTACAGTGGGGAAGGGGAAAAGTCACTACTGTACTGCAGTCAGACAAAATACAATACTGGCTGTTCAGTATTATTAAAAAGCTGGTAGCAATATACCTTTGCTGTTATGTGTTTCAACCTTGTATGATCGATGTTTTGAGCTTTGTTGTTCAAAGCTATCGATATTATGAATGCACTCTCATTTCAATGTTCATGGCTTATAGCTTAATAATACCAGCTATAGTATATACCAGCTAGTTACTTGCATAATAGCTGTCCATGGTCCTGGTTTCACATAATATTAATACTACTTTATTTCCCTGTCCCTGCTGCTATTCCCATGATACATATTCTCTGCAGGACACCATTCCTTCCTAATCCAAAGTATCTGTTCTCTCCTTTTCCTAATAGTGTCTGTCTCCTCCATCATAGTTTAAAGTTACCAACCTTCAGATGAACCTGACCAAACTGGATTTCAACTTTACTGTTCTTTGTGAACTGATGTACACTATATCCTTGGCACTAAGGTGAGTTCAGCACCAATCTTTCACACTATCACCCACAACTCCAAATTGCTTTCTCATCTTCCATTCTCTCTTCTAGCTATTGTATTTTGCAATGTATTTTTTGTGATAGAAATGGCAGCAAATGCATGCAGAACTGCAAATAATTCTAATCTGCATCCCAACTCACTTCATGTACTAGTTCTCTTCCTAGCTGTTCCATTTACCTACTTAGCTATTTATCTTACCTGGATTTTTTTTGGCAAATACTCAACAACTACAAGTGATATAATTTACACCAGTGACTGATGGGGCCAACTTTTGAAATATTCTTCAAACACTGTATTGCCATAAGATACCATCTCTGTTATTCGCCTCCGTGTCATGCTCTTGGTTAATGAATTCACTACCAATAGGACACTTTCTGCCAAATTCTTAATGTTTTTTCTTTTTCCTAAAACCCTTCACTTGTGTGGTCAAAGTCAAATTCCAAAACTGCCTGTTGCCTGAAGTTAAAGACACCAAGGAACATACTATCAGTTGTTGTTTTCCATAGGAAATAATTGTTGGTGCAATTTCTAAACGTGTATAGGCAATGATTTCTTTCTTTTGGAAAATTTCTTCTCTCTTCAAGTTGATACGGCAATGAGGTTGGTATACACACACGTACAGAAAGATATATATATATATATATATACACACACACACACACACATCCATTGATATATATATATGTGTGTGTGTGTGTGTGTGTGTGTGTGTGTGTGTGTGTGTGTGTGTGTGTGTGTGTGTGTATGTATATAAAATTCAAAAAATTCAAGTGTATAGTGGTCTTGACCGCACTCACATCAGGGGTTGCAGTCAGTCTTAACCCCTGCAAAGCTACCATCGAAGTTAAATTTTAACCCTTATCTCTTTTTGGCATTATTTGTTTAGTGTTTTTTGATTCTTACAGCTTTCTTCAGTATGCTATAGCAGAATCCAAGGGCATATGGGAAAACATGCATCTGCAGATACACATGACACCAATGTCATTGTGACATCACAGAAGAATAAATGAAAAAAAAAATGAAAACATAATGTAGACTGATTTTGCCTAAATAATTATCCAAAATGATAAATGGGAATGGGAATGTGTATGAAGATGAAGAAACAGGATTGCAAGATAAGTATTATTCCAAAGGAAGGAAAGATACATTTATAGAAAATAAAACAATACTACATGTAGATGGAGATGCTTTGTTGTTAAGCAGTATATGGAAATTCTTAAAATGAAGGAGATTGCAGCAATCTAGGAAATGCTTAAGTCAAAGTAAACAGAATGAGATTAAATGAGATTGTTTCTGGTTATACAGGCAAGCACAGTACAGTGGTAGTTTAAGAAGTATGTAAGAGCATGACATTATAGAGAAATGCATATGTTCAGCCATGTTGTTATGGTCAGTATTTATATTTTCTGATATATATCTGTTTTCAGAATCATTGCTAAATGAATATAATCCCTGTATCCAATATGCTGGTGACTCTACTCTGATTTGCTCAGCCACATCTCCAGTAGAGTTATGGTCAGCTACGCAGACCACCTTTAATACAATAGAAAACTGGCTTTCAGGACATTGTCTGATCCTAAATCCCGAAAAAAACTAAAATGCTGTTATTTTCACCAACACGTAGGTCTACCGCTTTTACCTTTACCATAAAATCAAATGATGGCACAATAATCTCCCCTGACTCATCTACAAAACTATTAGGTGTCATCATAGACAATAATCCAAAATTTGTCCTACATGTTAATCAAACTATCAAAACCATCAATAAAAAACTAGGGTCACTTTACAGAATAAAAGCCTTCCTAACCCCTCCAGCTAAAATTACCATAGCTCGCTCTCACCTTCTTTCAACCCTTCTGTATCCATCCCCTCTACTCTTGAATTTAAACAAGACTGTCCTTAACAAACTGTCAATTTGCTACAACCACATTGCCAGGTTTGCCACTGGGCTGCCTTTTAGGACACATCATTGCATCAATCTAAATCAGCTTGGGTGGCTTGAACTACCCAGCCTAATCCAGTATAACCAACTGATTATGGCCTATAAATTCCTCTATAATCCAGACAATACTCCTGCACTTAAAAATATCATCACCCCCTATAACAATCCTAGACCGCTTCGATCCTCTAACAAACTATTAATTCAGACTACCAAAATTAATAACACAGCCGGTGATTCTTTCTTTGCAAACTCTGTAAGTAGATCCTGGAACTCTCTTCCAGCTGATATTACCTTACTTTCCACCTTAGGTCAATTTAAAACTAGACTCAAACGACATTTGTCACTTAACTGGCTATGTCAATGTATCAAGCCTGGCTAACTCTCTCTAGAATGTGTAAAAATCTGTTAACCAGTTTACTGTGTAATTTAATTTAATCCTGACTTGTGCTCAGGATTAACTGTAACCTGTGGAACTTGTTTAACTTGCTTACATATGTAATCTCTGTAAATAGTCTGTTTGTAATATGTAATGCTGGTATTATGTAATGCTGTATCTGCTTACCCTTGGAGCTTTTCTCCCCGGGCCTCCGCTGAAAATGGACATGCATCCAGTCGGACTATCCCGGTCAACAAATGTAAAATAAATAAAAATAAATAAATAAAACAATGTGCAGGGGGTTACATTGGAAGGAAAGGAGCAGCACCCTCAGTAACTTAATATGGCAGAATACAGCCAGTA
>NC_056735.1:818308063-818390563 GCF_019279795.1 Protopterus annectens | reverse complement strand
AACTATTAACAGATCCTCAGGATATGAAAAGTAAAAAATGGAGCAGAAATCAACATTCTTTGTTTCAGACTATAGAGAATGTTTTGCAACCATGCCTGCTGCTGATGCTGAACTAGAGTTGAGGCTGATTAAGCAATATGTAGCCAATACATTGACTACATCCTGGGTAGTTACACATTTCTAAGGTTTTCATTTAGAAGGGGCCAGCCCCAGATGAGTTCCACAGGGATGCAGCTAAATTGATTAAAGGGGAAACTATTTGCAATAAATTTAATTTTCTAGGTTCTTTTTTACCCATGGGACTGCAGACCATAAAGCCTTTCCATAGTGGATTTCATTCATTCTGTCATAGTGGAGTGGTCTCCAGAAACACAACAGTGAGCCCTGTAAACAGGAGCCATCATTCAGGCAACTTTGAGGTCTGTTTACACTCCTTGCTTGCATTCTGGCTATGAAGTGTTTGTAATGGTATTAATTCTATCCATGGGTGGAAGTTGAGCAACATGTGCCAGGGCAGAGTGCCTCAGTGTATTCTGCATGTGGATACATGCTACTCCATACTTGTGAAAAAAAAAAAGCTACCACATGTTGTCGACTTGGTAAGTTCTTTAGCGAAAGAGTTGCACTATTGCTCTCATACAGGAATACATGACACTGAGCACCAAGCCTTGGTCCTCCTACAATCCATGAAGGGCAGGCCCATCCACCCCTGTCACCACCATCAAGGATCTGAGCTGCCTTATCGGCCTATGCCACCAGATCTGTATAGAAAAAATAACTTACTGTTTTCTAGAAAAGTGGGACAACAAGCTGTAAGACAACTTCCATCTGGTAAAATGTCAACACAGGGTAAGGCAGAGTATTGATGTGAAACAGCAGTATGTGTCAGATGTTTATCTCCTTAGCAATTAGCAAAATACTGTCCCTTAATCACTGACTGCTTTTGGTTATATTTCTTGTTGTAAATTAAAACCTAGACCTCCAAAATGTTTCACTATTCTTTTAAAAAAGTTTCAGGAAATGTTTTAGTCTAGCAAAAGTGTGTATTAAATACCCCTTGTTTATATTCCTGCCATCAAAAGCAAATAAACAGCTGTGTGTTGAATTTTAGTGAAAAAAAAAATCAAAATTGTAATGTAAATTTTATTCCCAGAGACATTGATATTTGGGACAATTGGGACATCAATGGTTAGGCTGAAAAATGCTCTAAGGCCATCACTTAGTAGCCTCCTATGGTGTTGTGATGATCCTAATACACAGAGATAGCAAAAAGTCGAGTTTTATGAAGAAATACAGACTCTTTTTTAGACATGAATGCATACCATTATTATATGTTTGTGCTTATATTTTTGATACTTTTTTCTTATTTTGCTCTAAATAGAAAGTTACAAGTATTACAAGTGTTTTCATCTGCCAAATTAGCAAACATTGCTGCTTGTTGATTCCCAGTGGCCATTCTGACTTGAATTTCCCCCTAACTTCAACTGGAAATTTTTGTCTACTGCCTCATCATATAGTTACACTATAATACTGAACTAAAGTGATGTTTTGCAAAACATGGTTTATTTATTTACTTTCCTTTGTTGACCAGGAAAGTCCAACTGGGCAGAGCCCATTTTCAGTGGAAACCAAAAGAGGAAAGCTCCATCATGGTACATTTATATTAACAAGTGAATAGATTTTTAGGGATAACATGCAGCGGAATCTGCATATGCGCATGCGTGTTTGAAGTAGTAAACTTCATAGGTTCATAGTTTTATACTAAGCTAGCAACTACTGGAGCTTTTATAAGCTTAACCAAGCATCTAATTTATATCCTGCAAGTTTATACACCTTATAAGTTATTTTAATAGGTATATTGCAGACTAGTACACTATTTACAAGCTATCTCTGTCCATTAGTGACATAGGTGCTACACTCAGGGTGCATTTCCAGTCTCCCATTCACTGTTTAATGTTTCTCTTGAAAAAGGTTAGGGAAGAGCTCTGCTTCTCATAGATGGGAAGAGTGTTCCAGAGAAGGGGAACTCTGTAAGACACATGCCTGCCCCCCAACATGTCCTATTTTTGTTAAAAGCAAAGTTTAAATCCCTAGATCAAGTAATTTTGATACCCTTCATTTTGAAGATATGGAAAAGGTCCATCAAAGTGGGATCCTAGTATCCCTTGTATACAATCTGTAGATTGCCTCTCAACAGTCTGTAGGAAACAGATAATAGAGATATGGCTTTGAGGTGTTCAACACAGGACATGCTGTTTGTGCCTTTATTTTTTTTTTGTTTTCTGGAGCCCCTGTGGATGTTCCAGTTATTGCATGTGCCTGGTCAAATACATACTGAAATGGAGATTATGCTCAATGATGGACTTAATAAGGGCCAATACAGTGGAATGAGGACTTTCTTGGATCTAGATGCCATGCTTTTGCTTACAAGTTGAGAAACATGGAATTATTTCCTTACTACCTTAGCCATGTGGTGTTTGAAAACCAGGTTTCCATCTATAGACATACCCAAACCTCTGACTACTTGTTCTACTCTTAGGAGGTGAATTATGGATGAGGTAGTTTCCTAGGCTGTCCAATTCCTCAAAGGTTATTGGTATGCATTTTTTGGCATTGAGTTTTAAACCACGGCTTTATGATCAGTCATTTGAATTTGTTAGGCTTTCCTGTAGGATGTTAGTATGTTGGGGGATTCTATGATTGCTCTAAATTTACATTCTTCTTTAAGAGTTAACCCCCATCAACTGTCCACCCACAGCCACTTACACTAGTCACATAGTCATGGGCTGCACCCCACACCCAAAGACTACAGCAGAATAATTATAGCATCCAGCCCTACAAAAACATAGAGACTTGTTCTTTTTACTCAGTGTAAGAGGAATGTACTTTTTCATTCTGCTGTCCTTTTCATGCTCTGTTGAAAATAATAGCAAGTTTAATGTCTCTTCTCTGCTTCACCAGTACTTAGTGTCTGCTCTTTGGCTATTTTACCTAGAAATGAAAAATAGCCTGTACTGCACCTTAATCTTTCCACTTCCATTCCCTCTGTAGTTAATGAGATCCACCCAACTCTTGCTGGCAGCTTAATTACTCTTTCCACATACTGCTTTTGTGACTCTCCCTATTTGCATGTACAGGTGGTTCTTTGTTGGTTTGCTTCTTCCATTTACTATTGACTGAAGTTTTCATTGATAACTAATGAATAAACAATTTCTACTTTAAGTATTAAAAGGGGTTAGCTTTAAAAGTAGTTAAGAAGTTATTTTTTTTTCCAAACTTTCTTTTTCCTAACTACTGATTTCAAACCTCGGTAGTTCACATACTCATAGCACACTTAAACCTCTTCTTTCACCTCAATACTTCAATACAGTCATATTGCCTGTTCCTTTATATCTTTCAGGCTTACAGATTTTTTTCCAGTGGCAGCTGGACTACCTTCTCTGCCCACTCCATTTACCATCAACATTTCTGGGATCTCTCTGTTCCCCAACCCTACCCCCCATTACACCCAGCCCTATTTCACCTAAACTTATACCATCCTATCACCATCCACTACAACAAAACAATCAACCGTGTTCACTCAGATAGCTAATTGGCCTAAATCTTTTACTTACAAACTCATATCACATGCCAACCTAACTCACTTCTCTCAATCTACTCCAAGAAACCCCAACAAAAATAGCATATACAGTAGTGAGCCAATTATCTGAACTAATTGGGACCTCGGGTAGGTCAGATAATCAAATTGTTTAGATAATCAAGCATATAATTGAACCGGATAAAAAAAAAAACTATAATCTTGTTTTTTCTGCATGCAGGAATATATTTCTCAAGCATTCAGTGATTCCAATGGACAATAAAGAATATTTTTCACACACAAGCTGGCCACAAGTTCAAAAAGCATGCTCAAGCCGATACATGTAATGTTTACATATTCAGAATTTATGATTTTTCCTACCTGAAAACTTTGGAAGGCTGGTGCTGATAATTGATGTTTCTGATAATTGACATTCAGATAATCAACTCTCTACTGTAATTTCCACCCAGATGACTTTATTTTTCCCTACCTTATGCATAATATGCTACTCCTCCAGCCTACTCTCACAATAATTCTAAGCATTCTAACCACTGTCACATCATACGACTCTCCCTTTTTCCATCACTCTGTTTTCTCCAACTCAAAACCTAGTCAACAAAACCCAGCAACGACAAAATTGCACACAGTCTCTACCCATTAGGAACACAGGCCCTTATCAATTACAGCTACCAGACTCATACTTCAGTATCATACATAAGATCTAAATAAAAAAATGGAATCACTTCTCTTACCACACTTCAACTCTACCACTCTGTAAAGACACCCACCTAAATTCTGGACCATCCCTTCAAACCAACCAATCCCCATCTAATCTATCAGCTTACAACATTAACAACACACAGCCCACTAATCCTAACAACAACCAACTATTAATGCATGTAAACCTCAGAAGCATCTACAACAAAATTCCAGATTTCCAGCACACAATCCAGACATTCTAATCATCACTGAAACTTGTCTAAAAGCAAGCGCTAAAGATAAAGAAAACCTTATCCCAGGATACAACATAATAAGAAACAATAGCATGCACAAAAAAGCTGGAGGGGTTGTAATACTTTTTAAAAAGACACTAAACATCACTAGATACCCAGTGAGTCCGCCCAGCTTTCCCAACCCAGAAATATGTATTACCCTCCTATCCCTGAACAAGCACAAAACTATTTGCATTGCCACCATATATATTTCCCAGGCAGCAACATTCCCATTGTCAAGGACATTCTTCCATGGCATTCTGCTAATTTACATAAAGAAGCTATTATACTTAGAAATGCGAATACAGACTATTTACTTGTAAACACTGACTGCCCATACATTCTGCAGTAACATATTCAGTTTCACTCATGTAATCACCTCACCCACTAGAGTCAACAAACACAGCAATAGGGACTCAGTACTATACTGGATCCTTATCACTTGACCCTCAAACATAAAAACCTCTGTCTGTCTCCTAAACAGCATCAGTGACCACCTCCCCATATGTATCACAAGACAGGCTAAACACACTGCCAAACATACAGTACTAAAACAAGTATATAGACTCTCATCTTTTAACAAAGACACCTTTATAAACTATCTCTCCTAAGACAACTGTAACACTCTAAAAAACTAGACTAAAACATGCTGCTAACTATTTTAATAACACACTCATTAACATACTGAATGAAGTAGCGCACATAAGAACAAAAAAAAACCCAATGCAATCCTGTTCTGTGGCTCAACAGAAAAAAGAGGCAGTTTATGCTAAATAGAGACAAAGCCTGGAAGGCATGGAATAAAACTAAAACACCACAAAAGTGGCAATTTTTAGACAACTTAGACATTGTTGTAAAAAAAAAAGGCCTAACAAGAAAAAATTGCATTCATTCACTCAGTTCAAGGCAATCATCACCAGAATCCCAATCAGTTCTGGGCAACCATAAAAACCCTATTACCCCTAAGTCAAACCATCACTCCATCTCCTATTGAAAAAAAAACACAGACCCCTTAGCCACCCAGTTCAACACACATTATTTAAACTGTTCTGTTTGTAAAAGAATCTTATCCACCTTCCCATCTCTGTCTATCCCCACCAGCAATATTCACAATACCCCTCTCTTTTCTTTCTACCAAATACCTAACTCAGCAATCAAAAATTACCTTCAAAAACTGAACATTAGTGCACCAGCTATTGACAAACTTACACCCAAATACTTTAAGTTAGCTGCTGACTTCTTGGCATACCCCATCTCTATACCCATACATAGACCTGTCACAGAAAACTATGTATCCACTATCTGGATAAAATCACATATTATACCAATTCACAAAGGTGGATCAGCCACTGACCTCTCCATTTACCTTCCCAATTTAATTATCTCTCCTCTGTAAAAAATCTTAGAGAAAGATATATAACATTATCAATCCTTAGCCAATCTCATAAACAAGAAATTACTTCCTGCCACACAACATGGCTTTCAACCAGACCACTGAACAAAAAACAGGTCTGCTTAGTTTCTCAAAAAACATACATACCAACAGAAACAATGGTAATCTAATACCATCCCTGCTCCTGGATTTGTCCAAAGCACTTAACACAGTATTCAACCAACTCCTAATTAATTAATTATCTTTCCTATCACTATTTCATTCAGCTCTTACTTTGTCGGTATCTATCTCTCTGACAGACAACAGGCCATTAAATTGAATCAGGACCTCTCCTCCTTCTTCCATGTTTCTGCTGGTTTAGTAAAAGTAATGTCTTTTGGCTTTTAGCAGTTAAGGGTCGCCACAGTGGAACTCCAGTCCGCTAATGATTGGCAGTGGATTTTTAAAGTGCCAAGTTGCCAGCCCGACACCCAACCTTCAAAGTAGGCACACCCATTCACTCACCACCTACCTGCATGTCTTTATACATCACTCGACAACAGAGAGGACATGCAGACTCCACACAGAAGGCGGTCCAGCCGAAATTTGAACGGGAGAACTTCTTGCTGTGAGAATACAATGCTAACCGCTGCACCACTGTGGCCACTTTCTGCTGGTGTAGTACTAGAGTCAATTCTAGGCCAAGTACTTCAATATTTACATAAACAACCTGCTCAAAGCGTGCAAACCTGCCACCTTAGTACAATATGCTGATGATGCCACCATCATCTGCTAATTTTCAGCCCTTCACTATTTCAGCAAATTTCTCAAGACTCCATCACTTCCATAGAATCATGACTAAAGGCCCATCAGCTAATCATAAGTAACAAAATACATCATTAATGGTTTTCATGCCTAGATCTCTTTCAACAACCAGTACCCTTTAATATTATCTCAATAAACAATATCACAATGGAAGCTGTAGCAAATAGCAAACAATAGGAGTCATAATAGGCAGCCATGTAAAATTTGACCCGCATGTCACCCAGGTTATCAAGAAAACTCAGTAAAAACTGGGTTTCCTCTACTGAAACAATTCCTTCTTCACAGACTCCACAAGACAATCCTTAGCATCATCCCACCGTCTCCCTCCTTCTCTATGCATTGCCCATATTAATCAACATTCAGCCCCACCTACTAAATAAATTAAAGGAATGCTTTAACAAAACAGCCAGACTTGCAACTGATTTATCCTACTGTATAGGTTCATGGAATAGTACTAGTTTAACTACCCTTGTGGGCCTTTCCAAGCCTAGCCAATTACCCTATGTAAGAATCAAGCCCTGCACCTTGTGTCTATAAGGTAAACACCTTAACCATTATGCCATACTCCATACCCAATGGTATGCAGCATTGCTTAGCAAAACAGAAGGTTATCTATCTAGAGCAACCAAATCACCTTACATTTACTCAACTTAAATTGCCGACAAAACAGTACACAGACCACACACATGCCCTTCTCTACAATACATTCTGAAGCACTACTCCACACCATGTTGCCTTTGCTCAGGTAATAAGATCATTCTAATAACTTGCAAATCCCGTAAGCCAGTTGGAGACTCACTATACTCATCCTATGTCAGCTGAAAGTGGACATCTCTACCTATCGCACTAAAACAGGACAGCTGTGCCTTTAAGCACAACCAAAAACAGCATCTAAACTCCTCCTGGCTCAGTTCTTATTCACACCCTGACTAATATTTTCCTTCTCAGATCTCTAGACTATCGCCAGTCTCTAACTCTCCAGCTGTCCATTCTTATTCTGTAAATAATATAAATAAATCCTATCTACATTTATGACTATATACTGCTTTTCAACACTCATATGTAAATGAAATTTGTATATTGCTGTATGTGTAAACACAACCTGTTTATTATTGTATAATGCTCCTATAGAAATCAGATTGTATTCACCTGTGTTTTGATTGCATTACTCATTGAATGATTCTAAAACCCAATTTCTAACATTATAAAAACTGAAATTCTTTTTTTCCTCTGAAAATATTTTGTAACTTTAATGGAGCTTTTCACCCTGCGCCTCCACTGAAAATGTACCTAAGTGCAAAGTTGGACCATCCAGGTAAACAAAAGGCAATAAATAAATAAATTTAATAAATAAAAAAAGCAAGCATCTAAAAATAGCAGCCAATACCATTGCATATCCTGTCTCAATCCTTACAAACAGTCTAGGAAGCCCATATCCCCCCTGTCTGCAAAAGATCTTACATTATTCTTCTCTACAAAGGATGAAATTCAACAG
The DNA here is from genome assembly GCF_019279795.1 of Protopterus annectens. Lineage (NCBI taxonomy): Eukaryota > Metazoa > Chordata > Ceratodontiformes > Protopteridae > Protopterus > Protopterus annectens. Next base: position 818,382,302 of record NC_056735.1, on the reverse strand, counting down.
ACATTAATAACTTTAGACCTATAGCAATCTTATCTTCCCTTGCCAAAATACTGGAAACGTGTATTCAAAAAATGTTGCTAGATTATCTCCTGCCAGAAGAACTCTTGTTCCCTACACAACATGACTTCTGTTCTTCCTATACTACTAGCACTGCTCTTCTAACCTATATAGACATGGTCAATAAAGACAGAGATAATGGCAAACTAGTTTCTTCCTTATTTCTATACCTGTCTAAAGCCTTCTACACAGTTTGTCACATCAAACTTCTACTTCAAATGTCCACACTAGGTCTCTCTCAGTCCATTCTTCTGTGGTTGAAAAGCTACTTGTCCAATAACTATCAGTCAGTAAAATGGCTCTCCACACTCTCTCCTTACTTCACAGTCACCACTAGTGTAGCATTAGGGTCTATCCTTGGTCCCCTCCTCTGTAACATTTTCACCAACGTCCTCTATAAACCACACAATAGGCCACTGTAATACAATACAATACACAGATGATTCCACTGTCATTTGCACATCTGACAATATGATACCTCCAAAAAATTACTCAGGAAGCTTTAGCTGCCACTGAAACATGGCTTTGTAACTCAACTCACTCACATCCCAAAAAGAACAAACTACTACTTTTTTCCCCAAATCCCTCTCTCATGAATAACAATATTTAAAGTCCTCTCTCTTGATAATACAACCATTGAAGTCACTTCTCATAGCAAATTATTAGGGGCGATAGTGGATGATACTCTTACATTCAACCTGCATATACAAAATTGCATAGGAAAAAATCATCAAAAACTAGCAAAGCTTTATAGTGTCAAAAACGTTTTCACTAACACGGCTAAACTATACGTGTCACTACTTATCTCTTCTGGTCACTCAGACTCTTGACCTTGCCCCTCCCCCAACACAACATTGGCTCTTATACATATATTAAAAACACTTCTACAGTCCCACTGCTCCAGCACAAATAACTAGTTAGTTATTCCTCTAGGTGGCATTTTATCAATGGCATGAGCCAGATGACAAGAATTCTGATAGCATGTATACAATTATTTCTTCTTTCTAATTATAACTCGATAAAGATGTGTTCTGAGTATAATGCAAATGCCAAACAGTTGTAATAAAGGCATATGGACAAAAACACCTAGTGTATTTATGTGAAAGGCTGGATTGCAGACTATGTTTGAATTTTCATTATAAACATTTAAGGCAGTAACAACAAGGTAATCATTTCCAAAACATGTGAATCTATTCTGTCATCACAAATTTAATTGCAGCGAAACAGTGTTTCTGACTCCACCACTGTAGCAGTCTTTCACCTAGCTGAATACTGGTACAATGCATACTGTGACAACTTAGTGTTCTGAAATTCTAGAATTGTTGTTGTATAAATAAAAGTCCGTGTGACTGTTCTCCTAAGATATTTTAGAAGAGGAGATTCTATGACTTCTAAAAAGATACAAAGGTACAAAACACACATCAAAAATTCCATTCTTCCATCAACAGTTTCATGGCATGCCTCTTCTGATTTATACATCAGTTCACTATACACTGCTTTCGTCAGTATATAGACTCTAGACCTCACCCTATAAACAGTGGCAGTAATGTTGCTTTGGCTGGTAAAATTAAAACTGTGTTATTTTTTCGTCTTCTCTGGTTATGACAAAGTGTACATATATCATAGACATTAGATTCAGTATCCATGAAAGCAGAGGAGAATTATCCCCAAGTGTAACCCATGTATAGTACCATACTGTGACAACAAAAGCTTTTTAGAATGCTGGAATTACTAGTTGTATATAAAAGGACCTTATATCAGTTCTCCCAAAGCAGTCTACAAATATATTTTTATATATCATAGGATCATAGGAGGTTACTAGGCTAATGGCCTTGGGCCCTTAGAAGCCTAGCCATGTTACTCCCTTATTTCCTTATAGACCAGGAGATAAAGTTTATATCTGCATGCACACCTGTGATTATAACCACCTGCCCTTATCAAGGCGGGACACAGGTGCAAACCCTAGGGTAAATTTGAGGTTTCCCCTCCAGTTGTCCAAATTACACTTAAATAGGGTCACAGAGGAGCACTGTTTAGCATGAATTGGAAGTTTGTTCCAGAGGAGTGGAAACCTGTGTAAGACATATATATTTCTCCAGCACATCCTGTTTATAATGCAAGCTAGGTTAAGGCCCCTAGATCAAGTGACTCTTGTCCGATTAGACTTGCAAACGTGTAGCAATTCCATTAGGGCAGGATCTGAAACTGCTCTGTAGGCCAGGCACAGGTTGCTTCTAAGAAGTCTATATGACACAGAGTACAGTGCCAGTGACTTCAGTCTATCCATGTTGGACATATGTTGGAGACCCTGAATTTTCTTGATGAGAAACATCTGAGGTCTCTCCAGTTACTGCAGGTGTCTAGTGAGGTACATGCAAAAGGGAGCATTGTACTCTATTATTGCTCTGATGCGGGATGAGTACAGGGGTGTTATAACCTCCTTTGTTCTGAACAGTATGCCTTTACTTATGAGATGAGCAATGTAGAAGGCCTTCCTCACCACTGAGGCAACTATCAACCTGTGTTCTCAAATCTGTCACCACTGAGTTTGAACATATAGTGTTATTGTTGATTGTAATTTACAAGGACATCCACCTTGCCGGATGGGATGATAATGCTTTTTTTTTTTGCGTTGAGGTTAAGACCGTGGCTTTGGCTCCCATCATTTGTCTGTGTAAGCCTGTTTTGTAGTATATTGACTTTTTTTATGGATTCAGTTAGTGCCCCCAGTTTGCAGTCTTCAGTGAACTTTGCCAACCACAGACAATCTACTTTTGCCTGAACTTCTGCGAAATAGATCCCAAACAGTATAAGGTCCAACACTGATCCCTGTGGAACACCATTGGTGACAGGTCTGCTGGTAGAGGTGGAATCCCCAACTTGACTGAGTGTGTTCTGTCAAAGAGCCAGTTGGCTTCTCACCTAATGACACATGGGTTGATCCCCATCTAGGTGGGTTTCTGAATGATGCCAGAGTGGTGGATTTTTATCAAATGCCTTGGCTAAATCTAAAAAGTCCATATGCACTGATTTTCCTTCATCCAAGGCTTTGCTAACATTCTCGAAGAAGTCACTAGATTTAACAGGCATGATCTTCCCTTTACAAAACCAATCTGTGCCTGGTCAAGAGTTTGAAGCTCTCCTATATCTTTATTAGTAAGGTCCATGAGGATTCTCTCCATGGCCTTTAAATAAGGCTGGTTAGGCTTATGGGTCTATAGTTTCCAGGGTCGGTTGACAGACCCCCTTTTTATCTGGGGGTAGGGGTTGCTATTTTCCATTTGGTTGGGACAAAGCCAGTGCTTAGGCTGTGGTTGAATAGGGTACCCAATGGTTCCACCAACTCATGTGTTAGACCATTTAGGACACAGCCTGTGGTATTGTCAGGGCCCAAAGGGGCAGTGATTTTGGCCTTGGAGAGTGCGGTTATGACCTGCTCTTTGGAGATACTAGGTGAAGGACTGGTAATAGATAAGCTATGGGATGTGATTGATGGGGACGGGGGGATGTTTTTGCTGAACCTATCTGCTAGCAGGTTGGCTGTTTCTGCAGGTTCAGTGTTGATGGAACCATCTACTACTAACTCTGTGCAAATCTGGGCCTTCCCATTTAAATTTCATATATAGCTAAGGAATACCTTATGGTTATACTTAGCTGTGGATGCTAGTTTCATTTTGTAGTTGGCTTTAGTGGATTTTACAAGATGTCTAATTTACATTCTCAAGCTGTGGAGGATGTTCTTCAACTGCTGAGACTGCTCCTCCATAATTTTGGACAGCATTTTCTTCCTCTTATTGTATAGCCTGTTTATACTGAATGTCCATCAGGGTGGCTTATTTTTTTCTTGAGGACCTTGTTTTGATTCTTTCAGGTATGACTGAATCTATATATTTGTATAGGTATTTATGCAGGGCATTGATGTGTAACTCAGAATAGGCATCCTTGTCATCAGTGGGAACAAGAGGTTTGAAATTATTAGTGCCATCACTTAGGAGGCTATATTTTGCTTTGGTGAAGTTTTTAATATGATTGCTCTTGATGGGGGGTCAGGTATGACTGTTACTTTGAACAAGACTGATTTATGATCAGATTTTACCAGGAGGGCCCACACAAAGAGTGATGGAGCGATCCCCCAAGTTGGTGAGTACAAGGTCGAATACCTTTCTGCTCCTTGTGGGAGAGCAAACTATCTGCACCAGGGCATCTGAGTTACAAATTCCAGGAACTTTTGGGAAAGTATGTTTGTACTTGTATATGATTCCCAATTTATGGAAGGATAGTTGAAGTCACCCATAACCAAAGTGTTTGGCTGCATTGAGAGTGACTCAAGTTGGTCCAGGTAGGCAGTGTGGTTAGCATGGTCCATGATGGGGGTCCTCTAACTAATAATGATGTGGAGGAAGGTCTTTCCTACAGTTAGCTGTACCTGGAGTAACTCTAGGGGATAAATCTGTCTAACCAGTCTTGAGGTGTGTTTATCTTTGAGGATGATTGATATCCTCCACCTTTGGTTCTTCCATTCATTTTGCAGTCTGAATGTGTGCAAGGCATTGCAGCTTTGAATGGTTGGGGTACTTTCTGAAGCCTTGAACTGTGCCTCAGTATATGCACAAACATCAACATCTCCCAGAGTAAGGAGTGCTTCCATTGAGTGTAGCTTCTTATTTAGACTCCTAGCATTAAGCGGCAAAATCTTGAGTTTGTATTTACAGGATATTTTTATGTCAGGAATTTTATTCTTATGACATTTCCTAAAAAAAGCACTAGTAAGGAGGCAAGCAACTTTGCCAGTAACCGAAAGGCAAGAGGTGACAGGTGAAGACCATCTCTGGTAAAGCATTGTTGTCCATTTACCTTATCCTCCCATGCTGACAGGTACTGGATCCCCCGTGGATTAACAACAGAAGCAAAGCCAGTTGTTAAAATCAGTCATTTCTGTTTGTATTGTGGCATCATCCCAGGTGAAGGTAGAATGCTACTTAAGGTTAGTGACATACCTGCCTGGGACACTTAATAGGGAGAAAGATTTCTAAGTAGATAGATATTAAGGAATTTTTATAAATATTTGAGAACAAAAACACTGAAGTATACCATTCTACCTCAAAATATTTCAGTGTTTTCCAAATAAGTTGTACATGGCAGCGCATTGTCTTTTTCAGTTTGTAGACTATATGCCTTACTTATATGTTGTAACTGAAACATTGCCTTGGTGAATGAAATTGAAATTATTTTACTAATCTTGTAAACAGGACTTTGAGGTTATATATTCCGGATATTAATTTTACCAGACCTTGTGAAGAAGGGTAACAAAGCTACCACATAGAAACCAGATATAATCCTACAAGGTGATAACAAAAGTCCACTGAAGAATTCATAACAAAAATTAGATACATTATATGATACCAGGGAAAACAACATACTCTAGACTGCCATTCTACCCCCTGTAAATTTACTGCATCATAATAATTCGGCCTTATATGGCAGCCCCCTTTTTGTAAATGTATACATTAAGGCTTCACCCTAAATACAGTAAGGCAATGTTTATTTGCTTCATTAAGTAAACTGATTCTTGAGTTCTTATGAAATGATAACAAAATACAGAAAAAATATTGCATTTGGGCTATATTCTGCAGCCTTGAAAATAAATGTTGTTGTCATTACACCAAATGGATATTAGTTATGATGCCTGGTAGTCTGGAACATTCTCAGTAACATGTATGACCACAGATGCAGACTGTCAATACAGAATTATTTATTTGAAACAGATTAACAATTCTAACAAACATTTTAACCAACAAATCTGGATATTTACTAATTTACCTTTGTTATGTCATGCCCTTAGCTACAAAGGTAACAGCCCTTCTGAACATAAAAAATTTGAGTGACAAGTCCTAGTAATGTTTTCTCTCTTTTTTCTCTGTCCTGTAATACCATTTAAAATGCTAGCAAATATCACTTTCTAGTGAAAAGAAATAGTGAAGTTCATTCATAAGTTGCAAAAGCATTTTCTATGATTTTATATATTAGGATTTTATCCCACTGACAGAAAAATGTGTATGTTTTCTCTGAACTGACTCTAAGTGCATCTGCATTAGAGATACATTAAGCTATAATAATAAAGTAACAATATGAAATCTAAAATACGGGTTGTGCTGTCACTGGGGTTTTAAAATGTAGATGCTACCTTTATCTTATCTTGCACACATATTCTCCTATTAGAATCCATGCCCTTTCTGAGATAGTACACAACACTTAGCTGAGAAGTACTCATAAAAATAAAATAGTCACCTTTTTATGAGACCTAAACTGCCTAATCAACAATCCATATCAATAATCGTTCAACAGTGCTCTAGAACTTCCTTTTTCTTTTATTCTTTGCACATCCCTAAAATGATAGTCATATACCAATAACTTCTGATGTTTCTTTGAGAAGAAATGTGAAAAGCATAGTCATATTAACATATTTTAACTTCTATCAGCTGGATGCACTGTTCCTAAACACAACATATCATTTTTTGTCAGTAGTAGTCATGCCATTGCATGGATCCTTCACGTTTGTCATGCCTCCTCACGCCTATTGTAAATGCACACTCACATTCTTTTTAGACCATTGATGGCTGACTATCTGGAAAGCTTAAAAAACTATGAGCACAGTGATTATTTTCAACTTCTTTTTTCTTAAGCACATATGTTGCTCAATGATTGTTTCATGAGTCATGTACTTGTTCACTACCTTCACATATAACCTGCACCAAAATAACATATTCTGTACATTTCAGATATCTGAATGTAAAGCAAGTGAAAGGAAATGGCCTAATATATAAATTTTGGCTTCTTTTAATCAGACATATACCATTGTCCTAGACAAGATGCATCATGTCACTGCCCTGTGCTTTCACATACAACCTGCTTCCCTAGTCTTCAAATGATAGCAATATTTTGTGAACCCATCTGATGTTAGATTGTGACAGAAGTGAAAGCACAAATAGTCAAACTAATGCAATTCAAGTATTTATTGTGTATACTCTATTTCCTGTTCATACTAAGTGATGACAATGATGACGATAATGATATACAACTGACAATTGATTTCTTTCTCAGACAGGTAATCAAGCAGATAATCACTTCTTGTGATCACCTGATGTGGGTTTCATTTCTAAAAGTAGAATAACGGTCACAGTAATATATTTCAACTTGCTGTAACAGAACATTTTACCTGAGCTGCTTAAACTAAAGAAGAAAAAACTAACACTGAAAAAGGACGTATCCATCTGAAAGCTTTGTTTTATTAGGACTAACACTGAAGAAGGACATATATGTCTGAAAGTTTTGTTTTATTAAAAAGGTTTATACAACACTGTGGAACTTGCTTTTTTTCTTAATACTTGGACATTTGTTTGCAAGTTCCACTTCATCATTTGGTTCACCATTTTACTTTTTGACTGTATTTCACTGTGGACAGTGTACACACTATTATTGCTGTTATATACCTGGATTCTTCCTAGTGTTTAATAAAGTTTATCTAGAATTGAAAACTGACTCTAAAGACCAAGGCATAAATTTTCAGCAGTCTCTAAACATGATTAGAAACTGACAGGAAATTATTCAGGACAACAGATCTCTGCTGCTTACGGGACATAGTAACTGGATTCAGGTTAGCTATCTATCTGCTGTTACTATGTTCGACAGGTGTAGGATATAAGTCTTAATGAACAGCATGACTTGTTACTTCTGGTTGCTACTTCCCTTTCACTTTAATGGGGGGCTAGGTGGTAATTATCTGATAGTATAATCACTTAGCAAGCCAAAGCATCTGTTGCAATCTTGTTCATTTTTTTAATTTGATTTCATATCAGTTTTAAAATAAAAATGAAAAATATACATTAAAATGTGAGTTACTTTAGAAACCTTGATTAAGCTCATTTTCTGTGGTGCATGTAACCCATTATTAAGAGTTTACACTTCATGGTGAGTAATTTCAGACATATCTGACTTTGCAAAAGACACATGATATAGCATCAGTGATGTAATTTATTAGTTATGCTATAATATCTGTGCAAGTTAAGACCTGACATGCCAGATATAATATATATGATGCAAAATAGTTTTCTTCTGTGAAGGAAAAGAAAGCTTTGAATTATTATGTGTATATATATATATATATATATATATATATATATACATATACACATGTCTACTCCACAGGTAGATGCCAACCAGCAAGGTCTTTCCAGTGTAATTGCTGGAAAAAAAACAACTATATTATGGGTGTTAGAAAAATATGTACTAATGTATATGTTTAGTGTTTATTAGAAGCTAAAAGGATTAAAACATTTCATTCTATTTTATGTACAGCTTAATTCTGTATGAAATTATAAGATGCTTTTTCAAACTGCAGTATGCTTTCTGAAATTGCAAGATGCTCTCTGACCTAGTATTTGCTAGCACAGCAAAATTCATGTTTATGCCTTTTGGAAATTTACTGAGAAGCAGGTGATTATCTGCTAGGTCAGGAAAATGATTGAATAGTGAATGAATAGAACAATACTGTTTTCTATAACGTGATTGAATATGAACAATCAGCTCTGTTCGTGTTATGAGAACATGCACAGCTGCGGAAAAGAAGAGCTACATCAAACAAAGACTGCTTGAAGAAATGAACTGTAATCTGTACTTGCTTTGTGCTCGAATTAGCCATAGTACCTTGAATGGTAACATTGCATAGTGAGAAGTTGTATCTGACCGGTGGTCATCAAAGCCACGTTGTTTTTCTTAGGAAGTTTTTTTGTAAACTTGATATGCCAGCAGAAAATCATGGACAAACAGCTGCTGTGAAATAATATTGAAAGAACTTGTGATTTATTATGTCAGCTTAGTAGGCAATACCTTGTAAGAAATGTATAAGAATAGCTTCACTTCCTGATTCTAGTTAGACAAACTATGTATTAGCACGTTTTTGTCTCCTTGCTGCAAGATTAAAGTGCCTTAACCTGAACCTGCCATGTGTTGATCATTTTGAAGTTATTTTTCCTTTGACAGATTGGTCCGCCGGACCAGAAACTCTCACTTCGCCTCAGGTCAGATGGGCCAGGTGGCATGAAACCATACGGGGAATAGACCACATCGGTTCTTCTGCTTTGAAAGACCTCCGACTGAATTGTCTTTCAAAAGAGGCCAGCCACTTTTCTGATCTGCGACTGGAGGACGAGTTGGTATAACGAACCAGAGACGGTCAATCACGGAGGCTCAGGTAAGGTGAGATTTACCTTTTTTCTGTTTTAGATCAGGGACTTGATTCGAAATATCTGTCAGGAGATTTATTTTGTACAAGTCAGGGACAGAAAGATTGTAGTCTTGTCGTAGATCAGGGAAACAGAATAGGTAAGACAGTTATTCTAGATAAACTGTGAAACAGAAAATCGTGGTACCACATGAAAATAAGAAGGGTTACTTAACATTTTTAACAGTCAGAACAATATGGGTAATAAGTGCACAAAAAGTTCCCAAGACCCACCGCTAACCGAAGATGCAAAATATATGCAATTACAGCGTGCCGACAATGTTAGATGCTATACAAAATGGATTAATAAATATGAATTTAATGGCAAATTAGAAAATCCTCACTTACAAAACTTGTCAAACAACTTAAAGCTGACGCAAAAGGTCAGGTAAAAAAGCAACGTCGATTGGGCATTCCTCAGGCACACAGGTGGATTGAGGAAGCAAACCGTAGAGAACAAAAAAGTAATAATTCAAAAGCTATGTTTCTAGATAAAGAATACAATAATTTAGTAATAGCATCAGCCCCTCCACCCCCTCCACTTCCTGCACCAGAATATGAAGTGAGTGGACAAGCTGATTCACCTCTGCTATACCCGGCTGTCACTGCAAAGCCAAAACCATACGTCAGAGATCTCATCGAGACTAGATCTCGAACACATAACTTAAGAGGGGATACTGAGTTATATCAAATGAAAAAAATTCACAAGCTATGAGTGAAGAAGAGATATGTCTACTCATAGAAGTACCAAATCCGCAGGCAGGACAGGCAGGACAAGATCCGACTCTCCTAGTATATAGACCGTGGACACCGGAAGACATCCGGAAAGCCACAGAGGGAATTCCCCATCCAAAATTTAATTTTAGAAAATTCTTAGAAGACTTACAGGGCATGAGGCTAAGTTACCATTTAAATGGAGAAGAAGTAGAAAAAGTAGTCAGACAGATCGTAGGTCCAGATTGGCACATGATCAGTGGCAACTGGAATCCCCGTGACGCAGAACACAAGCCACTCCCACATAGCAACGCAGAACTGGATAACAGAGTGAAAGGTCTAACAGACCAAATCTCTGAGAAATTGAAGCCTAGGGTAGACTGGACTTGCATTAATCAATGCATCCAACAGGAAGGTGAAACTGTTGCCAGATATTATGCTATATTATTAGAGTGTTTTAATAACCATTGTGGAATGCAGGTATCTGAAGACCAAACACATGATTCCCCATATGAGCAGCAGCTAAAGAATGCATTTTTGAAAGGCAGTATTGCACCCATTAGCAGCTTTATTACAAAGCACATGGTAGACCATCGTACAAGTAGATTACAGTCACTACTTGAATATGCCAGGCATGCCGAAAGGCATTTCAATAACAAAAAGAAAAAGAAAACCCAAGTATTTGCTGTAGAAGACGGAGCAGAAGTTTTTGTAGTACAATCAGGGAAAAAGGGCAAGAAAAATGCCCAGGGAAACAAACAATCTGATAAACGATCAGAAGAGTTTGAAGAGAGAAAGAAAAGGGGTGAATGTTTTAAATGCGGAAAAAAAGGGACATTTATCAAGGGATTGCAAGCAAAACAAGAAGGTAGCCATGGAAGATAAGGAGGGTGAGGACTGACTATATGATAGTCAAGAATCACTAGAAGGGAATAACCGAGAAAAGACAAATGCAAATGTGATAGAGGGAGTAGAGAATGTGATAGAAGAAATAGAGGAAGTACAAGAAATCACCGATGGTGAAGAAAGTGAAATTTTGGACTTAGCATTATTGAGCCTAGAGCTCTATTTAACAGACGCAAAACCGGAAGTTACACTTCTGGTAGAGGGGAGGGAAGTTAAATTCTTGTGTGACTCAGGGGCTTCACGAACCCTGATACATCCTTCCAAACTTCCAGAAAATTCAGAATCACTTGATTACATATTAGTGAAAGCAGCTAATGGACAGCTGTATCGGGAGCCACTCTCCCATAACATAGCAATAACTGACCCTGTTTCAGGGATGACCCAGAAAAGCAAAATTGTTGTTTCTGCAAAATGCCCAGTGAACCTTTTGGGCAGAGATCTTATGCAGATATTTGGCATAGCAGTAGTACCGACTATGCAGGGTATGGAAGCACAGTGACAAATGGATATTTTTGTGGTGCGACCGGAGGGTGAAACATTTTATTGGTACAGCCAGGACTTAGTCACGACTGGTCCAGGGTCAGTAACCGAAGAACTGATGAATGAAGCCATCAGTAAGTCCCCCTCCCTTGACACTGATAAACAGCATTTGTTGCACTGTACGCTGTATTATTGTAGCACACTAGGACCTGATAAGGAATATGAGCAAGAACTGTTTAAAAACCATGCAAACAGATTAGTATTACTTAATCTGTACTGGGACAAAGAAGGGAACAGTGTAGTTAGCTGTTCATTGCCCCAGGAATTCTTTGCACTCTATAAATCTAATAGATTACCACATGTTAGTTTAACTAAAGACAAGAATGTGAAATGGGCAGATCTTGGAAAAAAAGTCACAAAGTGGGAAAAACAAACAAAGTTAGAATTGTCAAAACAGGGAGTACAAAAGCAGAAGTTAAATTGGATAACGCAGACACACCCAGTTGTACACTTGCAGTCTAGCAAGGACAGCTGATTAGCACTCTTACTAGAAGAGGAAGAAAATGCTTTATGGAGCATACCAGAAACTCTCTGGTCAACAGGGAAATCAGATGTAGGACTAATTCGTACAGCAGGACCAGTTACTATTATGCCAAAATCCGCATTCAGACCTCAAAAGAGACAGTATCCCTTAAGAAAGGATGCAGATGTAGGAATTAAACCTATAATAGCAGCTTTACTTAAGGAAGGAGTACTGGTAGAATCTCCCAATTCACCATAATTCACCCTTATTTCCTGTTAGGAAAGCAAACAGAGAATGGCACATGGTCCAAGATTTACAGGCTGTAAATGATGCAGTAATACCTAGAGCACCTACGGTGCCAGATCCACACACCTTATTGAATGATTTGAAGCCTCAACAGAAGTATTTATTTGTGGTAGATATTAGCAATGCCTTCTTTTCGATAACGATACACCCTGAAAGCCAACATTGGTTTGCATTCTCATCTCAGGGGAAAAGGTATACATACACGTGACTACCACAGGGGTATTGTGAAAGCCCAACAATATTTGCACAGGAGATGGCAAGCAACTTGGTGGGATTTAGCCCACCAAGAGGCAGCCAAATTTTACTTTATGTAGACGACATCCTGCTAGCAGCCCCCACCCAGCAAGAATGTAGAGAAGATACCATAGCATTACTACAATTTCTAGCCACTCAAGGACATAACGTAAACAAAAACAAATTGCAGCTTTGGAGAAAGCAGGTTAAATACCTGGGATATGTAATATCTAAAGAAGGCAGAACATTAGATGAGGATAGGAAAATAGCAATTTTACAAGCACCCAAACCGACTACCAAGAAGGAAATGATGCCCTTCCTGGGCACGACTAATTTCTGTCGGAGTTGGATTCCAAACTATGCCTTGGAGTCTGCTCCATTGACTAACTTGATATACAAGAAGCCAATGGCAGCACAAGATTTATTACAATGGACACCAGAAGCAGAATCAGCTTTCTGCAAACTGAAACAACTGATAGCATCCTCATTAGTTTTAGGATTACCAAACTATCATAAACATTTTTTTCCAAACTGTAGATTGTAAAAAAGGTTACATGACATCTGTATTAACACAGCAGCATGGGGATAAGCAACACCCCATAGCTTATTATTCATCACAGCTGGACCCAGTGGTGCAATCCCTGCCCCACTGTGTACAAGCAGTAGTTGCAGCTACAATGGGAGTACAGACTTTGGCCTCAGTAGTGTTGCTCCACCCTCTCACATTGAGAGTGCCTCATGCAGTTGCAATTATTTTACTGAAAGAAAAAGTAGCATATCTTTCTCCTGCTAGACATATTTCCTGTATGACTATACTCTTGAGCCAACCTCATATGAAAATTGAACGATGTACAACTTTAAACCCGTCTACCTTGCTCCCGACCCCTGCGGATGGCACACCACACAGCTGCCTGCAGGAGATTGAGCAAAAGAGACTGCCTAGAAAAGATCTAATGGCTATTCCCTTGGATGATGCCGAGGTGACATATTACGTGGACGGCTCATGCAGAAGGGGTCCTACAGGACAGAATCTAGTGGGGTATGCAGTAGTTTCTGATACTGAGATTTTAGAAGCAAAGTCTTTACCACACAACTTATCTGCACAAGCAGCAGAATTGATTGCTTTGACAAGGGCACGTACCTTAGCAAAGGTTAAATGTGTGAACATTTTTACTGACAGCCAGTATGCTTTTTCTACTGTACATGTTTTTGCACAACAGTGGAAAAATAGAGGAATGATAACATCTACTGGTAAACCAATTAATCATGCGCAATTTATTTTAGATTTGTTAGAATCTATTCAGTTACCTCAGAAAGTAGCTATTTTAAAAATGCGTAGCTCATACCAAGCAACAGGATAGGATTTCAAAAGGTAATGCGAGAGCTGATACAGCTGCAAAGCAGGCAGCTTCAGCTTTAGAAGTATTTCTTTTGAGTGAGGAATTACAACCTTCTGACATTTTAGATTTAGAAATGTTAAAAACAATGCAGACACTTACTACAAATGTAGAAAAATGGAAATGGATAAAATGAGGAGCAATTCTTGAGAAAGGGCTGTACATCTCCAAAGAAGGAAAACCAATGTTGCCGTCTAACTTGTTTAGATGTGCAGCTTTGTTGAGCCATGGGCAGTGCCATGTCTCAACAGCGGGGATGGTACAGTTAGTGAATCGAGTGCTCACTGCATATGGATTTACAAACTACTCAAAAAATGTTTCTGCAACATGCCATGTTTGTAATAGGCATCATGCACAAGGGGCATTGAAGCCTAAGCAAGGGAGTTTCCCAACACCACCGTACCCGTTCCATACTATCTTTATGGATTTCATAGAATTAAATAAATGTGAAAATAAAAAATATTGTCTTGTCATTATAGATATGTTTTCCAAATGGGTAGAAGCTTTTCTGACCAAAAATCCAGATGCAGCTACTGTTGCAAAAGTCCTTGTTAAAGAAATTATTCCTAGAGTTGGCATACCGGAAAAGATCTACAGTGACGATGGCACACACTTTGTAAATCAAACCATACAACAGTTGAGTCGATATTTCAGAATTTCTTTAAAGAACCATTGTGCATACCACTCCCAGTCCGCAGGATTAGTAGAGAGGCATAATGGGGTTTTGAAAAACAAGCTTAGGAAATTGATTAGGGAGACACAGAAGAACTGACTGGGTGCACTGCCTGCCTCTGGCATTGTTGAGCATGAGAAATGTTCCAAATGCAAAGGGGTTAACTCCTTTTGAAATACTGTTTGGGAGGGCATATTATATACCTCAGTGAAAACCTCTCATGCCTGCAGACCAGGAGGCTGACAGTTCACTTGCAGAATATATGAGATGACTTTTAAGTAATAAACAACTTTTTCAGATAAAGAACAAACCAGACCATCGGAAGCAGCAGTAGTCCCAGGCACGTGGGTCTGGGTGAAAGTTATCAAGAAGAGGAATTGGACCACACCAAAGTGGGAAGGGCCATACCAAGTATTGCTGTCAACACCCACTGCAGTCAAGATCGCAGATCGAGCATCCTGGATTCATCTGACACACTGTAAATTGGTTAAAAACTTTGAACTGGACAAAAAACTTGTTACTGTTACACAAGAACAAAATGATCAGATACGGAACAAATAGAAATGCTGAACAACCTCAGAAGTATTGCATGATCATTCTGTTGGTCATACTGATAACATTAATCTTTTTGTTGTGGCCTTTCCTTTTTCCAGCCACACGAGCTGAACTGAATAAACGTGAATCATTCATAGACTGGCATCCGAACTTTAACACTTACCAAGCAATTAAATATGTGTATGCTGAAACTTTTAATGTTTCGAATTGCTGGATCTGCACAGCTATACCAACAGCATACGGGGGATTATTAATGACTGCTGTCCCCCTAGGGGTCAATGAGACCTGGAAAAATTTGCTTTTTGATACTACAACTGTAAAATCACAAGACAAAATAGCATTGTACCTACTTGTTACACAAAAGGGAATTGTATGTTTTTACAAAAATGATACTGTTCATGTAGGTTGGAGTAATTGTAATGTGACTGTCCCTTACAAATGTTATACCAAGGCCAATAATGCAGGTTATATCTGTGATGCAAACTATGACTCATATCTTGAGTCGATCCATAAAACTATTGATGAGATACAACGTAATCCTGTTCTTTTTAAACAACTATCTATTATTGATAAGAAAATGTTTCATGCAGGGCAAGTGTATATTAATACTAAAGTAGAGAATTGTTATTTTGTTTGTGGGAAAAAGGCATACAAATGGTTACCTGAGAACTGGTCCGGCAGTTGTTTTTTTTGGTTACCTGGTTCCGGCCATATGACACACTGCAGTCTTGCCTCAGGGAAAAATTTGAAATGTCAGAGAGGTCACCAAGAAAACCGAAAATCCAATCAGAAGGCCTGAAAATCCAGTGGGACGAATCGAAGCAGGCTGGAGAAACCATAATTCCGTAAAAAACAAAGATAAACTGACACACATGGACTTGAATGACACTATTATATCGTGGGCAGGTATAGTCCCTGCATATGGCGCAGTGAAATCGATTTGGGAGCTGAGAAAACTGTCCAAA
The DNA here is from genome assembly GCF_019279795.1 of Protopterus annectens. Classification (NCBI taxonomy): domain Eukaryota; kingdom Metazoa; phylum Chordata; order Ceratodontiformes; family Protopteridae; genus Protopterus; species Protopterus annectens. The sequence goes on along the minus strand of NC_056735.1, from coordinate 818,366,212 downwards.
CTTCTTGAAGTAATGAGTAATGCAACTTTTTCTGCTCTCGAGTTAATGACTGATGAACTGAACGTTATGAGAACTGTGGTGCTTCAAAACCGCATGGCTCTTGACTTCACCCTAGCGGCGAAAGGTGGTACGTGCGCTTTAATAAAAGGAGTGCTGTTCATATATTCCTGACAACCAGCATGAGATAAACGACCATCTTGAGGTGATTCAGCAAGTGTCGGCCATGACCAAACCAGGCCCAAACCCACTGATGGACTTTTTCCAGAATTTGTTTGGGGAGTGGGGTAGCATCCTAATGAACATCCTGATTGCCATTTGTGTGGGATTTCTCCTATTAGGAGTGTGTGTCTGTTGTGGTATTCCCTGCATGAAAAGATTGATCAAAGATTTTATAGACATGTCAGTTTCTGAGACTTTATATCAAAGTACTGAAATTGAAGAACTGTTGAAGAGTGAAACACTTTCATAAGTTTAAACTGAATGACTCTCTTAACTGCAAATTCTGAACAGAAAGAAGTTAGGAGAAGAAGCAACTGTTTATGCTTTTGAGAATAGAATAAAAAGTATTAACATGGGGGAAATGTTAGAAAAATATGTAATAATGTATATGTTTAGTGCTTATTAGAAGCTAAAGGAATTAACACATTTCATTCTATTTTATGTACAGCTTAATTCTGTATGAAATTATAAGATGCTTTTTCAAACTGCAGTATGCTTTCTGAAATTGCAAGATGCTCTCTGACCTAGTATTTGCTAGCACAGCAAAATTCATGTTTATGCCTTTTGGAAATTTACTGAGAAGCAGGTGATTATCTGCTAGGTCAGGAAAATGAATGAATAGTGAATGAATAGAACAATACTGTTTTCTATAACATGATTGAATATGAACAATCGGCTCTGTTCATGTTATGAGAACATGCACAGCTGCAGAAAAGAAGAGCTACATCAAACAAAGATTGCTTGAAGAAATGAACTGTAATCTGTACTTGCTTTATGCTCGAATTAGCCATAGTACCTTGAATGGTAACATTGCATAGTGAGAAGTTGTATCTGACCGGTGGTCATCAAGGCCACATTGTTTTTCTTAGGAAGTGTTTTTGTAAACTTGATATGCCAGCAGAAAATCATGGACAAACAGCTGCTGTGAAATAATATTGAAAGAACTTGTGATTTATTATGTCAGCTTAGTAGGCAATACCTTGTAAGAAATGTATAAAAATAGCTTCACTTCCTGATTCTAGTTAGACAAACTCTGTATTAGCATGTTTTTGTCTCCTTGCTGCAAGATTAAAGTGCTTTAACCTGAACCTGCCGTGTGTTGATCATTTTGAAGTTATTTTTCCTTTGACAATGGGTCAAGAACTCTGATACTGAAAAATGCTTTGCTCAAATAGCAGTTGACATGTTATCCACAATATATGGATCTCAAATTGCCACAGCACTATTTGTAATAAAGGGATTACAGCGTGACCATCTCATAAACCAATTCAGAATATATTCAAGAAGTCAAGGTAGCTGCAAGACTTTAAAGATCGTCGGTAGAGTGATAGTATTATGATCTTCAACAACCCAATTCAAATGCTGTACTCATCTACCAAATTAATGAATACAGTTGATATCATAGGAAAGTGTATCTACATTAATGTATGAAAGAATTATTAGAGAAAATCTTAATACATGCACTAGAGAAAGCTTTGAATTAAAGTTGCTAGAAGAAGTGATCATGCCAGGATTACCAGGAAATTTGAAGTCAGTCAATGACAATCAACACAGTCATTGATCTACTTTTCTTGTAAAGATGAACATTCATGTATTTAAAGTTTATGATTCAATGTGAGAGACTCCTTATACGTATTCAGCTGTGAAAAGCCATGCTAAATAACATGAATGAGTCACACCTAAGCATACGCAAATGCATAGAAAGTGCTCTCCTGATTTTATTTATTTCTTACAAATGTCTCTAAAAACAGAAAAAAATGCAGACAATTCAAAGATGCAACATTTTCTAAAATGTAAATAAATTAATATTTTTAATTAGTAAATACAGTAAAATAATAAAAAAGGATATGATGATCATGAGATATGAAGTATGCATTCAATGAAAGTGATAGATGACATAAAAGATGTACATTTTCTTTTTTGTATGGACAATGATAACAGATTTTCAGGGAGTATGTAGTTATGTGAAATACATCAGAATATTGCAGCAGAGTTGAAATCTCTCATTGCACGACACGAAAATCCTGATGAAGTAATATCAGATAGTTACCTTCCACCACCTGATAGTAAATAAATTGTATTTCAGAGTGGTAAGACAGGCAACCTAAATAGAATTTTCACTATGACAAACCCTCTACATATCAATTTTGTAGAATGTGATGAGGCAAAAATGAGTTTTGATGTTGTCTCTTCACAGGAATGTTAATCCAATGCATTCTACTTTGTTTTCTGCTGAACATTATAGACTTTAACTCATAGTTGCCCATGATATAGAAGCATACAGAAAATAAATGAAAACACTCAGTTAAGATACCATATCCAAGTACTGTTTATTCACTTGCATATTAATATTCAACAGATTTAGCAGCTGGTTCAAATCTTAAGAAGTCATCTCCACCTCCACATAGTGAAAATATATTCATGAGCAATAAATCTGCTCATCCAGAATATTTTTAGAGACATAATCTGCTTGTGATACCAACAGAATTTCAACAGATCCCCAAGCTGCTGAATCTACTCAATCTAGAGTGTAGAAATATTTTATGTTTAGAAGACTGACTAAAAAGCAAATATGATAGAGTATCAAAATTGCACAAGTCACTTTTGTATCATACAGAATGGTGTCATAAGGATGAAATTTCTTGAGAACATGAATGCATTTTGGGTTCTTATTAATAATGATCTTGACCAAAGAGTAAATTGCATGCACACATTGTTGGTCTACTTCAGAAACAGCAGTGAATTCCCATAGTGTCACCCATTTCAGAGAACCTTTCTCCTTGTCAATATATGCAGACATGTCTCTGAAGTGATAATGACCTTGAAGTGTCCATGGTTCAAGTGACAATAGTAGTACATATAAGTGACATATTTTATTCTAAATTATAAGAGCAATGATTTCTATCACCTCACCTTCATAATCTTTCTTCAGAATACATATCCCCTGCTATATCACTGACTGTTTTTTTTCGATTTGCTCTCTTAGAGGGTGAAAAACTTCAGCTTGATGTAGAAATGTTGTCTTTTTTCTCTCTTCCAGTCCTTGGGGAAGAAGAGAAAAATAGCTTTATTTGTAAACAGTGTTGCCATCAGCTTCCAACTGCACTTTTACATAGATGCATGTATCACCTACTAATGAGATAGGTATGATTCAATCTCTACTAAATGCATTCCTGGTCATTTAAGTAGACCTCTACTGATAATGTAATTGCTCATTCTGTACAGAAAATCAACAAAACTTTCCAGACTTTATTTCTGGTATTGCAGCTGTTGTTCTTCCATAGCTTATATTTTTAAACTCCTAAGCAGATGACTAAAAAAAACTGTCAAAGTTTGTTTTGAAATTCAGTCATTCACATTCTGACCACCTTACCCAATATTTACTATAACTAAGAATTAGTGAACCGGTATCCCTATCTTATAATAGCGGCATTTTTAGCTTATAACATAGCTTTGTAGACATTGATACTCCAAATCTATACATGCTTATTCTTATAAGTGACTCATAATAGCTATAATTAAAATCAAAACAGCAGATAGAGCATGGGTTTTCCCCTAGCCAGTGTCTGGTAAGAGTTTTGTTATTGCTTAATAATTTGACTTGTGTGTTTGCCAGTCCTGAATTTTGAAAGATTTTAGCATATATGGCAACTTTGTTTAATTTCAAAAACTTACATATGTGCACATTTTTTATAAAATGTGTACCTTGTTAGAAATCCAAATGCTTCAAGACCACCACACTCACTAAAATACAATTTCCTCATAAAAATAACACTCAGCGGTAGGTACTAAGCAGTTTGAAGAAACAAAAGTCTCAATACAATGAGTTAAATGCCCTACTGGATTGAAACAGTAAACATTTTCATTATGTTTAAGAAAGTTAAACCAAAATGTGGTTGTCTATCCTTCAATGAAACTTATGAGTTGAACTGGTGAGGAAGCCAAATGTGTATAGGATTTCCATAACAAAATTTGGCACAAATTATATACCACTGACTCCACTTAGTAGCATCTGTCCCCACAGCTGGTCATTATCCATTTAGTTTGAGATGATACAGCATAGCATCTTATCCAGCATGAGCAGGTTCATTCTAATCATAGCTAAAAATCAAAACTTTATACCATGTCTTCCAAGTCTTTATTGAAAATTAATTAGCTACAAACCATTTCCACTACATATATTCTTGGTAATAAACCTCCCTCTTCATCTGCTCCATAACTATCGTAAAATACACCTGTGGCAAAAACTAATGATTGATTTCCAACTTGGATGTTTTTGATTCCTTGGTGCCCTGGTAGGCTGGTGGCCAAATTTGCATTTTTATTTATATTAATCTGACAATCAGCATCCCTGTGATGGCTCGGATTACCATACCTGCTTCCAGTGAAATCTGAGATGGTTAAGAAAATGCTTTCCTTGTTTCGTGATATTTCATTCTCTGTAATGATGTAACAGCTTAAATTAAAGAGATTTAAATACTTTTTTATAACTGACTGCTTACAACTATTTTTCAAAATGTTCACTAACTTCCCATATGCATTTAGAAATCTTTGCCCAGTGCTATGACTTTCAGCACTTGTACACTCATGTGCTTCACTAGAGCACTTGCTCTTTCAAAGTCATGTACAACATTAACCATTACCCAATCTGTATGGGTCTATATCACTTTGATGAAATGGCAGAAGTTCAAACACCATATGTTCAAACTTCTAACCTCGAAGTGCAAAACCAGCGAAGGCTTAGAACAGCGATTTTTTTCCCCAGGGAAAAAAATTGCTGTTCCAAGAAACACACACACAATACAAGCACACCAAAAAAACAGCAATCCACACACATACACTTAAAATCCTACATCTAACCCTACACTAAACTGTACATCCACTACTATTTAGCCACTTACCTTAACCCAAACCCTAACCCTAAGATCTGTCACTATCGCACACTCACCTGACCTGCGCCCTAACCCTAACTCACCTATCCTGCCCTAACCCTAAAGTCTGTCATTATTGCACACCCACCTCACCCGCACCCAAACCCTAACGTCTGCACAATCACACACTTACTTAAACCCGACCTGTAACTTTCCACCTCAGTGCTGAAAATAGTGAAGCCACAGAAACAGCCCACCTAATTCTTTCCCTGGGAAAGAATTTGGTGTTCCACGGCTTCGCGATAATCAGTTTTCGAACTTCAAAGTTAGAACATATGGTGTTCGAACTGCTGAAGTTTCGACGAACTGATAGGAACCCATCTGTATTATGCTTCCTTCATCATCTTACAACTTATCTGCAATTAGCTGCATAACAGGATTAGGGAAAGCTTTATCTTTTACATGTTGCAGCATTTATTACATTTGTAATTGTGTAATTGTTCTTTCCATTGGCCCAGTACATATCAACTGAATTTTGTCATGTGTTTCATATGCTTTCAATGGCTAAGCCTTAGATAGGTACCATGCCCCCCTATTCAACATCTGACTAACAAAAAAAGATCAATTCATTTTTATTCACCAATTCTATCAGATAGTGAGGAGTTTGTATACAAATGTTTCCTAATATAATGGCAACTTCAGTAAACTGCATTTTCTATAATGCACAATCAAGTGACCAAACACACTGACATTCCTGTTGTCACTGTATCCTTCTTAGGTGAATGAGGAGAGCAGGGCTGTGAAAAACATCAGATCTCCCCAACTGTAGCAGAGGGGAATCCACACAATATCCGATATAACAAAAACCTATGAAAGTTATTCAGTTGTTGCACATTTAGTGCTGTAGGTTGATTATGACTTGTATTCACCTGTAAAGAACAAGTAGGTAAGTAAACTTATGATAATAGGTAAGTAAGTAAACTTATGATAACAGTAGCTGTCCAAATGATCACTGCTGCTGTAGCATTAGCTATATGGGTTATATCCTGTCAAGGATATAAAAGCAGCCAGCTGCCAAAGCTTTAGGATTTATTTTATTTAACATTTGTTTACCGGGAAAGTCCGACTTTGAACAAAGCCAATTTTCAGTGGAGGCCAGGGGAGAAAAAATCCATATGCATGTTTTTGTAATGTGGGAGAAAACTGGAGTACCAGGAGAAAACCCACACGAATGCAGGGAGGACATGCAGACTCCACAAAGAAGGCACTCCAGCTGAGAATCAAACCAGAGAACCTCTTGGTGTGAGGCGACAATGCTACTGCTGCACCACTGCACTGTCTAAGGATGCCTTCTAAGCACCCAGACTGTCAGGTCAGCCTGAGCTGAATGGAGTAAAAGGACAGCTTTGGGCACCAAGCCATTCAGAGATTTCATGCTACCACAGAGAGTGAGGCTTAGCCCTGAAAGGACAATGATAAGAACAACAGAACGTAAATGTCCATACCATGGCATAAATCACACACCAAAAAAAAAACAAAAAACAAAAGGGATGGAGAGTGGGAGTGACTGCTGCAGCAGTAATCATTCAAACATCTACTGTTATTCTATATGTACTTACACAACTGTACTATGTTCATTACATTGATCACCACTGTGCCACCCTTAGTTGCATGGGTTGATTATCTTAGCTTACTACATTTGGGAGGTGGAAAGATAAGGGTCCAGAAGCCCGTGGAGAATGGTACTAGCAGAGTCTGATCTAGACCAACAGAAGGAATCAAGCTTATAGCGCTTTACAAAAGCTTGTATAGAGGACCATATTGCTGCTTCTAGAATGCTTCTAGAATACAACCCTAACAACTGGTAGAGTGGGCCTTGAACCTGTCTATAATAGTTTTGTTGCAGTGAGTATAACAAAAGGTAATACCCTTAAACAAGAATTTGAGAGTATTCTCTTCTAACATACATTGTCCCTTCTTCTTTTTATCTTCATAAGAAATGAACAATTGATATGAATATCTGAAAGATTTAGTTCTTTCAAGATAGTTACTGTCTTTGGGCTTCCAAATTATGGAACATCCTTTCTCCCTAATTCCTACCTTCAGGAAAAATGGGGAGATGAATAGTTTGGATTAAACTACACTTGGATAACACTTTAGGCAACAATGAAAGATTAGTTTTCAAAAAAAACCTGTCTCTGTGAAAAATGAGATAGGATTGAATCACTATATTTAGTTAGTTAGCTCATAGGTTCATAGGTTCATAGGTAGGTACTAGGCTATTGGCCCTAGGGCATATATAAGTCTATCCAAAAAGGTACCCTGGCTTTCGCCACCCAAGTAAATTATTTTCCTGTGCCCCTGTCGAGCAGAGCCACAGAAGTGATCTCCGGGGTGAATTTCCTATCTCCCATCCAATCATCAAGATTTTTCTTGAAGAGTGCTAATGAGGAGCTTTATTGGTTTGCTATTAGAATGTCGAAGCAAACTCCATCGACTGTACTGTTGCCGAACACAGAAGTTCGAAAACGGTAAAACCAACCTAGGAATGGTTTTAACATGGGTCGAGATAGGTGTTCAGTGTTATTCCGAACTACAAACCTCTCCCCTATCTCGACCCATGTTAAAACCATTCCTAGGTTGGCTTTTGGTCTTTGATATTACTGTTATCGAACTTCTGTGTTTGACAACAGTACATTCGACGGAGTTCGCTTCGACATTCTAATAGTAAACCGCTTTGTTTGATATAGATAGGTAGTTTGTTCCAGAGTATGGAAAGTCTTTGGGACAGGAATCTATCCCTCCAGCATGTTCTGTTTACTGTGGTGACAAAGTTTAGGTCCCTAGAGTGTGTAGCTTGGGGGGATTGGGATTTCTTTAAGTGGAGCATGTCCAACAGCTCTGGGTTTGACACAGCTTTGTATGTTAGGCAGATATCGCCTCTGAGTAGGCGATATGTGATGGAGTAAAGCTGGAGTTTTTTGAGACTGTCTGCATAGGGCATCTGTTTGAGGTCAGTAATCCTCTTTGTGAGGAATTTCTGCTGCCTTTCCAGTTGTTGTAGATGTCTTATGAGGTACATACCAAAAGGGGCACTGTATTCTATAATGCGTCTAATGAATGATGAGTAGAGGGGAACAATGACCTCTTTTTTCCTGAATGCGAAACCTTTTGTGATAAGGTGTGCCACATAGAAGGATTTCCTGACTACTGTGATGATGTGATATCAAAGGAGAGACTACTTTCCACCTGTGTCCCAAGGTCTCTTATCACACTTTCAGTGATAAGTAGACTACCGCCTATGTGGTAGTTCATGGGTACAGAGTTTTTATCAAACGGGATGACAATGCACTTTTTGGCATTGAGCTTGAGACCATGGCTTTGACACTAGGCATCTGTCTCTTGAGGCCCTTTTGCTGGTTGTGTTAGCCTTTACTTTAGAGAAATAGATACCAAAAAGGAAAGGATCCAAGACTGAACCCTGTGGTACTCCACTTGTCACTGGTCTGAAGTCAGATTTGGAGTCTGCCACTTTCACTGTGCAGGTTCTGTCAGTGAGCCAGTTGGCAACCCATCTTGTGACATAGGGATTTATACATAGTTTAGTGAGTTTATCTGTAATTCCAGAGTGGGGGATGTTGTTGAAAGCCTTGGCAAGATCTAGACAGGCTGTGTGAACCACCTTACCCTCATCTACGGCTTTGGTCACCGCTTCAAAGAAGTCTATCAGGTTTAGGAGAAATAATCTACCTTTTACAAACCCGAACTGGGTGGGGTCCAGAGTTTGGAGATTACCAATGTCTTTGTTTATAAGTTCCATGATATGTTCCATAGCCTTGCAGACCAGGCAAGTCAGTTTAATGGGGCGGTAGTTCTTTGGGTCCGTGATGGCTCCCCCTTTGTGCATTGGGATGACCGTCACTGTGCGCAATTCAGTGGGCACAAAGCCTGAGGTAAGGCTATGATTGAACATGGTACTTAGGTGGGGTGCTAGTTTGTTCTGTAGTTTGTGTTGAATGCAGCCTGGGATGTTGCAGGTCCCATGGATGCTGTGTTCTTGGCTTTGGAGACTGTGTTTTTTACCTGTGCAGCCGTGATTACAGGAACTTTGCATTCTTCCGGTATAGAGATGGGCCCTTTAGGGGGTGAGAGGTGGGTAGCACTAAACCTATCTGCCAGGATGTTGGCAATATCAGTTGGTCCTGTATATTTAGTGCCATTGTGCTGTAACTCAGAGCAGATCTGAGTGTTGCCATTAAGATTCTTGACATAGCTATAGATTGCTTTGTAGTTGTCTTTAGAATCAGTGGCGATTTTGTTTTCATAACTATCTTTGGAGGATTTTATGAAGGATCTCAGCTTCTTACTGAGGCTGACCAGGGAGTTCCTTCAATCCTGGGATTTTACTCTTTTTTTCAACAGTTTCATTCTTTTGTTGTAGAGTTTGTTTATGGAAGGGGACCACCAGACTGACTTCCTTTTTTGTAGGATATCATCTTGGTTCTGTTAGGGATTGCACAATCTATGCACTCGTGTAAATGCTTATAAAGTGCATTTGTGTAGGATTCAGCAGTCATACCTCTATTGTGCATCTGCATGGGTGTTATGAAGTTTGCCACTTCTGTCTTAAAAAGCGTGAAGCTGGCTTTGGAGAAATTTATAACAGTGGTTTCCCTAATGGGAGGTGGGGGCAGGATGTGGATATCTAGGGTGATTTGCTTGTGGTCAGATCTGACCAACAAGGAACTGACCTCTGGTATGGAACACCGGTTGCCCATGTTGGTAATGACCAGGTCTAGGATACTGCTGCCCCTGGTGGGGGTGTGGATAAATTGACCCAAGGCGTTGGAATTTATGAATTCCAGAAAACGTTGAGCAAAAGAGTTAGCACATGAGTAGTTTTCCCAGTTAATGGTGGGGTAGTTGAAATCGCCCATTATTAGGGTGTTAGATTGTACCCTAATATTTTCCAGTGTATCAATAAATGAAAAGTGGGAATCCTGGGGCACGGTGGGGGATTTGTAGAAGCTACAATTTGGATTGCGCTCTTGCCCAGAGTTAGTTGCACTTGGATAATCTCGGATGCATTATGCTGAGCAACTAGCCTGGAGGTGTGGATAACATTAATGAATATAGACACGCCTCCACCTTTAGTGTTTCAGTCCAGGTTACGTGGCCGAAAGGTGTGGTATGAATTATAGCCTGATAATGCAGGGGTGCTCTTTGGAGCCTTGAACCAGGTCTCTGTCACTGCACAGATGTCGATGTTCTCCATTTTCTGGAGTGCCTCGAGTGAGTGCATTTTGAGGATTAGACTTCTAGCATTGAGTAGCATTACCCTCAGATTTTGCTTGCTTGTACCTGTTATGGTGGTGAATTTGTCATTTGAACCTTACCTAAAAAAGGGACTATAGGGATGGCAAGGGCCTTAGCAAATATCCGGTATCCCAAGGGCGACAGGTGCAGGCCATCTCTGGCAAAGCATAATACTCTGTCGATCATGTCATCCCAAGCAGACTGATACTGGATCCCCTTAGAATGTCATCAGAAGCTTAACTAATTGTTGAAGGCAATCATTTTGTCCTTGTACTGTGGTATCATTCTGGGTGATGCAGTATGCTACTCAGGGCTAGGGCATACCTGCCTGGGCTACAAGATCAGAAAGCTCCTCCATGTCGCTTTTCATGTAGTCCATGGAGGTACGTTTCAGGTCATTCACACCAACATGGACAATGACAGAGTAATATTTGTACTTGTTGTGGAGTGATTTGAGTGCATGCATTATGTGGCAGATCCTGGCACCTGACAGGCAGCTGACAGTAACTTTCTCCTTGTTTAGCCTGGTGAGTGAAACATCAGTGTGCCTGACTATAGAGTCACCTATGACTAGAGTGTTGTGTACGTTGTTATGCCTTATCAGCTGTGGTTGAGTGGCACACTGAGTTTGTGGACTATGTGTCTTTTGGGTTGTGTTGGGGACTGGAGGTTGCTTGTGTTTCTGCTTTGGAGGTCCCTGTTGCTTGAGCAGATTTTTATTGAAAACCTCCGTGAATGTAGGTGTGTGTTTTGTGTTTCTATGTGTGTGTTTCGGTGGTGTAGGTTTTGAGGCACTATGTGATGAGTGTGGTGTGGTGCAAGTGTTTACCTTCTTCTCTTGACTGTCTAGCCCTGTCTTGGATGAAGAGAGCTTCGCTTCCAGTTTGGCTATATAAGTGCATCTCTCACAGGTTGTAGTATTGGGTGGTAGGAGGAGAGGGTTGTCTGTGTACATGAGTCAATTGCTGCATTGCCCCAAGATGCCCAGATTCATCAGGTTGACAGGAGAAAACACTGGGAGCTGACCCTTAGACATGCTTGGATAGGTGTTTATTTATTAAGTACTAAAAACTGTTTTCCAATAGACAAGCGAGGAAAGTTGAGTGCTGTAGTAATTTGTTGCTTATTTAGTGCTTACAACAAGTTCTGAACAAGTGCTGAGCTCAAAGAAACAGATTTGATTGCTAAAACTAAAACTGGCTAGTTCTAAGGGAAAATTTGAAGAATAGACTTTATGGCACCTGGACTAGATTAACCCTAGCTAAGCGGCGATGCATAAAGTGTTTTTTTTTTTGTTTTTGTTTTTTTAGATAAGCTACCTAGTGCTTACCACTCCCACTGATAAGCTAGAAGGCTTCCCTGCAACATAAAAAGGCTTGCGTTCTCAGAAACTTACAAACAGTCCTAAATACAGCAAATCTGTATTTGGACTAGACTAATTACAGGAAAGACTGGAAACAAGCTTAGATTTTTTTTTTTTTTTTTTGTAAAGTGGAACGGGAGAAAGGAGGAGCAGAAGATAATTCAAGGTTAAGAAACTAAGTGGGCTGGCCTTCTCAAATGTTCTCCATGTATTAGGTAGAATGAGGTAATGACACTAGACTGGGAGAAGTTTTCCAGATCAAATTTACAGTAGGGGTGGGCAACTGCAAATCCACCAAGTATAAGAACATGATACCAATAGGAAGAGAGGGTGGGAAACAGAAATTAGAACAAACAAACCCAACCAGATGCTTAACAATTGCAGAACATTTCTAGTTAATACCTCACACACAGTGAAACTAGCTAGAAAAATATGCAGCAGACAATAAAAATGCTATAAATAACTCATAAAAATAAGCAAAAAAGCAGGATACTTAATGCTATATATCACAGATCAGTTTGTTCAGAGCCCTTTCTCTGATTAGCTCAGTGTGAAATGGCAGAAACACTCACAAGTTAACTTTTTAAGTTACAAAGTTGAAAATTGAAACAACTTAAAAAAAGCTCAAAAGAACTAATGAGGTGCTAACTCCAAGCCATAGTCCAGGTAATCCCAATAAGCCAATGACCATAAACACTTCACTCTCACTGAAATGATATACTGGCTTTGGCTAAACTAAGATGGCCTGGAGCATGTGCTCAGACACACAGCCTCTAGCAACAAACAACTAGGCCCAAAATACAAGCCTGAATATGGACAATGCTACAGCTACCCACACTACTTAGGTAGAAAAAAACTGCAGAAATGTTTAAACAGATAAAGGAGCAAGGAGACTTTATAAAATTCTTTTAACTGCAAACAAGTTATATGATACACTCCTTGGCAGGAAATCAGAACAAACAAACCCAATCGGATGCTTTACAATTGTAGACAATGTCTAGTTAATACCTTACACACAGTGAAACTAGCTAGCAACGTATGCAGCAGACAATAAAAGTGCTATAAATAACTTGTACAAATAAGCAAAAAAAAAGGATACTTAATGTTATATATCACAGATCAGTTTGCTCAGTGCCCTTCCTCCAATTAGCTCAGTGTGAAATGGCAGAAGCACTCACAAGTTAACTTCTTAAGTAACAAAGTTGAAACCTAAAACAACTTTAAAAAAAAGCTTGAAAGAATCAATGATTTGCGTACTACAAGCCAAAGTCCAAGTAATCCAATCAGCTAATGACCATAACAATTCACTCTCACTGAAATGCTATTCTGTCTTTGGCTAAACTAAGATGGCCTGGAACATGTGCTCAGACACACAGCCTCTAGCAACAAACAACTAGGCCCAAAAACAGAAGCATGGATATGGGTAATGCTACAACTACCCACACTACTTAGGTAGAAAAAAACTGAAGAAATGTTTAAACAGGTAAAGGAGCAAGGAGACTCTAAAGAATGATTTTAACTGCAAACAAGTTATATGATATTCTCTTTGGCAGGAAATCAGAACAAAGAAACCCAACCAGATGCTTAATAATTGTAGGAAATTTCTAGCTAATACCTCAAACACAGTGAAACTAGATAAAAAAGTATGAAGCAGACAATAAAAGTTTTAAAATAACACGTAAAAATAAGCAGAAACAAGATACTTAATGTTATATATCACAGATCAGTTTGCTCAGTGCCCTTCCTCCAATTAGCTCAGTATGAAATGGCAGAAACACTCACAAGTTACCTTCTTAAGTAACAAAGTTGAAACTAGAAACAACTTAAAAAAAAAGCTTGAAAGAACCAATGAGGTGCTTACTCCAAGCCGTAGTCCAGGTAACCCCAATCAGCCAATGACCATAAATACTTCACTCTCACTGAAATGCTATACTGGCTTTGGCTAAACTAAGATGGCCTGGAACATGTGCTCAGACACACAGCATCTACCAACAAACAACTAAGCCCAAAACACAAGCATGAATATGGACAATGCTACAACTACCCACACTACTTAGGCAGAAAAAAACTGCAGAAATGTTTAAACAAATAAAGGAGCAAGGATACTCTACAGAACGCTTTTAACTGCAAACACGTTATATGATATTTTGTTTGGCAGGAATTCAGAACAAAGAAACCCAACCAGCTGCTTAACAATTGTAGAAAATGTCTAGTTAATACCTCACACAGTGAAACTAGCCAGAAAATTTTGCAGCAGACAATAAAAGTGCTACAAATAACACGTAGAACTAAGCCAAAAAACAAGATACTTAATGCTATATATCACAGATCAGTTTGCTCAGTGCCCTTCCTCTGATTAGTTCAGTGTGAAATGGCAGAAACACTCACAAGTTTCCTTCTTAAGTAACAAAGTTGAGACCTGAAACAACTTTAAAGAAAAGCTCGAAAGAACCAATGAGGTGCTTACTCCAAGCTGTAGTCCAGCTAACCCCAATCAGCCAATGACCATACACACTTCACTCTCACTGAAATGCTATACTGGCTTTGGCTAAACTAAGATGGCCTGGAACATGTGCTTAGACACACAGCCTCTACCAGCAAACAACTATGCCCAAAACACAAGCCTGAATATAGACAATGCTACAACTAAACACACTACTTAGGTAGAAAAAACTGCAGAAATGTTTAAACAGATAAAGGAGCAAGGAGACTCTATTGAATCATTTTAACTGCAAACAAGTTATATGATACATTCCTTGGCAGGAAATCAGAACAAAGAAACCCAACCAGATGCTTAACAATTGTAGAAAATTTCTAGTGAATGCCTCACGTACAGTGAAACTACCTAGAAAAGTATGCAGCAGACAATAAAAGTGCTATAATTAACTTGTAAAAATAAGCAAAAAAAAAAAAAAAAACAGGATACTTAATGTTATACATCACAGACCAGTTTGCTCAATGCACTTCCTCCAATTAGCTCAGTGTGAAATGACAGAAGCACTGATAAGTTAACTTCTTAAGTATCAAAGTTGAAACCTGAAACAACTTTAAAAAAAGCTCGAAAGAACCAATGAGGTGCTTACTCCAAGCCATAGTCCAGGTAACCCCAATCAGCCAATGACCATAAACACCTCACTCTGACTGAAATGCTATACTGGCCTTGGCTAAACTAAGATGGCCTGGAACATGTGCTCAGACACACAGCCTCTACCAACAAACAACTAGGCCCAAAACACAAGCCTGAATATGGACAATGCTACAAGTACCCACACTACTTAGGTAGAAAAAACTGCAGAAATGTTTAAACAGATAAAGGAGCAAGGAGACTCTAAACAATGCTTTTAACTGCAAACAAGTTATATGATAAACTCCTTGGCATACTAGTTAGTTAGTTAGTTAGTTAGTTAGTTAGTTAGTTAGTTAGTTAGTTAGTTAGTTAGTTAGTTAGTTAGTTGACAATTGTTAACCAGGTTATTCCATCTGAGTCAGTGGCCCATTTTCATTGTACACCCAAGGAGAAAAGCTCTAGCAATACAAACATAAAAAGATAACTGTGACGACTGGGGAGAGATGGGTGAAGACTGCCAGCCTAGTATAAATAAATGTAAAATACAGGTTTGTGGTTTTAAATGTAAGAAAACTCTGTGAAATGTGGAACTGCAAAATATGTGACAACATTGCACTTTACTGGCCCAGTGAAGCATGTTGTATCCTTTCATGTCAGAATTTGGCCTGAGGGCAGCCAGATGAAGATTTCATGCCCATTGTTTTAAGGCTAAAGTTTATGACCAGAATTTAGATGTGGTTGGTGCTTTTATTGCTTTAGTTTCTGTTAGCATATACATGTGAAATGTCTTGTATCATTGTAAGTTTCTGAGAAGGTGTTAGATTGCTAAATAATGCAGTTTGTGGCCTGAGAACTCAGACCAGGTGTTAAGATGATGCAATATGAATACTGGGAAAACCTAAGTATCAAAAATGATGTAATTTTGGGAGGGCCTTAGAAACATGTTTGTTAGTAATGTTTAAATACTATTTCTTACAAGAGACCTGGAGGCATTTTGATCTGGACATCTAACGTATCAGCACTCTGCTTATGCTCACATGTAAGTTTGTAGCACTGTGATATTTTGTAGGAATAGTTGAAGCTAGTAAAGATTAATTAGGTATTTTTCTTTGAAACCAGACCCGTCCTACTGTATTATTTTAAGTTTCTGTGTGATCTGTGAACTCTAAGATATCTCTGTGGTGTAGTAGTTTTATCTTGTGATTTAATTATTTATTATTAAATATTTTTAAAACCTTCTACCTGTGGCTGCTTTGTGTAGAGATAAGCTCTAGAATACATTGCATATTTATATAGAGTTTATTGTAATAGGCCACTCTGATAAGCCTTAGACTGTATAGTCACATTACCATTGGATATTAATATTGCACAGTAATAATTGGACACCCTTTTAAGGGCCTTTTAGTAGCTGATATTATTAACTGGGTGGTGGCAGTAGTTACTTCCATATAGTCTGGGTAAAGGGGCACAGCTGGAGAATCTGTGTCAGCCTTTCCCAGGAGTGTCTGTGAAGTTGTATAAATACTTATCTCAAAGTGTGTGTGTGTGTTGTGTCAGCTACTTGGGCAGGGACACGAAGCGCTGGTTGGACAGAGAGGGTACTGGTGATTCTAGCTTGCCCAGTTAGGCTGAGACCTGGACCCTATAGCTGTGCCAGTGGGGAGTTTTGTTGGAGACCTGGTGAGCAAGGGAGCAGCCATCCCCAGACTGTCTGTGATCTCTGTGTGCACTTAAGCGAAATTGTACTTTACTGTGTGTATTAATTATCCTTTCCTCTTCTAGTAGACAACCTCCCTGGTGTTAGTGGTGAGGATTGAGGCTCCTTGATTGCTGGGCCAGGGAACAGTCATCACAATAACATATTAGGCAATGTATAAAACCCAAGGAAAACAGTGCGGCAATACAACATAAGCAAAAATTACATAGGCAGTAATTAGGTGAAATGAATAACTGTAATAACAATAAAACAAAATGAGCTTGCAACTCCTATAATTTTCTTGCAGAAGACAGAGTAATCAGTAAAACTGTTTTCTATGTTAAGAATGTCAAATAAGCCATATTAGCTAGTTCAAATGGAGCAGTATCCGAAGGAGGGGACACTGCTATTCCACGATGCATCTTATACAAAATCATGTTCAAAAACATTTTAACATGAAAATGCATTGAAAGAAGAGGATACATGGGAAAACATGCCAAAATGGTTGCTAAATGAACCTTGATGGTGGAGAAGAAAAGGCAATAAGATTGTAACTCGCACATATATTGTAAATCCACAGAACAACTAGTCCTGAATGGGTGCTGGTTATGCTGTTGGTGCCAACTAGAAAACCTTTTGTATTTATTAATATATGAATTTCGAGTGACAGTTTATCTTGCCTCCATTAGTATCTGCTGCACCTACTCAGTAGACAGGTGCCTAGTGTTAATCAAAACCCTGTCATCCAGGCTTTCAGTTGAAGTTGATTGGGGTCAGGATGTATCAAACACCCCTAATTTTGTGTGAGTAGATCCATTCTGTGAGGGATCTTGTGGTAAATGGCCCTGGCTATTTCCTAAAGAAGGGTGAACCCCTACTGCCTTGGACAAGAAGGAGTCTGGGCCAGAATGGACTCACCACATTGATCTTGGAGGATTCTTTCTGAGTCTTCAGAAGTACCCTATATATCAGTGGAAAAGGTGGAAAAGCATACAGGAACATTCCTGTCCAAGGGAAAAAAAAAGCATCTGCCTTCAGGCCATCTTCCATAGAATCCTGAAGAAAATTTTGAAACAGATTTCTCATAGAGGAGACAAATAGGTCTACTTGAGGAATATCCTGTAGATGGATCAAATCTTGTAAGACTCCTGATCTAGTTTCCATTCATGATGGCAATTAGAGGCTATGATCTGGTTCCCACTTGCTTATTTATGTACCAGATTACTATGGTATTTCTATAACAACTTGAAGAGATCCCAGGGACCAAAGATGATTCAGAGGTGAGTGGCTTGTTCAGAGAATGCACCTCTTATATATTTATGTGCTTGTGTCTGTCCTTGGTGTCCCATACACCTTGCAAGTTTATCACTCTTGAAACTGTTCCTCAAGTAAAGTCACAGCAACAATGATGACTGACAGCTTTGGAACAGAAAGGAAGAAGGGAGACCCGGGTTTAAGGAAATTTGCTGTCTCCACCATTTGATCTCTCTTCAGGGAAACCCCAGCACTGGTGTTTGAAACAGATAATGTATGGTGATGCTGGGAATAAAGATATTTCAGATACCATTATATCTTTCTCATGTGAAGTCTTGCCAAGGTATCATGAGAATCATACATGCCTTGAGACCCAAAATCCTGAGGTATTCCCTCAGAGTGACAAAAGTCTGAGTGGAGCATCTTAGAAATAGATTTAGATATAGATATGCATTTTTCTTGTGGAATAAAATCTCTTTGAACTGAGGTGTCCAGCTGATACTCCAGGTAAATAATCCTGTGTGAAGGAGTCAAGAAAGACTTTTGGATGTTCTCTTGAAATTTCAGCTTGTGTAAGAGACCTCTCACCCAAGTCATCTAAATATATTTTGAAGGGTCTTGAATTTTTTTTTGAACCCCTTTGCCATTTCTTCTTAAATGTCTGTTTACCTGCATTTTTGTTGAGACTGTTTATTTAGTTTTTGGCAAAATTAGATCAGGGGTTAGCAAATCCATTAGAAAATTTGGAAAAGCTTACTTACTCCTTCATTACATATTGTGATGAACTCTGCAGCAAAGAAACCAAAAACTAAATCTCTATCCAAAGCAGAATTTCAAATCATACTTTTCACATCTTCTGGGGGTTGCTGAGAATGCAGCCAGGCAAACCACCTCTAAACAATACCTGTGGTTAACGCCCTGGATGCAGTATCAGCTGAGTCTCTTTCACACACACACACACACACACACACACACACACACACACACACACACACACACACACACACACACACACACACACACTATGAACAATGAGTAGTGACTTGTGCAATGAAAGAAGCTAAATTATTTAAGGTAGATTTTAACTTATATGTGAAGAAACTGCAGACAAAATATTCCTCATATTTTTACAATTAGTTTGAATAAACTTTAATACATGACCTTGAGAATTCAGAAAACACAATTTTTCCATCTGTATTAAGGATCTTCCTTATCTTATCTTTATCAGAATGAGTAGGATTGGAATTAAGTAAACATTTAGTAGTAGTTGGAATAACTAAATTTATAGCTGCTGTTCAGGTTTGGAATTCTGTATAAAAAACTTAAATGAGTGAGGGACTTCATACATTCCATTTGCCTGTTTAGAGGAAGCAGGCTGACCATCAGGAAAACTACAAGCTGTGACATACACATCCTCAAAACTGACAGAACTGGAGGAATTGTTAAAAGTTCAGGAATTTTCTTCAGTAATAACTCATAGTATTTTCTGAGGGACTGAGAAACCTCAGTGATATTACATTGAAAACACTGGCACATTCTAGACATAGTCTCATAGAAAGAGAAATCCCTGCAGGATGAATCAGGAACTGAGCTCTTCTCTTAGTCTGAATCAGAAAAACTCAGGAGAAAACCCTGTATCTGTCCTTTCATCTTCCTGTTCAATTCAAAATTTTTAATCTCTTCAGGAAAAGAGGTATCCCTCTTTTTTAACCAGAAACCACCTTTTAAGAAGGATCAGTAGCCTGAATTAAACACTCAAACAGACTTAGTAAACTACTCTAAAGACATTTTAGGCAATGTAGATACATGCTTAGTTTTCTGTTTCTTTTTGAAAGGAAAATGGTCCCATTAGTGTTATTGGTGGCAGCAACAGGTTTCCGAGGGATAGGCATAACATTTTGCCATACATGGAAGTCTTCCCTTTTCTCTCTCTTAGGACTGACTTGAGTGTCACTCTCTTGGAAGAAGGACAGTCCATGGGATCACTAGATTTTTCCATGGTCAAGCCAAAAATGAAACCACTTTTCCATGGAAAATAATCAGGAAAAAGGCACTAAAAATCATTATAAGTCACTTTTTACAAACAAAAATACAGTAAAAAGTAGATTAATACACTTTTCCAGTCCCCAAAAGTAAAATATTCACAATTTCTTCAGAAAAAAATGGGTTTCATTAACTTTAAACAACTTTTAAAATGAAAAGAAGAAACTGCACTCAGGTTTAAAAGTACACTTAAGTCTTGCGACATTCCATAATAACAAAAAAACTCCAAAACCAGCCAGAGACACAAAAGACAATCAGTAATCCAACAAAATGTGGAATGACCACAGAAAAAGCAGCAGCAAGTCCAGCACTGACAAAAGTTCCTTTAGAAGGTTTATTAGCAAACTGACACTTAAAAACAATGAAAAAGTATCATTAAATAAAGTGAGATAGTTGCACTTTCTTCCTGGTACCTTCTAGAACTTCCTCAGATAAATCTAAACAGACTACACCTAACTTAGCCCTTAAATAACCTCGGTTGAAGCCACGTTTCCTCTTCTCCAGATTTAAAGAGGCAGTGTTCAAAAACATTACGTATTATAACTTTAGTTCCTAAAATCTAACAAACATAAAATTCACTTCAAATTATTTAAAAAAACAATTAAGTATGCAAGAATAAATTATTTATAAAAAAAATATTTAAAAATTAAATGGGCACCTATATAAAATATATCACTACTAATAAACCAAGACAAAAGCGGTAGTATCTCACTTTTTCTGCTGTTCGTTCACCATTTTGCTGGATTACTGACATTCCATAATAACTGAAAAATATAGCTTAAAAATAATTTTCCTAAATAGGAAAGTACAATACAACAAACATTTCTTTTAATGGTAACATTATTTTCCCCAGTGGAAACTTATCTGCTCAGCCAATGAACAGCACAAACTGATCATCGATACTTAAAAACTCGCAGAGATGAGCTATCTTCAATAGCAAGAAAACTCTGAAGATCATGGAACACAAACCTATCTTTTAAGTCAGCTAAGCTCAAGCTAACTGATGTTTTGGGTGTATTACAGGTACCCCTATGCTTTGGAAGATGCTTGGCTGCTCTATCCTCAGCAGGATATAACCCATATATCTAAGTCTACTGCAGAAGTGATCACTATGAATACCAATGTTCATCTTCCACTCAAAAGCATTTGCATAGCTAAATAACATAAAGAAACATTACATCTAAGTGTTCATGAAAACATTAATAATACGCCAAGCCAACTCCAAACAAGGGTGCCCTTTTCTGTACCCTATAACAGATACTGATCATAATTCAAATCTTGCCCAAAATAATATGCATATTACAGGCTGAATAACAGCCATTCAGTACATCTCTAAAGTAACTAAATGGATCACACTTTAAATTTTCATAGCACTCTCTGTAACCAGGACTAGTCTTAAACTATCACAATAGGCATACTGACAATGGTCAAAAAATGTTCTGTTAATTCATTATATTGGTTTATTTTCAAACCAGTCTTTCAGTGGCTTGATCCTTCATAACAAATGCTTTACTGTATGCACGTCAATTTTGTAAAAGGGATAAACCATACAAAGTTGCATGTTATAACATATGACTCTAGAGTAATTATTACACTTAGTATATCAATTACACTTCATCTATCCCCAAACAACACAAGCTATGTACATCAAAATATTACAATAAGACGTGTCAGAGGATTTCATTTTTCAACTCCATTAATTTTCTATTAGATATTCATGCGTTCCCAAAGTGGGTTAGTCTGGATACTATGATATATCAAAAGCACTTGATTCTTAATAAACAATGGAACAACATGCTTAAATTGTGATTGGATTTCATAAATAATAATATGGATAAGTTAAATCACAAAATTCACAACAAATAAAATTCACAATGCAAAGTCTGGCCATATATTTCTTCAGTTATGCAGTATAGCTTGTCCAGAATTTAAATAATCCTGAATAATGCAAAACTAGATTTCTGAACTTCTAATTAAATTATATCAATTTAAACTGTTCAATTTATATGAAATAATTATTCTTTTATTGCTGCGGTGGTGGTGCTGCAGTAGCATTGTCACCTCACAGTAAGACATTGTCCTGTTCGATTCTCAGCTAGAGCGTCTTCTGTGTGGAGACATGCGTGAATGGGCGTACCTTCGTTGAAGGTTGTGCGTCAGGGCCAGCAACTTGGCACGTAAAAATCTGCTACCAATCATTAGCGGACCGGAGTTCCACTGTGGCGACCCCTAACCGGGAAAAGCCGAAAGACACAACAAAATACTTTATTCTCCACTACCAGAAGAATTTAGGTCATAATTCTAGAATTCATGCAAGTATTTATGAGAATGAGATGGTAAGTGACTGTTTTTGCCTGATGGAGCTGGTGGGTAGAGGAAAGAATGAGAAGTGTTTAACTACTCATTTGTCATTGCAGAGGATCATTTCAGGGATAAGGAGTAGAAAACTGTTCTCTATATCACCGGTGGAGTTGGAGATGTATGTTTTGGACACAACAAGAAATACTTCCAAATAAATGCACAGAGCCCTGACTATTTATTTAATTATCTTATATAATTATTGAACTAATTGTATTTGTTATCAGTGTTAGAGCTCTGCACATCATGTACCTATTTCAGACTCATCGCAGGAGCACTGCTCATACTCACACAGTAGACAAATGGAGACTTAAAAAATCAAGTCCTGGACTACAGGAAACATTATCTTACAAGCTCACATCCTTAACCTTCTGTATTATTTTTAAAACTTGATAGCCTTAATCCTTTCTGCTTGCTCTTAGACTTTCAAGCTCAAAAAGCTTTGAAGAAACATTTTGATAGTCCTGTATCTAATAAGACTAAAACTGGATCATATGGTAAGCATATTGTATATATTATATATTACATATTATTCTCAGTTTGTAGTTCATGTTATTATTAACAAAATTGTGAATATAGTTGATGTTAGTTACATTACCCAAATAAAAGGGTATACGTGCTTTCTGAAAACAGAATAACTGATTTTTTCAACCAAAAGAATAAAGTAAAAAAAAAAATATTCAGATACAAGAGTGTGAAATAATATTGTATATTGTAACATGATCTACTTGTGTTTCCTGTCTTTCTTTTCCAAAAATACAGGTCTAAACTGGTCATAATTTAAGAGATTGAGTTTAACATTAAGTATTTTTCTCTACATTTGGCTCAAATTCTTCACTTTCTCTTTCCCCACACGTACATTTTTATACAAAACTAATTAAAATACAACCCCTCCAAAAGCACTTCGCTGGTATATAGACTGATTTATAAGAAATATAATAATGGATTTTGTTTTGATGCAGTTCTTAACCTGACAAATAATTTCCTAGAAGTTAAATTTTTTGTGAAAGTCAGGAATTTTCAAAATGCTTAAAAATTATCTGTAGAGCTAATAAATGAGGTTTAGAAACAAACCTTCAATGTTTAAGAGCTAGGTAGAGTAAGTGGAGTGTTGTGGGGGAGGAGGTTTGTGGGGGTAGACAAGGATTGTAAGGTTAGTATGAAATGTGAGGATAGTTAAGGTTGGGTAAGGAAGGGTTAATTCATTGAAGGAAGGTTGGAGGAAGGGAAGCAGACATAAAGTGGGGCTTAGAGTAGTTTTGTGTGTTTGTAGTTGGTTTAGGGATCACATTTTGGCATGATCTTGCTATAGGTGGATTACGTCTGAGATGACAGTAGGTACTGTAGTGGTCAGGTAGACCTCAGGTGATGTGTGTGTGCCTTGCTGCAGTGGTAGCTTGTGGAGGTGAGTAGTATATTAGGAGGGGAGTATGGTATTTTTAATTAGCATTTTTTTCTTATTGTTTATGTTATTCATAGTGGAGTGGGGTTGGCATAATGGTTAAATGAAATGGAATAAAGGTAGTTAGCAAAAGGGGAGTATAGTGATGGTAGAAGGGGAAGCTAAGATACACATTTTGTTTTCTTTTTTCTTTTCCTGTAGAGGGTTGGGTAATATAATTTTGGGGTCTGTTTTGTTAACAGGTCACATCGTTTGAGATAAATAGTAGGTGATTCTGGAGCAGATGGCAGACATAGTTTTTTTTAGGCGGAAGACCTGTTTCGGAATTTGGCTAGCAGTGAGACCTCAGTGCTAGTGGAAGAGGGTGAAGCTAGTCGGAATAGAAAGTCACCAGCAAAGGTCAAGCAGGTGGCCAGAGGGAAGAGACAACATCAGTCACAATCAAGAGGCATGGTTGGAGTGGAGGCTCCGGCAGTTGGAACAGTGCATGCTGCTCCTGCAGGTAATGATATGTTGATGGAAGGTTTGGTAGGTGTGTGAGACTTGGAGCAAGTGCAGAACAGCCTTGGTGCAGGTAGCGAAAGGTCATGTCAGGAGATGGGTTGCCCTGCAACTGATTTTGGGGGGGGCGACATAGCTTGGGTGAAGAGGCGCAGTTTTTTGAGGAGCCCATTTCTGGGATGAGTAGCTCAGGTTTGGGTGGAGGTAGTTTGCCGTCATCTATGGTGGAGATGCCTTCCCACTTGCAGGAGGTGGGTTTGGATTTTGGGTTTTGACCTGGGGATTGGTTGGCTACTCAATCCCTGGGGCAGGGGAGTGGGGCAGTATTCTTGACCGCTAATGTAACCTCCTCAGTTAAAGAAAAGATATGTAAGGAGGAGTATGTAGATATTTTTGATTTAATTGATACAGATGGGGTTCAGTGTTTGCTGGAGTCAGAAACTGTGAACAGCAATTATCTTTTGGCAGCCTTAGTGCCCTGAGGAACACAAGAGTGTGCAGACTGTGACGAAAGGTGTCATAGAATTGTGTGCTGGGCTTTGTGTACTATATGGCAGTTTGGTTGGATAAAGATTGTACATTCATCCTTCCACTTCGAGTGTATTTCCTGATGATATGAGAGGCGCAATAGATAAGGGCTGCTAATGCTTGGTTATGGTACAATATGAGGCTTTGTAAGAGGAAAGCGGTTGATCAATTCTTGTGTTGGGAGATGAGGCACTCGGCCATAAAGCTGGCCACTATGATGGATAGTTTTGGTGCAATTTAGCAGAGGGGGTAAATCATGAAGAGAAAGGATGGGGATGTGTTGAGATTTTAATGTGGAGAGGTGATTGTGGGTGGCATGTAGGTCTTGCACACTTTTTCAAGGCGTACAGGTATACACCCAGCGGTGCAGTGTGGCCAGTGAGAAGGTAATGTGATCAGCCAAGTTTTATTTTCACTGGACTCGAGTGGGTTATCAGCTGCATTTTAGGGATTCCAAAGTATACGAGGTAGAGGGAGTTTTCATGGGTGAGGGGGGTGTCTTTCAGATGGCAAAAGGAAGACCTGTTGACTCATTCTCCCATTAAGCTGCAGGTGTTGTTGCTCATGCTCCAGCAATATTCTGATGTGGCAGTGGTGGAAGAACTAATTGAGGGATTTTCTTGGGGATTTTCTATTAAATCAAATGTAGGAGGGGATGGAAGAGTCAATAAGAACTTGTGATTAGTCTGAGGGAAGGGAGATATTTTGGAAGCTTTGGCGGAGAAGGAGTGGCAAGCAGGTAGGCTACTGGGTCCTTTTGACAGCCCCACCTTTGAGATTTTTAAGGTTTTGCCATTTAGACTTGGTGCCTAAGAAGACAGCTGATGAATTTTGGATTACTCACCAGCTATCTTACCCAGAGAGGAACTCTGCTATTGATTTAATTTCAGTAGATAATGTTAAGGTTCATTAAACATCTTTGGATGATGTATTGCAGGCAATTAGGGGGCTTAAAGATCTGTGATTGGTGAAGGTGGATAAGGAATCTGCATTTCGACTTCTGACAGTATGGGAGGAGGAATGTGTGTTGTTAGGCATGGTGGTTGGAAACAATTTTTATTTAGACAAACGCCAAAACTGTGGAAAATTGAGGACTATAACCATGAATACATGAAGGAATAAGAATTACAGTCCAAACTTTATTAAATAAATAAATGTATTAATGAATCCTTATCTTATTACAAATTAATAATTAATAATAATTTTAAATACATAAATTAAAATTATTAATTATGAAGATAACATACAGTTGGAAAAGGGCTGGCTACTGTGCACTTTAGATGCTAGTGCACTATACACAAATATTCCACAATGGGCAGGTCTGTTAGTGCTGGATTTTTGGCTTTCTAGAATCTCCCTTTATCCACCTAGATTCAATTCATTTCTTTTGTGCTTAACAGAGAACGTGCTTAATAAGATTTTTTTTTTATTTTGATAATGTCTGTTACTTACAACTGAAGGGTACTCCATGGGAGCGTCTTTCACTTCTATTTATGTGGCTTTGTTCATGGGCTATGTTTTACATCACTTAATTTATGACGTTAGTCATAATTTATTTCTTGGGGAGATTGACATTTGGCATTGTTATTTAGATGATTGTTGGTTAATATGGAGATCAGATGAGCAGTATTTGAGTGAGTTCTTTGAATATCTCAATGAAAATAAATGGGGGATTCAATTTACACTGAATTACCATCGAGAGAGAGTATTATTTTTTTAGATGTTGAGGTTAAAATAATAGAAGATTGTACACTCAGTAGTAATGTTTATAGGAAATATACTCAGTTTAATAATTTGTTATATGCCTCCTGTTGTCATCCTCCTCATGTTATTAAGAATATTCCAAAATCCCATTTTTTAAGACTTAGAATATGTTTTACTTTGGACAATTATAATTTTCAGGCATGTGACATGACCCATAGATTTTATGATAGAGGTTATCGTAAACATGATGTAGATCTAGCAAGTAAGACAGTACAATAAGTTGTTAGAAAGCAGACTCTTTCATATAAAAATAAAAGTCTCAAATCTGATTCACATCTCAGATTTATCATGGAATTTGGGAGCAATACCAGGTACTTACAAAATATTATACATAAACATTGAAAAATTCTACATATGGAGGACAGATTAGCTCAGTTTTTGCCACTTAGATGCAGGTTTGGTTATAGAAGGGGAAAAATATGGGTGGTTGGTTTAACCACTGTAAAAAGGGAAATCAGGCTGTTCATAACTGGTTACAAACTACATTACAAGGAGGCCCATTAATGGATAGTTTTCTGTGTGGACACTGCAGGTTTTCCAGTATGGTGCCCAAACAGTGTTCGTTCACTTCTTTTAATTGTTCCAACGTGTATGATATAAATATTTTTGGAAACTGTAGCAGTGATTGGGTTATCTATTTAGTGAATTGTTCTTGTTCTGCCTTTTATGTTGGGCAAACTTCTCGCCCATTTAAACTTACCGTATCAGAACATATGAATGATATTAAATGTCATAGAAATACAAATGCATTATATAAACATCAGGTAATACATCCTTTTGCTAGGTTTAGGTTTACAATTATAGAGAGAATATATAAACAAAATATGTCTTCAGAAAATTTACATTCTCTTTTGGAGCTTAATGAAAGGATGTGGATAATTACATAAGGTGGTTTATTTTCTCCAGGACTCAATGAACAATAGTGATTGGTCAATTGTGTGGTGCACTAATTGGTTGATATACATATATATATATATATATATATATATATATATATATATATATATATATATATATATCTATTTATATACATATATATATATATATATATATATATATATAGATATATATATATATATATATATATATATATATATTGTTATATTGTTATATTATTTGTTAGGTAGCACTGATGAAGGCTTTATGCTGAAACCGGTATGCTTTGGGTGTTATGAGTTTTGAGTATTCATCCATGGGTATTTATGCCTACTAAATAATTTTTATATTAAAGGTTTGTGTGGAATCCAGTGCTGGGCCATTTGTTTTTTTGGATTTCCAGCTGTTTTTTGCACCATGCATATTGCCGTTTTTGCATGGGAATCTGTTCCACATTCCTTAATGTAGGCCTTGCCCCATTTCCTTGCCTGTGTGAGGGACATTACAGAGGCAGTGGCCTACAGATTAACATATAGTGGGTGTCAATATATCACAGGACAGGACATGTGGAGACAGCCAGCCAACATGGGGGACATATCCCCAGATTTGTGAACAGATTCTATGTCATCAGTGCTGTTATACACATGGTGGACTGATAGATTGACAGGGTTTGTGCAGACATGCATTTAGTGTGTGACATCATGATTCACAGTGATATGTCTCTGACATACCTCTCCACAGGCATGCTGTCCACAGACTGGCCACATGTCTGCCTGTTATGTTTTATGTGTTCAACTGACAGTTGGTGTCCTTGGTAAATCAGTTGTGGACTCTGGAGAATGCAGTCAGTAAATACTAACATCTATGGGTATTACCAACATCATATTCCTCATAAAGGATGTTACTACAAACCCAGTGACATCTGCAACTGTCTCAATGTATGACATCAGTATGTCCAATCTACCCCTGTGTTTGTGCCTCTGTTCCCACCTAGTTAGTGAGTGAGGAATGTTATCAAAGGCTTTGGCCAGATCAATGTAGGCTGTATATGTCACCTTGCCTTCATCCACAGTTCAGGTGACTGACAGCAAGATGTTGACCAGGTGGAATGAGCAGGTATGACCTTCCCTTCACAAAGGTAAACTGTGTGGGAGCCTGAGTCTGCAGATTCCCATATCCCTGTTTATTACATGCATGATAATGCATTTATTTGTTGGCTCAGTCTGGAAGGTTGCATTCTCTGGTAGCTCAGAACAAATCTTGCTATTGCCACGGAGATTCTTAACATAACTGTATGAGTCCTTGTGGTTGTCTTCACTATGTGCTCCAATTCTGTTCTCACAGCTAACTTTGTAGTATTTGATGAGGGACTTCAACCTTCAATTGAGGCTGATAAGGGTTGATTTCCAGTCTTGGGACTTCACATTATTCTATATCGGTTCACTCCTTCTATTGTATAGTGTCTGTATGGCAGAGGACCACCAGATCAGCTTCCTTTTATTGGAGGTGAGGGTCCTGGTTGTAGTGGGTATGGCAGTACCCATGCATTTGTGTACATGTTCATAGTACATTGTTGTTTGATTTAGCTGTCATGCACCTGGTCTCCATTTGTATGGCTGCCATGAGGTTAGCCATTTCTGTTGTTATGAAGCCATATTCAGCATTGGAAAAGCTTTTCATGGTGGTTACCTGTGCAGGACAGAGTGGGAGGGCCATGGATTTTCAAAGGTGATTAATTTGTGTTCAGATATAACAAGGGGGAGTTTTCTGTTGGTGTCGAGCTACAGTCGCCCATGTTAGGAAGGACCAGGTCGATGTGATGGGCATGTGCATTGGTACATGAGCAGTTTTCCCAGTTAATGGTGGGGTAGTCGAAGTCAACCAGTATGTGAGTATTTGGGTAGACAGTAATATCCTCTAGGGTGTTTAGGGACATGGAGTGTGAGTTTTGGGACATGTTTGGGGACCTATAACAGGCTATGGCCTGAAGCACTGTCCTACCCTATGTTAGCTATGCCTGCAGGATCTGTAATGCCTAAGTTGGTCAACACTCTGGAGGTGTGTGCCTCCTTAATGAATATGGAAACACCACCACCTCTGGAGCTTCAGTCACAGTTCCGCAGCCAAGAGATGTGGAATGGGTAATAGGCTGGTAGTGCAGCAGTGCTTCATGCTGTCTTTAACCAGATCTGTTATAGCACAGATGTCACAGTTCCCCATTTTAAGGAATACATCCAGTGAGTGCATTTTCAGATGTCTAAAAAAGTAAAACCACAGTCCAGGAACAAGGACTAAATCACAGCTTTTAGCGTATAAATCCTTTAATCGCCACTTTCATCAAAGACTTCATCAGAAATAAAACAAACTAAGACATTTCTACTTATATATCACAGTCAATTAAACAATTTGCCTCATTAATTAATTATCATATAAAATTCACTTGAACTCATTTATAAATACATCTGTTGAATCACATATATACTTAAAAAGTAAATACATTGATACAAAAACACATACCATTTAAAAGAAATGTATGTGTAAAAAAGGGGGGGTGTAACAAAATATTCACTGAAAGGTTACTACTCTAAGTCCCCCTTCTTTTTAACATATATTCTACGATACTTTAAAAAACATTTAATATTTATTGCATCATTTAACCCAGGTTTCTGGTCTGCCCTTAAGCGGATTTGCCATCTAGTTTCGATCTGTTCTAAAGAATTTTTAAAATCACCCCCTCTCAAATCTGTTCTGCATTTTTCTAAAGCTGTAAATAAAAACTTGCTGAAGCCACAACAGTCTTGACTATGCTTAAATAAAGCATTTTTGTTGTCACACTTTCTTATATTATATAAATGTTCCCTAATTCTGGTGTTAAGGTGTATGGTGGTCATGCCAACATAAAAATGTTGCCATTTGTTGCATATAGCCACATAAACTACTCCTTGTGTCTTACAATTAAATATACCTGGCACCCCAATGGTGTAGGGGAGATGTGGAAACTCTACATATGGTCCTTCTGAAATATATCTGCACATGTTGCAGTCCTGACATTTGCACATACCATTTGGTTTACTACTAAAATGAATTACCAAGGATCTACTGTCTCTACCTTTTTCAAACAAGACCTTTAAATTGTAATCTTTTCTATATACAAACCTAGGTTTGTCTCCCATGGCTTTTGTTAGTTCTTGATTCCCTTGGACAATTTTCCAATTTTGCTCTATGATGTTATGAATACTAATGTTGTCTACTGTCATTTGCATATAAAAACTTAATTGTGCTAGTCCAAGATCTTTGTTGTTGGTCATTTGGAACTCAGAACTCCTTGTCTTAACTAAAATAGGTGGATACAACTTATCCCTCTTCTCCTATACTTTCCTAGCTTCATCTCTCAAAAAACATTCATCATACCCTCTATGAAGGAACAGATTTATAATGAATTCAAATTCTCTTTCATAGGTTCAAAGGTTCACAGGTTCATAGGTACTTACTAGGCTATCTGCCTGAAGGCATTTATAAGACTAGCCAGAATGTGTTGGCTTTCGCCGCCCCCTTAGATTAGTTCCCTGTGCCTCTGTCCAGCAGAGCCACCAAAGTGATCCCGGGGTTAAACTTTCTGTTTCCCATCCACTCGTCAAGGTTTCTCTTCAAGAGTGCTAGCGAGGAGCTTTGCTTAATGTAGACTGGAATCTTGTTCCAAAGCATGGGAAGTCTATGGGACAAGAATCTATCCCTCCAGCATGTCCTATTTATTGTTGTGGTGACGTTTAGATCCCTAGTGTGTGTGGATCAAGGGGATAAGGTTTTCTTTAGGTGGAGCATGTCCATCGATTCTGGGTTCGACATGGCCTTGTTTGTCAGGCAGAGATCACCTCTGAGTAGGCGGTATGCAACCGAGTACAGTTTCTTCAGTCGAGCTGCATAGGGCATCTTTTTGAGGCCAGTGATCCTCTGGGTGAGGTACTTCTGTGGTCTTTCCAGCTGTTGCAGGTGTCTTGTAAGGTACATCCCAAATGGGGCATTGTACTATATGATGGGTCTGATGAGTGATGAGTAGAGGGGCACAATGACCTCTTTTGATCTGGATGCAAACCCTTTTGTGATTAGGTGAGCCACATAGATGGATTTTCTAACCACTTTGGCAATGTGATTATCAAAGGAGAGATTACTATCTACTTGGGTCCCCAGATCCCTTATTACGTTTTCCGTATTTAGTGGACTACCACCTATGTGGTAGTTTGTGGGTACTTTGTTATTTCCAAAGGGAATAACTATGCACTTTTTTGCATTTAGCTTGAGACCATGATTTTGACACCGGGTCTCAGTGAGACCCTCTTGGAGGATGTCTGTGTCAGCTGGTGAGTTGATTATAGCCCCTAGTTTCAGTCGTCTGCGAACTTGGTCAGCCATAGTCCTCCTGTGCTTGTCTGTACCTCTGAGAAGTATATGCAGAACAGGAGGGGTCCTAGTACTGAGCCCTGGGGAACGCCACTTGTAACTGGTTTAGAGTCAGACCTAGCTCCTGCAACTCGCACCATGTGGGTTCTGTCCATGAGCCATTTGGCAACCCATCTTGTGACATAGGGGTTTATGTTCAGGCTTGTGAGCTTGTCTATAATACCAAAATGGGGAATGGTGCTGAAGGCCTTTGTGAGGTCTAGGTAGGCTGTGTGTACCACCTTTCTCTCATCTATATCCTTGGTAACTGTCTCAAAGAAGTCCAACAGGTTTAGGAGACATGATCTGCCCTTACCAAAGTCAAACTGGGTAGGGTCCACTGTTTGGAGGTTACTAATGTCTCTGTTAATGAGTTCCATGATGATGCGCTCCATAGCCTTGCCGACCATATAGGGTGATAGTTCCCAGGATCTGTTGTGGCTCCACCTTTGTGGAGTGGAATAACTGTTGCTGTGCACCACTCTATGGGTATGCAGCCTGTGGAGAGGCTGAGTTTGAACAGTATATTTAGGTGAGGGATTATTTCGTCTTTGAGCTCATGTAAGACGCAGCCTGGGACACCGTCCGGTCCCATTGATGCTGTGTTTTTGGCTTAGTAGAGGGCTATTTTAATCTGAGTCTCTGTAATTTCAGGGGTTATACATTCTTCTGGTATGGTTATGGGCCCTTTTGGGGGTGGGGGGGTGAAGTTTGCACTGAACCTGTCTGTCAGGATGTTGGCAATATCGGTTGGTTCAGTGTATTTTGTGCCATTCTGCACTAACTCCGAGCAGATCTGAGCATTGCCACTTAGATTCTTGACACAGCTAAAGAATGCCTTGTGGTTATCTTTGGAGTCGTTGGCAAGTTTTCTTTCAAAGCTCGCCTTGGACGATATTATGAAGGATCATAGTTTCTTGCTGATACTGATCAGGGATGTCTTCCCTTCTTGAGATTTTACTCTTTTCTGCACTAGTTTCCTCCTTCAATTGTATAACTTGTTTATGGCAGGAATCCACCAGACTGGTTTCTTTTTCTTAGAGGAGAGAGTCTTGGTTTTGCTTGGGATAGCACGATCCATGCATTCTTGTAGTTGCCCGTAGAATGCATTAGTAAAGGATTTTGCAGCTTGGACAGTGTTATCCTTTAGCATGGGGGCTTTGAAACTTTCTACCTCCATCTTAAGTAACGTGAAGTTTTCTTCTGAAAAGTT
Organism: Protopterus annectens; assembly: GCF_019279795.1. Taxonomy (NCBI): domain Eukaryota; kingdom Metazoa; phylum Chordata; order Ceratodontiformes; family Protopteridae; genus Protopterus; species Protopterus annectens. Next base: position 818,333,304 of record NC_056735.1, on the reverse strand, counting down.
TTTCAGGCTGGTTTCCTTGTCCGGGGATGGGGGTGGCATGTGGATATTCAAAGTGATTTGTTTATGGTGAGATCTAACCAGCGAGGGGTTGACCTCTGGTGTGGAACACCGGTCGGTCATGTTGTGATGACCAGGTCCAATATGTTGTATTATATATATGGGTCAACTTCAGAAGATCGACAGACCATTTGATCGGCATTCATTTGGTCGACAGCTCATTTGGTCAACAACCAGTATTCAAGGCACTTAACAGGGATTTGCCCCCTACCCAATGTTGTGCGACCCTGGAGTTGATATATATATATATATATATATATATATATATATATATATATAGTTAGGGGGGGAGTGGGGGGCATAGCCCCCCACAATGGGGGGTTTGGGGGCAAAGCCCCCCACCTATTTTCATTTAAAAGCATGAAAATACAAGAAAAACTACACACTTTAAATGAAAATAGGTGGGGGCTTTGCCCCCCACATCCCCCAATATGGGGGGCGGTGCCCCCCACACCCCCCTAACTATATATATAAACTCCAGGGTCGCACAACATTGTGGAGGGGGGCAAATCTCTGTTAAGTGCCTTGAATACTTGTTGTCGACCAAATGAGCCATCGACCAAATGAATGTCGATCAGATGGTCTTTCAATCTTCTGAAGTAGACCCGTATAAATAACATATATTTTTTCATGTGTGTGTGTGTGTGCGTGTGTGTGCGTGTGTGTGTGTGTGTGTGTGTGTGTGTGTGTGTGTGTGTGTGTGTGTGTGTGTGTGTGTGTGTGTGTGTGTATGTGTATATATGCATATATATATATATATATATATATATATATATATATCTATATCTGTATGTGTATGTCTGTATGTATATGTATGTATGTATGTATATATATATATATATATATATATATATATATATATATATATGCACCTAGATATATATTTATATATGTATATATTATGTTACTATATATTTATCCATATATATAAAACATTTTTTTAATATATGCCAATTGATATATCAGTATATTTCTTGTTTGATATCTACACATTATATTATTCTATAATATATATATATGTACATATTCTATATGTGTAATTTTATATGTACAGCTACATATATCTGATGTATACACTTTTCATATGCATCTATCACCTACACATCTATATTTGTATATTTAGATATTATACACATGTTGGATCCTCAGTCTTTGTTCCATAGTATTCTATACCTGTATTGGATGATATATTTAAAATTAATTCAGTCGTACAGCTCTGATGGAGTAGTGGTATATTGCTCTGACTATGGTGTACAGAGTCCCAGGTTCAGGGCTGGTTACTTTATTGCTGGGCAGAACAAGGGTTGTTGGATACAGAGTGATTAAGGTCCTTTTAAGCAGTTGTAAGCGGGTTTGCGTGGGTTTGCACAGCGGTACGCAATGCGAACTTCTGGTTAAATATGCTTACACACAGTTAGGCTTAGAAGTGCTTAATCTGTGTAGGCATTGCTTAGCGCCATGCAAACAGGCTTAATCCGATTTACTACTGTTTAAAATAGCTTACTCCCGCTTACCCCCGTGCTAATTTCTTTAAAAGAAAAGAAAACTGGGGTGATAGGAAAGTGGTGAAAAGGGGGGCACACAGAGGGAAAGACAATAGGCAAAGTTTTAGGGATGTGGAGGACAAGTGTAGGGAAGGTCCATAGCTGTCAATTTCTTCTACAGCAACAGCTGTGCATATATACTGAATTTGGAGGTATATTTAGACACTCAAACCCCTGAGAGAGGGGTGAGGACAACAAGAATGTGTTGTGAAGCCACTTAGACCAGATTACATGTGTCCAGTGGACATGTGTGTGAAATGGACAGCTATGTATGAAGCGAAAATTTTTTTTGGGAACAGATTGCCCTTTTTTTTAAGGTGAGAGTGGGATGTTGGGGAAATATAGTTCATATATTTGGGGAGACACAACAGCATACATGGGTGGTATATAACATTTGGGGAGTAAACACCTTGGATGGGGATGGGTGTTTTTGGAAATCAGAAGCCCATGAGCCTCCAAATGGAAACAGTGGGACTGAGGCCCCTACCCATTGGCAGTCACCACTGCACCTTCACGGCCCGAAGGTGGCTGTGCTGGGGGCTGAGCAGGAGGGGCAGGCTGACCCTCTAATTGGACCATGCAGCCCTCAAGCTGGTGTAGCAGATCTCCAAACTCCTTTCAGAGCTCATTATGCACCAAACCCTGGACCTGGCTTCAGGTGGCAGGATCCTGTCTGTCCCCACTCCCAGGGGGGCCGAACCTCATCACCTGAGGCGGTTCCACCCAAAGGTGGTGCAGGACCAGTGGACAAGGAGTTCCCGGGGTGGGTCCCAGATATGCTGGAGCCTAGTTCCATGGCCAGATAATGTGGGAGAGGTGGGTCCGCTGGGACCGGGCCTTCCCAAATGTGCTATGGTGTTACAGTTTTAGAACATATGCAGTTTAGTAATAGTCAACACAATCCAGGATTAGTTATAACAGCATGTATAGATATTCCCATTAACCCAAAACAACAGACTTGGGAGAGTTGCATAGCAAACAGAACACATGCATATATGGAACCACAGTGGCCATTACAATAGCATACAGGTTACACTGATGGCAACAGGCCACCAATGATACTATTTCAACATGGAACATTAATAGAAACAGACTTCAATATTTGTTAAACAATAGGACATATGTCCCAACAGTAGGTCTGGTGTAAACATATCCAATGTTTCGTGTGTTTAGATTATTGTTGCAGATATGGTGGGGGGGGGATGTCAATTAACAACTTGTATATCCTTGCAGTACTCACAACATTAATGATCATTGCTCTAATCATTACTCTAAAGGTATTATTACAATACCCTATGGCCTTGGCTTGGGCAGTGGCATATTTGTGCACAAGTGTATACTTCAACTGTCTTATAGCTAAATCCTACTTCTCTTACCTGGAAGACCTGTGGAGGGAATGTTTGTTAACACTACATGACTGTTTCTACACATATTCCCAGATTCCTAGTTAAAAGTATTCACATACCTCTCAATCTCTTAATGCGTAAACTCTTTACAAAGCTTGACAACATGGGGGTACAAATAGGGACATATTTTAAATATTGCTCTTATAAACTTTTAGACAGTTGCTATAGTAACAGGATTTGTTTTAATATACATTTTCTGAAGGATTTGAAGTCTGACACTCAAATGTATGGCATTATTTGGTGACTACAATCCTGAGATCATCCCAGTGATTTGCCAGAAAAACAGAGGAACAGGCCAAAAATATGAGCCAAATATCTGGACATTCAGGGAAAATCTGTACGGTTGAGAGGTATGATTATGCATACAGCTAACTACCACTCCCAGGATTCAAGCCATGGCTGTGTCTGCTAAAAATACAACAATTTCTCTTTCATCAGAGTGAGCTATTTAGAAACTGATGTCTGGTCATTCAGTGTTTTCTGTTTAAGAATCTCTTGGTTGTACAATCTGACCTTGTAATTACAACAGTCATATACAGACATTCCTAGACATACCTGTATGTAGCACAGTGTGAAAAACAGTGGTTGACACAACAGTTCTATTCTGATATCAGATCCTGGTGAATGCTATATGTCAGGCCACACAATATCAGAGTAAACACAACCAGTCCAGGATTTAAAACTTTATTGCTAGGCAGTTACAGTTTTCTTATCTGAAAGACCTGTGGGGGGAATGCTTGTTAACACTACTTGACAGTTTCTACACATATTCCCAGATTCCTAGTTAAAATATGCATACAGCTTACTACCACTCCCAAGATTTGAACCATGGCTGTGTGTGCTAAAAATACAAGTTTTGTTTCATCAGAGTGAGCTGTTTAGAAACTGCTGTCTGCTCCTTTAGAGTTTTCTGCCTATGTCTCTCTTGGTTGTACAATCTAACCTTGTACTTAACAACAGTCTTATACAGACATTCCTAGACATATTTATTATGTAGCACAGTGTGGGTAACAGTGGTTAACACAACATTACTATTCAGAGAATGCAACACTAAATGCCCTACAATACCAGAGCAAACACAACCAGTCCAGGATTTAGAAATGTATTGCCAGGCAGTTATGGTTTTATTTAAATATCACCTATATGGGACTATTACTGTCATATTGTCTGGTTTATTCAGTACAACCCATACACAGTTTTTATACTGCCAGGTGAATTTCTACTACTTTATATTTATTTGGTATGACTATTACAAGCAGGATTGTTACTCACCAGCCATGCGATGCAGCCTTTGCAACCTACTGGCATGGGCTTCCTGATTCACAGCCTGCTCAGCTGCAGCTGTAAAGGGAATAGAGAAATATTTAGACATACCTATCCATCACATACACAGTCTAGACTTTGGTAAACAGTTATCGATATGAATACTTACACACTGCTGGGACATCACCCCTCTTCCTTGCTTCTCGGACTCACTCATCCAAGAGTTCCCTCTTCCTCCACTTCAAGTTGGCATAGTGGTGTCAGACTTGTTCACCAGTCTGAGAGATACCAGTGGCATTGGTGAGATCAAGGGCGAGATGGTTTCAGGCTTCTGCTTTATAGTGGGAGCCCTGGTACTGGACCTGCAACAATCTCTCGTCATGTTTTTTTACCAGGAGTCCTACAATGACCTTGGACTCCTATATGCCCAACCGCTGCACCCAGAAGCACATACCCTCACCAACACCTGCCATACTGCCTACAGTGGGAAGCTGCAACCAGTTATGAGCTGTATTCCCACCTGTGGGGTTTACATACGGCCAATGTCCCAATCTTTGCTGTGATTGGACAGTTTTGAATATGCTGAGCTAAGCTAAGCTATGGGAAAACCTGCTTAGCTAAGGTTGGCAGTGCTTAAAGGGGCAGGTTCAGCATTTCTTACCAATGGGCAAATCCACTTAGCTGGGATATTCATTGCTTGGTATTCAAATGTACACAATGCTTACACCTAGTCAGCAAAGCTGTGCAATGCCTAGCATTGCTTATTTTTTATTTTATAGACTATCTGTTGTATGGGATTGATTTATCATTCAGTACATATTATAAATTTGTTTGCTGTCCCTGACATCCCCCAATGTGCTTTCATTACATTTATTCATGTCTGACTATACTCTATGGGGCACTTGTGTTTATATGGGGTTACACAACTTTAGTAAACTGACACCTCACATCTGGACCTACTACAGTACTCTGGTTAACAAATATATGTTATTTAGTAGCTAATTATAAAAAAATGTTTATGTACTGCTTTCACATATAAAATGCAAAATTGTTACAATGGGGATCGAACTGGAAATAGCTGCTTGCAAATTGTACATTCTAACAACTACACTATTGCAGTACTGCTTATATTGGATGTGTCTTGCTATTTAACTTCTTGTGCTGTTTAAGCTGGACTAAGCATGGCTAAGCAACCAGCACACCTGTGCAGCTAAACTTAAACTTTATTGCATGTATAAAAAAATTGTATTTGTTGCGTTTTATTATTTTTACCCTTCAGAATATCCATACTAATGCTGAACCTGTTATTCTATCAACTTTCTGCTTTGTGGGACAATTGTCCCTTATGGCTTTGTCCATATTCCTTACTCTGACAGGTTGGGAGGTTTGCGCTATGTGCTTATGCTACATATGTTATTTTATAAATGTTTGCCTTGGTAGAGACGATTGTCCCTTATGGATTTGACCAGATTTCTTACCCTGACTGGTTGGGGGTGTTACAACTGTTCTCACTCATTTTAAATTGCAGAATGGCAATTCTAATGTGTGCAGGTGGCTTGTGTATTTAAGACCAGAGCACTGCTCTCAGACACACCCCCTGCACTCGTACACAGAACCATGTCTGTTTAAAAGTATGGCATTACGCCTTCATGAATATGCATGGCGCACTGCCATGCTGTACGAGAATGGTCCTTTCCTGCATAGAAGTTTGCTGAATCCCGGGGAAATATTTTCTGTCAGAGAATGCCATTAAATTATAAACAATAGAATTGGTAACTTTAAGACTAGATAAGTTAAGAATTTTATTTTATCATTTAACTTTGTTTAGTATGTGCATTGCTGGGTTAATTGAATGTCTGATCTAAGTAATCTGCTTATTAGAAGTGTTAAAATGCTTGTAATTTTATTTTCTTTGGTCCTTTGTAATGCATTCCTTTTGCAGGTCACTTATGAAGCAAGTAACATTTAAAAAAAAGTGTGAGAACAAAAGAATGCTCCAGTTGTGTGAGAATGCAGGATTCGTTTTTACCTTGATTCCCACCTTGAGCTGTTTTGAAGAAAATCTAGGTCAAAGGTCATCTCTGATGTCTGTGAAAAACAGAAATAAACTTATTTTTATGCTTTTCTAAGAAGCAAGGAATTGGGAAAACAAAAGCTATAGTAATGTTTATATTGAGCTGTTGTTGACATATAATTTGTTTATTTACTAAATGTTAAGAGCTTATGCTGAGTGATGTTAATTCTAATTGTACATATTAATGGAATAAGTAAAGTTAGATGTTTGCTATTCATAAGAACAATTTAAAAGAATTAAGAAGAATGAGAAACTTGCAGAGGACATTAGCAGTTGTGTGCTGTGAACTGCAATTTTAACATGCAATAATCAAATTCCAATGGCAGGATGTGAAGCTTAGATCTGAAAAGAATTCACGGTAGCTGACAACTCATATTCACATTAAACAAGCATGAATTGTTTTAAATATAGCCAAGATTGGTAGTAATGCTTTAATTAATAAGAATAATTAGCATCTGATTTATAATATGCATATGCACAAGGAATGACATATCTACTATGTAAGATTTATAAAAGAGCAGTATCAGTAAGTTAAGAAATATATACACATACTGTAATATCTAATAGAGAGCTGAACACTGAATCAATCTTTGATGGGAGATTTTAGAAATACAAGATATATAGAATAAGGTAGAATATTAGTGGGTAAGTAAGTCAGAAAGATAAGTTTAAATAACAAACTGCTTATAAGAAAAATATGTATTACATATACCTGCATATGGCAGAAATGTGAATGTACAAAACATCCCATATAATTTACATAGACAATCATATAAAAATATTTGAAAATATCCTGAAAGCTGAAAATTGAAGCCTGGTCATGTGAACTTTGAAGCTTTTTGCATATTGTATCTTATTAGACTCAGTAATACTATGTGGAATTTGAGTGTTATATTGCTGCATCAGTGCATCAATTTTTATAGAAAGAAAAGTAGATTGTTCAATTTGCTTGAACCCATGAATGGAGAATGGGATTTGAATAAAGAACATTGTAACTTTTTAATGCAATACAGAATGCAAATGTTTTTTTTTCTTTTTTCTCTCTATAGAAATAGCAAGGCATTATCTTTGGTCACAATAGTGCATATATGTGGATGAATTAGTTTAATAAGTTAAAGGATTATTAAATATTTTGATATGTATCATATTAAGAGAATGACACAATTTTGAGATATAGACACTTGTACTTTAATTAATTCTGAGCTTTTGCTAAATCTAAAAAATGTGTGACTATCTTTTACATGATGAGTATATGTGTATGTATGTGTATCTATATCTATCTATCTATATATATATATATATATATATATATATATATATATATATATAGAGAGAGAGAGAGAGTGTGTGTGTGTGTGTGTGTGTGTGTGTGTGTGTGTGTGTGTGTGTGTGTGTGTGTGTGTGTGTGTGTGTGTGTGTGTGTGTGTGTGTGTGTGTGTGTGTGTGCGTGTGTGTATGGACTCATTTTCTTTTCCTTTAGTATAATAATTTAATATGATAAGAGTACCTGTCATGTGTAAGTTTATAGATATCTTTATCTCATTCGATCCCACTTTGTTCTACGTATTTATTTAAAAATTTACTTATAATTATGTTGAATGAGCAAATAATTTAGGAATGTTTAATGGATAATTTACATTGCTATTACAAAAAAGGGGATATAGTACACTATTTACTAGGTTACTTAATATTTGTAATTAAGAGGATTATTAAACTTGTATGCTGTAATGGGGAATAGTTTTAAATGGCAAAATATATAACTAAATTAGTAGTCCCTTATTATTTTTAACTTATATATATAACTTTATATTAATTATTTGTAAATCCCAGTTCCTTTTAGCTAATTTTTTTTTTTTTTTTTTTATGAATTTTATGTATTGGAAGGTAGAGAGATAGTATAATAATGTGTCTATTTGATAGGAAAACTAGGAAGTTTGGTATCCATGGTAGGTTTTGTTTTATTAGTAATTTATACAGCTATAGTTGTGCACTTGTTTTTGATTTTGTTATTTACAGGTTTCAGTAATTTAGTTTGTAGAAAGGAATAATTTAAAAAATGTGGAATGTTAAGATAGTGATGGAGGAATGCATTTCATTCCTACATATAATTAAATTAATATGGTGGATAAATGTTATCTGTTGAAAGAAATTGTTTTAAATATGCAATATGATAGTTTTAATCTATTATCTATTAATTCAAATGGATTAAATAATGACATCAAAAGGAGATCATTAATGAGATATTTAAAATTAAATAAAGGAGACATTAAATTGTTGCAAGACACTCACTTGATAGATAAAGATATACAATATTTAAATAAATTAGATTACCAAATGTTATCATCTGCTTCTTTTAACAAAAAAGAGGAGAAGATCTGTTATACTTTGGATAAAATTTACTTCACTGACTAAGGCCATAGAATCTATTAATGATCCCAAAGGAATGCATACATTTGTAATAATTAAATATAATGGCAAGCTTTATACACAAGCTATTTTTACTGGATACCAGGAATAGGTGCAAGAGTAATTAAAGATCAATTTAGCTTACTAGAAAGTCATTGGAAGTATATTTTAATTCTAACAGGGGATTTTAACTGCATATCTAATGTTGAAGATACACGTGAACTGAATAAAACTAAAACTCTGGGAACAACTAAAGCAGTAAACAGATGGATTAGTAATAATAATTTGTTGATTTAATAGCAAAATCAGAAGATAAGTCATTATTCTTCACTGATTATTCTTATCTGCAAGAAATGCAAACTAGGATGGATAGAATTTATGCTTTTACAGGTTCACTTAACAAAGTGAATTATTTTAAAACTATTCCTTGTCCTTTATCTGATCATAATGCACTAAGTATTAATATATTAATGGATATAATGACATTTCAGAATATTATAGTATCCCAGAATATATTATGAAATTAAAATAATTTAAGACTTATCTTAAGGAAAATAATCAAGATTGTTTTATGCTTGAATGTTAATGCTCAGTTTGGTAAGGTCATTTTATGGGACTCCTTAAATAGTATATTAAAGATAGAATGGGAAGATAGGCTAGTTATAAAATGAAAGAATAGAATAAAGAATTGTTAAAAATATGAGATGAGATGAAATGCACAAAGCAAGGTCTGAATAACAAACAAAAAATAGAGAATACTGAAGTCATTAAAGTAATGGCAAAATATTAAAGAGTTTTGACATAAAAAGTGGAGATAGCTTTAGAAAAAAATAAAACTGCACAGTTATGCGATGACTTCAAAAAACTCTACAGAGATTGGCAAATAGAAATAAGACATTAAGCAAAAAGCCACACATTAATAATGTCCAAATTTCACAGACTAATAAGCTTACTGCAGACACAGAGGAAATGCTTAATGTTTTTAAAAAAAAATCCACGAGGATCCTAACAAAGATAAAAATAATAATGCTGGTGATTACAGAATTGACAAGTATTTAAAGAAGAAAAATTACTAATAAAATGCCAAACAAATATTTCTGTTGAATAAGTCAGCCTATTACCCTGATAGCAGTTAAAGAAATTAAAAAAAGAGAAAAATGGTAAATCTCTAGAGTTAGATGGTTTATGTATTGAATTTTATAGTTTGTTTTCATTAAATATTTTAGAATTACTAGGTAACATTTTCAGAATAATTTAGAGTAACAAAATAATTCCTCCCACATGGAATTTTCTGTAATCTCATCTATACTTAAACAAGGAAAGGATAATAAGCTAATTTCCACATATATACCTATATTATTATTAACCGTCTTTGTCAAATATTAATAGATATTGTAGATAAATGAATTAATAAAAATGAAATAGGATGAGGTTAATGTATGATAATATAGATAATATACAAAGGGTAGTAACTGTTGCAGATTTAGTAAAAGGAATCAAAATGAATTAGCCTTAATTAGCTTACATATCAAGAGAGTTTTTGATTCCATAGATTGGAAATACTTGTTTAAAAATTCAGAAGCATTTGGATTTAAAAACAATTTATTAGAATATTTAAAAAAAGCTGTACAGAGTCTCAAAAGAATATGGTAAAATTGGACCTAACATTAGTCAAGGAGTCACTTTAAACCAAGGTAGAAAGCAAGGGTGTGCAGTGCCCCATCTGCTATTTGCATTAGTTATCAAACCCTTAGCTAAGAGTGAAAGAAGCAATGGAATAAATTGATGGATTCTCAATTAACAAGCATTGTGAATCTAAAATACAGCTTTTTGCAGATGATATTTTACTAATTGTATAAGATTTAAATTAATTAAAGAAATAGGTGAGGAAATGGAAATGTTACAAGAAGTAGTGTAGCTAAAATTAAATAATAATAACACTGGAAGTTATGTTAAACCAATTACTGTATAGTAAATATAAAGATAAACATAAATGTGATTGGGAAGAAAAATAACTAAAACATTTAGGAATAAAAATATATCAAGATGTGAGTAAGATTATTAATAATAAGTTTTAAAAAATTACTTGAAGTATTACTTATTAAAAAATGGAATTATTTTTTTACTTTTGAAGATAGTGTAATACTTATGAAAAGTATTGTATTACCCAAGATTATACATATATTGCATTCACTTGCTTTAATACCTAACAATAAACCTTCAAAGAAAATGGAAAAATGTTAATTTCATCCTGGTGGTACCATTAAAAGCAAAGAGTTGCTTATAGAAATCATATAAGATTATGGGAGTATGGTGGTATTAGCTTCCCAGATGTAGAAGCTTGTTCTATTAATGCAGATTTTAGCTCTATTATACTCTGGGTAGACTCAACATTCAGGAGCAGATTCTACTAAATTCTAATAAGTTTATCAAGTAAGATAAATTAGAAATATGTAATAATCTTTGCATCTGGTTAATAAAATTTACCTTAGAAAGAAATTAATTTCAGTCATTAGACTCTGAATACATGAGAACAATTCATAAAACAGTTAAGAAATATGTTTTCAAAGTTCCATTAATATCAAAAATGGAAATGTGTGAGCCTTCCAATTGCACACACCTCTAGATTTAAGGAAACACAGAACAATGTTACAATGAATTTACTAAAAAGGAATTTTTTGGTATTATGATCTGATTGTTTTTAAAAAGGAAAATATACAATACCAGACATTTTAATGAAAGATTATGAGTTGGATTATTCTGTTAACCAGTTAATATTATTCATCAGTAAGAAATTAAATGAATTTATAAATAATATGAGTGAAGAGGAACAGAACACTGTTCCCCCTTTATTTGAGAATATGAAGGCTATCACTGGGGTAAATTGAACTACAAATGAATATTGTCCAAGAAATGTAAGTCAATCATAAATAATAACAACAGGTTTTATGCAAAATTCTTGAACATTTTAGATAGTAGTAGACTGAATGACTCAATAAATGGTAAGAAAAAAACATTATTACTTAAATCAGTCAAACTTCTTCAAGTTTATTCTGAAAAGTTTTATGCGGAAATATATACATAGAATGTTTGTTACTCCCACAAAAAATCTCTAAGTTTGGTAAAATGACTTCTTAAATCTGGTTGAGATATAGTAAAGATTTAAAAGCTGATTGAACACAGAAGTTTATGGAGTTCAAAAAATTAAATGTATATTGGGAAGAGATAAGTATGTTTTTAAAGAGTTATTTTCTGAAAATTGTTCTTCAACTAGATCAATAATACTAATGAATATCTCAATTCCTTTATTTGTAAACAATAAGAAATTCTGGAGTCCCCTGGAAGCAGATAGAAAAGTTGTTAAAAAAATTGGAAATCAAGTACAATACCTACATTTAAAGAATTTTTAAATTTAGCAGCAATACTATGTAACACTGAAAAAGAAGTGATCAGAATAAGATCTATAAATGAGAGTTTAGCAGTTAGGATAGCCTTTAAATCTTTCTATTGAAAACCAAGACTCTCAATGTATTAATTGCATAAGATTATTTTGATGATTCAATATATTCCTAACATTGTATAGCAGTGCATGATGTTGAATTTCATCCTTTCTCTGTGTATATTGTAAATATGTTAAATTAATACAAAATTCTTAAAAAAAGACAAAAAAACAGACATTGGGAGTATGTGCCTCTGAGGTATTTTGTCATGCTACATGCAAGTTTAAGAAGACTCTGTGAAAAAGGGTATCACATGACTTATGTGCATTTATCCAGTTTTAAGTATGTATGTATGTATTGTGGTTTGATAATTGGGAAGGTAGGTTGGTTAAGTGACCCTTTTCAGCCATGACCCTGGCCATGAAGGAACAGAAGTACAAGCAAGAGGAATAGTGCATACAGTTTGAAATTAAAAATATAGGGGGAGGATGACAAAAATGTTATACACATTTTGAAGTAGAACAGCACAAGTAGAACAATTTAGAAATGACATACACATTTTGTAGAAGGTAAGTATATGGAGGTTAACATAAAATATACAAGGGATAAGGCTTTTATATCATATATAAAATATTCATAAATATAGACTTGAATGAGATTTCTACACATTGATAAAGAATTGTGAGCTACAGGCATAGAAAGGTTTGTGCTGGTAGCTTTTGATCCATAGTCTTAAAAGCATGTGCTGGTAGGCTCTTTTATACAGGTGTTCCTGGGGTTTATGCTTTAAGGAATATAAGGTGTTTTGTTGTCTTATTGCTGGAAGGAGGTGATTCCAAATGGATGAGATAAGTTTACATAAGGCAGTTTCTCCAACTGCAGTTTTAAAGTGAGGTCTATCCAAAAGAAAGGAATCACAGTGGCTGTTCCTCAGGGAGTAGCTTGTCTCCCCAAATTGGAGTTTTGATTCTAAAAGGGGAGAATTATCTTTGTGTTTTAGATAAAAGAATGTCCCTGCTGTTAGAGAACAGCCAGTCTAAATATTTAAGTAAGACACAGTGATTTGTCTCGGGCTCCACAATCATGGCAACCCTGAAAATTTTAATTATTACAGTCTGAAGAATAAATGTGCTGGAGATGAAGTGGAAGCCTATTAAAGGGAAGCCATATTCTATTTTGTGAACAAGTACATTCTGCTCTATGGCTCGGAGTGCAACTGGTGATTGGATGCGGTTGAATGTGCTTATGATTTTAAATTACTATATAGCTTTACTAACAACATTATCAGCATATTGAATAAACATTAGTGAGGATTTTAGTGTTAGGCCTATTTATTTTTTGTTCTGAAACATTAGGAATAGAATTCTCATTATTGTCAAGGAAAGTAAGCATTGGGATGCATATTTTCTGTTTAGTGCCAAATACCATAATGGGGCGGCCACAGTGGTGCAGCGGTTAGCGTTACTGCCTCACAGCAAGAGGTTCTCTGGTTCAATCCTTAGCTGGGATGCCTTCTGTGCAGAGTCTGCATGTCCTCCCTGTGGTCACGTGGGTTTCCTCCGGGTGCTCCATTTTCCTCCCACATCCTAAAGACATGCTGTAGGTGGATTGGACACTCTAAATTGGCCCTAGGTGTGAGTGCGTGCATGTGTGTGCCTTCTGTGGAAGGTTGGGTGCCGGGCTGGCAACTCGATACTGTAAAACTCCACTGCCAATCATGACCGGACATGTGATCCGCTGTGGCGACCCCTAACTGGGAAAAGCCGAAAGAAGAAGAAGTGCCAAATACCATAACACTTTTCTAATGAAGTGTTAATATAGCTACACATGCTCAACCATATTAAAAAGATTTGCACTGAACTGGACTTTGTGATCATTCCTTGTTTTAAATTAACCATGGATGAATTATATTTCAGTCATAGTGAAGTCTGAGGACATATTTCCAGCAGTAACAATGATGGACTTTCTTGACCCTCCATTCCTAATGACTGTTGTAACCTATTTAATGTTGAATGGTTATATGGAAAGGTTTGTTATGCTTAATCAGATTGGACATTGGCAATTTTAGTGTATGGCTCTGGAGATGATGAAGAGCTAAGTAGGTCTTGCAAGAGAGTCACAGTGGTGTTTGGTAGCATTTCTACCATGTATTTTTCACACATGGATAATGTTTTATGTCACCATTAAAATGGGGAAATAATGTATTCAATACCCCCCACTTGCCCACCACCACCCACAGTTTGACTGATATTTTCCTGAACATATCAGGACTTTGAAGAACAAATTATTCAAGAAGAATGTATTAAAATGGAAAAATGTGTTTCTCTGAAACAATATTAAAATGACAAATGTACCTCAATGGCTTAGACTGTTTACATTTCCAGAAGGTATTACCTCTGATTCTGGATGTTTTAAAGATCTAGTAGATTTTTAGATAGAACTGATAGCAAAATAATGAATACACTGTCTAATATAACAATACCATGACTGGCAGTATGGCAAGAGTTAAGTGATGCAAATAACAACATCATGAAACACATTATCTTTAAAAGTATTAGGTCAATGTGTAAGAGTATTTTACACAGTTAAAAGATTACAAAGACATGTTATAGGAAGAAGCCAAGAACAGATATTTTGAATATAGGAAGGAAATGCTGATCCAATAGGCAGGAGCAGGTAACAGATTTGAAAGAAATGAGATTTAAAGATAGAGTGAAAGCATTCAAGGATTTTAAGCTTGTTTCTGCTGTCAGCTCAGAGTTTGAAGATGTCTATTGAAATTAAACCTTAACACTCATAAATTGAATTTAAGATGTGTTTTAAAACATTTGTCTAATCAACATTATGATTCCATGGTTAGGATGACCAGTACACTTATCTGCCAATGTACGCATTAAATATTAACATTTGAAAAGACTTGTTAACAAGAATTAAGAGCTTTGTTAAAAAGGCCAATTAAACATAAGTACTTTAATCTACCAGTATCTGAATGGAAACTTTGATTGGTTTACAAGGTGACAAAGAGATAAGAAATTCTAAGCTATTACTAGTTCTAATGGCTGCAGCTTATTACTAGCAAGCACACCATATTAGACCTGACTATTAAAGAAAAGTGTAGTTAATCTATCTATCTATCTATCTATCTATCTATCTATCTATCTATCTATCTATCTACTCTATCCAGTATATGGGTCCACTTCACATGACTGAAAGCCCAAAATACTGAAATTCATTTGACTGAATCCACAATCCTGAATGTTCAAAATACTGAAAACTCATTTGACTGAATTTCAGAATGCTGAAAGCTTACAATGCCGAACTGCAAAATACAAAATGGCAGTGTATACAGTACTTTAAGGTAAGTAAAGGGTATATGCCCTTTTCCCCACTGTAGTGCATTCCCAGAGTTAGTATATATAGTTTGAGGTATGTGGGGAGCACAGCCTCCCAAATTGGGGGGTGTAGGGGGGCATTGCTCCCCACCTAGTTTGTTTTTTTATCATCCGGTGTCTGTTAATAAAGTAAGTAGTTTTTAATTTTGGAAAGAGTTAGTCATTGGTGTTGTACATGTGCATTTTTTTCTTTTATAGTTTTCATTTGGTGAGACGAATTGATGATATTTGCAAAGTTTATTTGGTATTGTGAACTTAGGTTTTATGGATGTTAATGTTATTTGTAATGAAATCTTTGGTATTCATGGACTTGTGCATTGTTTGTTATGTTAAGCAATTCACAGGTGAAGGGAAACACACATCACGTCTATGGCTTAACATTTTGTATTTTGCAATTCAGCATTGTAAGCTTTCAGTATTCTGAAATTCAGCCAAATGAGTTTTCGGTATTTTGATCATTCGGGATTGTGGACTCAGTTATATGAATTTCAGTATTTTGGGCTTTCAGTCATGTGAAGTGTACCCATAAATTGTATAGATAGATAGATAGATAGATAGATAAATAGATAGATAGATACACTTTTCTTTAATAGTCAGGTAATATATATGGGTTTACTTCAGTTTACTGAAGTGAAACCCATATGGCCGAGACCATATGTTCAAACTCTTGAAACTTCAAATGCTTTGTATTAAGATCTCTGTGCAGCATGGAACTCCAGATATGCCATTTTCCTTACTGTAGTGCGATCTCAAAGTTGGTCTATGTTGTTCGTCCGGTCAGGATGAAACAGATGAACATGTGTGGGTTTTGTTCAAGCAGCTTTTTTACATACAAACACATCAGGATTGAGGCAAATAACTTTAACTTAGATGAACTTATAAGCAGACTGATTATTTCTCTCATACATGCTCACTCTCTGGCTGCACTCTCAAAGTGGCACTGAGTCTAGCACGTGCCTGCTATTTATATGCCCATTCAGTCCTTGGAAATGCTTCCTAAAGGTATAACACACACTCATATTCTACGTCCTCCCTCTTTGAGAAATGATTCATACTTCATTGACGATACTGACTGGCATGCAATAAATACACATGCAACCCTCTCCTCCTACCACCCAACACTACAACCTGTGAGAGATGCACTTACATAGCCAAAATGGAAGCAAAATGGAAGCAAAGCTCTCTCCACCCAAGATTGTGCTAAACAGTCAAGAGGAGAAGGTTAACACCCACACTACACCTCAAGCAACACATAGCCCTTCTAAACCCGCACCACCAACACCCACATATAGCAACACTAAATCCACATATGCAGAGGCTGTTAACTGTAACCTGCCCAAGCAACAAAGACCTCTGAAGCTGAAACGCAAACAAACACCAATCACAACCAATGTGTCACATACTTCACAACACCAGTGTGCCACCCAGCAACAGCCCCTAAGGCAAGACAATGTACCTAACACTTTAGTCATAGGTGACTCTATAGTCCGGCACACTGATGTCCCTCTCACCAGGTTGAATAAGGAGAAAATTACAGTCATCTGCCTGTCGGGTGCCAGGATCCGCCACATAACGCATGCACTCAAGTCACTCCACAACAAGTACAAATATGACTCTGTCATTGTCCATGTTGGAGTGAATGACTTGAGACGCACCTCCCTGGACTACATGAAAAGAGACATGGAAGAGCTCTCGGATCATGTGGCCCAGGCAGGTATGACCCTAGCCCTGAGTAGCATCCTGCCTTCGCCCAGAATGATACCACAATATAAGGATAAAATGATTGACTTCAACAATTGGCTAAACTTATGGTGTCATTCAAAGGGGATCCAGTATCTGTCTGCCTGGGATGACATGATTGACAGACCACGATGCTTTGCCAGAGATGGTCTGCACCTGTCGCCCTGGGATTCAGGTTACTGGCTAAGGCTCTTGCCACCCCTATAGTGCCTTTTTAGGCAAACTTCAAAGGACAAAACCACCACCATAACAGGTACAAGCATGCAAAATCTGAAGGTAATGCTACTCAATGCTAGAAGTCTAAACCTCAAAATGCACTCTCTCGAGGCACTCCTAAAATGGAGAACATCGATATCTGTGCAGTAACTGAGACCTGGTTCAAGGCTCCAGAGAGCACCCCAGCAATACCAGGCTACAACTCTTACCACACTTTTCGCCACCAAACCAGGACCAAACACTAAAGGTGGAGGAGTGTCAATATTCACCAAGGATATTCACACCACCAGGCTAGTTGGCCAACACAATGTGTCTGAAATTCTCCAAGTGCAACTAACACTAGGTAAGACTGCAATCCAAATTGTAGCTTGCTACAGATCCCCACCATACCCCAAGATTCTCACTACACCTTTCTAAACATACTGGAAAATATTAAGATAGAACCAAACACCCTAATACTGGGTGATTTTTACTACCCTGCCATTAACTGGGAAAACTACTCATGTCCCAACACCTTTGCACAACGGTTCTTGGAATTCATAAATTCCAATGCCCTGGATCAACTAATCCATAGTCCCACCAGGGGCTCCAATATCCTAGACCTGGTCATTACCAACATGGGCAATCAATGCTCCATGCCTATGGTCACCCCCTCGTTAGTCAGGTCTGACCATAAGCTAATCACCCTTAACATCCACATCCCACCCCCACCCCCCAGTAAAGAAACCACCATAAAAAGCTTCTCCAAAGCCAACTTCATGCTACTCAAGTCAGAAGTGACAAACTTCATGACACCCATGCAGACGGGAACTGAAAGTTCAACTGCTGAATCCTACACTATGGCACTGTACGAGCACATCCACTCATGCATGAATCGTGCCATCCCAAATAGAACCAAAATGCTCTCATCCAAAAAAGGAAGCCAATCTGGTGGTCCCCTGCCATAAACAAACTTTACAACAAAAGGAAGAAACTTTTGCAGAAAAGAGGAAAATCCCAGGATGCAAAAAACTCCCTTACTAGCCTCAGTAAGAAACTGAGATGCCTCATAAAATCCTCCAAAGCTAGTTACGAAAATAAAATTGCCAAAGATTCCAAAGACAACCACAAAGCATTCTATAATTATGTCAAGAATCTAAATGGCAATGCTCAGATCTGCTCTGAGCTAAAACAGAATGGCATTAAATATACTGATCCAAAGGATATTGCCAATATCCTGGCAGATCGATTCAGTGCCAACTTCACCCCAATCTCACCCCCTAAATGGCCCATCTCAATACCGGAAGATTGCCAAATTCCAGTAATAATGACCACACAGGTACAAAATGCACTCTCTAAAGCCAAGAATACAGCATCCATGGGACCAGATGACATCCCGGGCTGTGTACTACATGAACTACAATATGAACTGGCACCTCACCTAAGTGTCATGTTTAATCATAGCCTCACCTCAGGTTTCATGCCCACTGAGTGGCGCAGAGCTACAGTTATCCCAATCCACAAGGGGGGATCCACCTTGGATCCCGGAAACTACCGTCCCATCAGTCTGACAAGCCTTATCTGCAAAGCCATGGAGCGTATTATCATGGAACTTATAAACAAAGACATTGGCAACCTTCAAACACTGGACCCCACCCAGTTTGGGTTTGTGAAGGGCCGATCTTGTCTCCTGAACCTGATTGACTTCTTTGAATCAGTCTCCAGAGCCATGGACAAGGGTAAGGTGGTCCACACAGCCTATCTAGACCTTGCCAAGGCCTTTGACACCATCCCCACTCTGGAATCATAGATAAACTTACTAAGTTGGGCATTAATCCCTATGTCACCCAATGGGTTGCTAAATGGCTTACTGATAGAACCCACACTGTAAAAGTAGCCGACTCCAAATCCAGCTCCAGACAAGTGACAAGTGGAGTACCTCAGGGTTCAGTCCTGGGGCCGCTCTTGTTTGGCATCTACTTCTCTGAAGTACAGGTCAACACTAAGGGACTCTGGCTAACAAAGTTTGCAGATGACTGCAAACTGGGAGCCATTATTGAATCCCCAAATGATGTGGATACTCTACAAAAGGGCCTTACAGAAACAGATGCTTGGTGCCAGAGCCATGGGCTCAAGCTCAATGCCAAGAAATGTATTGTTATCCCCTTTGGGAAAAAACATGTATCCATGAATTACCATATAGGTGTCAGTACACTAAACACAGAAAGTGTGATAAGAGACTTAGGGACACAGGTGGACAGTGGTCTCAACTTCGATAACCACATCACCACAACAGTCAGGAAATCCTTCTATGTGGCACACCTCATCACGAAGGGCTTTTCATCCAGAAAAAGGAGGTCATTGTCCCACTGTACTCATCCCTCATTAGACCCATTATAGAATACAACGCCCCATTTGGTATGTACCTCTCAAGACATCTGCAACAACTGGAAAGGCCTCAGAAATACCTCACTAAAAGAATCACAGGCCTAAAGCAGATGCCCTATGCTGACCGCCTTAAAACTCCAGCTATACTCTGTCGCATATCGCCTACTCAGAGGCGATCTCTGCTTAACATACAAGGCCATGTCAAACCCAGAGCTGTTGGACATGCTACACTTAAAGAAATCCCAATCCCTCAGAGCTACACGCCCAGGGATCTAAACCTTGTCATCACAATAAACAAAACATGTTGGAGGGATAGGTTCCTGACCCAGAGACTCCCCAGACTCTGGAATAGATTGCCCATACATGTCAAGCAGAGTGCCTCTTTGGACCTCTTCAAGAGGAACCTTGACGATTGGATGGGAGAAAGGAAATTCACCCCAGGGATCACGTCAGTCGCCCTGCTAGACAGGGGTCCAGGAAAGTAAATAATGTGGGAAGAAATAGCCAGGGAATTGTTATGGCTAGGCTTGTATAGGCCCTAGGGCTGATAGCTTAGTACCAACCTATGAACCTATGAACCTATGAACAAGATAATTCTTAGACATGCAATTATACAGAACTAAATACATGTAGATAATTATGTCCAGGTTGCTGTGTATTTCACACTAGGTATGGAGATGAGACCAAATCATGTGACATAGAATTTAGAATCAGGTTTAGCAAGTGGGACAGTCTCTGCTGAATGTTCAAATTTAGGGACATCTGGAATATCTTCAGGAATGGAAATGGGAGTTAAGACAAGTTCTGCAACAGGAACATTGTATGGATTACTCTGAGATTTAGCGTCTATATCACAGGGACAATGCTGCGATATCAGTTCTGATACAGGAAGAAGATGCCTGCGATTTCTCTTGTACTCCACACCCTCAGATTCTACAAAACAAGATCTTGCCTTGGACATATACCTATAACTTAACCAACACAGCAAAAACATTTCATTGTTTCTATGCTTACTGTCTCTCTTTTTTTTTCAATGGACAAAGAAATCTGCTCATTTTCTCATAACTGGACTTCTGGAAAGAACACTTTCTGAGTAGTTGGGCTTTGATTGCTCTGTTGTGCTTAGCTTTAGGCCTCAATAATAGGTAAGGTTGTTCTGGTTTGCCTAGATAAATGTCTCTGAGCAGGTGAGCCAAGGTTATCACCACAGGATATGTTTCTGAGATTGAATAAATTCAAAAGGACATCGGTATTGTCACACTTTGACTTCTCTAGTAATTGCTTTGCACTGTGTACTGCAGGTTCAGCTAGACCACTTGACTGTGGGTATTCAGGACTACTAGTAACATGTTCAAAGTCCTATTCTTTTGCAAATTATTGTAACAGTTGACTGGTAAATTGAATACCACTGTCAGATATAAGCTTATGTGGACTACCATGGACTGAGAAATGATGTTTCAACTTAGTAATAACAGTAGTGGACATTAGGTTAGGCAGCAAATCGATCTAAAACCAGTTTGAATAAGAGCCAACCAACACTAAGTAATGCTGATTGTTCTACTCGAGTATGTCAGTGGCTACTATTGACCAAGGGAGTTCAGATCTTCAGGAACTTGACTTAGGCTGAAGTGATTCTTTTTGCAGAAGCGGTTTAGTACTATTGCATACTGAACAAGATGAAAGCACTTTGTCAACGTCTTTTGCTAGAGAAGGCCAAGATACTAGTCCTCTTGCTCTTCTTTTTGTAGATTCGGAACCTGGGTGGCCACGATGCAAAATATGGATATAGCCACATTGTAAGAAAGCAAGAACAACAACTTTAGGACCTTTGAAAATAATTTCATCTTCCATAAACATCTCATCTCTGGTAAATAAGGTTGTACTTCAGGCGGTACACTGGATTGCTTTGATGGCCATCCTACCTGGATGTAGTGGTTGAGCTTTTGCAAAACAGGATCAAGTCTTTGTATGATCTCTCAGCTCATCAAGTCTCATGGTTGAAAAACTATGCACTTCCATGACATCGAAGTCAAAATTCTCTGCACCAAGGTGTTCTGTTGTATTTCTGTGCGATACGGATAAGGTATTAGACAGTTAAAGAAGTTTGCCTTTTGTATAGACCATTCTGAAGTTGTACTTTTGTAATATGAGCATCATTCTTTGCAGTCTTTGTGGAGCAGAATGCATAGGCTTCTCAAAATAGTAAATAGAGGTTGTTTAGCAGTTTCAACCTGGATATCTCGACCATAAATATAATCATGAAACTTGGAACATCTAAACACAATTGCAAAAAGTTCTTGCTCAATCTGAGCATATTGCATTTCAATTTGGGTAAGAGTTCTGCATGCACAGGCTACTGGTCTGCATTCTTGAAACAGAACTGCACCAAGACCAAACTTTGAAGCATCATAGGAAAGAGTAATTTTTTTTTGACATCATAATATCTTAGTGTAGGTCGAGTGGCAATTTTCTGCATAAGATCATCAAATGTTCTCTGGTCCTGTTCTTGCCAAGACCATACAACATTTTTGCACGGCTGCTCTCTTAAAGGTGCTGTCAATTCAGTGAGATATGGTATAAACTTGTCCAATAGATAATCATACCAAGAAAATGCTGTAGATCTTGAACATTATCTAGTGCTGGCATGTCAAGAATAGCCGCTTGCTTGGACAGGTCTGGTCGTAACCCAGTACTAGTAAACAAACAACCTATATATGTGATTTCTGGTAGTCTACATTTACACTTTAGAGGAATGAGCCTTTTTTATGAGTTGCTACCATAGATGACACCCATTCAGTTAGTTCTGTAACTGGACAGAACACACCTTGTTGCAACATTTTATCCAACTGAGCTTTAACTTTGTTCTGCATAGCTACTAGAACTCTTCTTGCTGGTCTGACTGCTGGACTGACCTCTGTTCTAACTTCATGAAATATACAACTGGAAGCTTGCCTGGCTTGTCATCGAAAACATCAGCATATTCTGAGAATATAGCATCACTGAAGCTGGAACTTGGATATGTGCTTATATGATTAACCTCTTTAGTAAAAGAAAGCAAGTCTATTCACAAACTGTCTCTGAGACCTAATAATGAATGCACAGACCTTTGAACTATGTAAAAAAACAACTTGTAACTGTTCCCAGCCAAATAACATGAAAGTACTACTTAGCCTTTGGTGAGAATTTCTTCACATCCATAGGCAACAAGTCTCACACAACTAGCCACATTAAGTTGTTCACCAGCTCTTACTTTGGCAAATGTTTCTGCTGACATTATACTTTGAACCAGTGTCTACTTTGAGCTTAATAAGTTTACCATGGATCGGGACAGTACAAAACACTTCACCCTTTGCTAATAAATCTACTGCATTAACTTTTTCACCAATCACTGATACATCATCTACTTAAAAAGTAGACTATACCCTACATCATCAACTTGCTTTTTTAAGTGACCCTTCTTTGCAACTGCGTGAGGTTTACTTGATTTGCAAAACTTTTCAAAATTATTCAGTTTTTTACACTTGTGACATTGCTGACCAAATGCTAAGCACTTTACTCTTTTAGACTCATGGTTGGCACCTCAGTTATGACAATTAACAATAAAGCTTGACTTGGGTTTTGCTGATTCATCCCTGTGTTGTACCGAGAAACATTTGTTCTGCACTGATCATCCTCCTTTAACTGAACTAGTCTTAAAACTTGCTGGAAGACTTTGGGTTTTCCCTGCCACACCCGCAGGGGATGTAGCTGCCATGTGCTTGGGCCTGTTTCTGCTTGCTTCATGCCGCAAGCTGTCTACATTTGCTCTGGAGCCTGCTGAAACCATGCTTTTGCCAAAGCATACTTGTGTGACTTTCTGTAACTTCATGGATTTGACAAATCTCAGTAGCTTTGCTCAACGTAAAATCTCTGTCACAAAGCAAAATCTTTCTTACAACAACACTATTAATACCACACACAAGCCTGTCCTTTATTAGCTCATCGTTTAAATCACCAGACATGCAAGTTTTAGTTTTGTTTCTCAAGTCAGTAATATAAACTGCAAATGTTTCTCCTGGCCTTTGGTCTCTTATATAAAACAAATGCCTCTCTAATGTAATATTGGTGTGGGGGGTCACACATTTCTCCGAATATGCACTTCAAGCATTCAGGATCTTATCTTCATTCAGCCTGCACAACAATATGATGGTTTTCACCTTCACCTTCAAACACTGCTGGTGCATACACAAATGAATGCTCTCTATTAATGGCCTCTGACCCAGCTAGGTTTAGCAAAATGAATGCCCTGATGCATGCATCTTTATCAGAATAAGTGGCTTGTATGAAAGTATCGTACTCTTGCTCAAATATTCTCCAATTCTCTGCAATATTCTGATCAAATACAAGTGGATCTGGTCTGCAAAATGCCTCTGCCATATTAACACATCAGAGAAGGTTTTGCAAGTATGCACAAACACACACACATACATATATGTGCCAGAAATTTATGCCAGTACTTGTAATTATGCCCAATAGCACAATGAGCCTCTGAGTAATTGAATTCTGCAAAATACTTTGTGAAATAAGACTCACAGGCACTGTAATACTCTTGAATTTTTTGCATTTTGAAAAATCACCTCTTATCTGTGTAAAAAACATTTCAAATAGCTGCATTGTGCAAATAAACTGGGCAGCCGAAGAAGCGCAGAGTAAGAAATATTTTGAATTAACTGCAAGGTGCACATTGCGAATAAATAGTACACAACACATGGAAACACTTCCAAAATGGCTGTACGTTGATAAATAACTTGTTACAGTGTAAGAAACACTCCATAATGGTGGCACTTTGTGAGCAGACACATCCTGCACAAGAAACTTCTCGAAATGGCTGTATTTTGACTGCACTTCACGAAATAGTTGCACTTTGCACACAATATAAATGTGCAGTAATAAACATACACTGTAAGCACTTTTACACACTTTGTGATACTTTTACTCTAGTTATGCTATTCAGGGCTTTGGTTAATGCGAAATAACTGGCTGCACCAAAACACTGTAATTTGCCAATAAAACATGCAGTTGCCTTGTTTTTATGCTTATTATGCCCTTTCTACCCTTTATTATATTTGTTTTGTCCTTTTATTCTCTTTTCTTGTACTCATTTTACTTTAAACATGCTGGTTTTGCAATTCCGAGGTAATTCTGAACCCTCCTATGTGCTTTTCTGATATTTGTTTTATCAAATATCTTAATTTCAAATATTTTGCTTAATTAATAAACTTTCTATGTGTTTTATTTGCTTAATAAACATTTCTGAGCTATTCATTTGCTTAGTAATGCATTATGTGCCCTTGTCA
>NC_056735.1:818190563-818303063 GCF_019279795.1 Protopterus annectens | reverse complement strand
GCCATATAGAAGCAAACATTCCTTATTGTTGATTAAACTAATACCATTAGTCAAAGCTCTCAATGTCTTGTCACCAGAATTAACAGAAAAGCAAAAAAAAAAAAAAAAAAAAAAAGACATTGTCAGGGACAAGCGATACAAATCAGACATAGTTTTTAAAGCTGACATACAGAGTTGACTGAATGATGGGACATGAATTAGCATGCGGTTTCTAAAAAGTCAAATAATCTGAATACTGACATGTTTTATGGCAATTTGTCACCTTCAAATAAAACACTACAAATTTTAAGAAGAACAGAGAAGCATTTTGATCCCAAACCAGGGGCATTCAGGGACACTTAAGAGGTATGACCCCAACATGAGTCATGGACCGTCAGTCATTATCTAGGGAACCTAGGAGAACATGACTTGCCCCCACTGTGAAATCCTTCCATGTGGTTTCTAAACTGTGAGCATTGCAGCATGAGCAGACTTACCATAAGATGACCATAAATAAACAAACAAAACAAAATTGAAAAAAAAAACAGCAGCTGGATGACCATGGAACTTTATTAACAAAGTAAAAACTAAAAACTGCACACAACCACAGTTTAGTACTTTTGTCTTGTACAAAAGACATCTTCAGAATCATGAAACAGAAAGTGAGGACAGCATTTATAACATATTCATGAACACACCCCCAGTACAATTAGTACCGCATTTCCTGCTTATTTGTGAAACAATCAAACTAAAATAGAATAGAATAGAATGATGCCCGAGCACCTTTAAATGATGACAGTACATACTTAATACTTTAGACAGTTTCATAAAAAATTTAGGCTTATAAGTGTATTTGCTTATACTGTACTGTACCATTTGCTTTCCTTTGCACTTCCTTACAGAAGTTTCCCTTCTACCACATGTGGCGACAACACACTTTCTTTATTTTCCCATAATGACAGTTTTATTTGCAAACATTATACTTCATTTATAATCTATCCAGTCATTGTCAATCAAGCATTACATAGCTCATTCAAATCCTGCCATCTTTTAAACCCTTGTCCTTCCTTTCTTGTATTGTTGCCACAATTCTTTTTTTTTTTCTATATAATTTGCTCCTACCATTTTTAAAGATCCCAATTCCAGTCATTTTCTCTCGGTTACTATAGTCACTATTTCTGGTAAAGTTGGTTTAGCCTTTGATTTCCATCTTCTAGTAATTGTTTTTTTGGCAGCCACCATGATTACAAAATTTTTAGGCAAATATGATTCTGTATCATAGCGTAAAAAAGTAATTTCCTTAGTTACACCAATTTGCTCATTCAGTATCTTCAACAGACCAGTCTGCAGGGAGTATTTAAAGTCTGACAAACGCATTACACTCCCAGAAAATATGTTCCCAGTTACCTATTTCTTCCCCACCACACTTCCAACATTTGCTTTCTACTTGAAGAAAAATTCTCCGGAGTCTTCTTGGGGTATAAAATTCCAGTGTAAACACTTACAAGCAAAGATCTTAAATCTTTTAGACTTTGTTGCATATTTGGGTGACATACATACATCCCCCATTGTTCCTTTGTGAATTGCTTATCCAGTCTATTTTCCCGATCCTTTCTAACTTCTTCTGATTGATTCTTATAGTTAATCTTGTAATATTTTTCATGCTCTACTAATTATTTCTTTTTTTAACAGCAGCTTCTCTTCTGGATTCTACTAAAAACTCTACCACTGCTGGGATTTTGCTTAGGGTCTCCTTATTTATTTCGTTTTGCCTATACTCTGATAATAATCCTTGATAGGGCAAGGAATCTCTAGCATGCAGTCCAAATAAATTCTTGGCATCTTCCCATTCTTTTACCTTTCCCTCTCTAGTTATTTGCTCCCAATACCATGGTTGTTTTCCCAGTTTTATCTGGTAAATTCCAGCCCCCTCTTGCCTATTTTCTGTATCCTTATTTGCAGCCATCCCTATTGGCACAATCTCCTTTTTCCAATCCCATGTTGGCTTAGTTTTTAGAATACTTTCTGCTAGTTTATGAGTATAATAGAAAAATGTGCTGCACATGCATAAAAACAAACAATGCAACTGATAATTTCAAGCAGTGTTAATACAATAAACTTTTTTTCAATCACTTCTGCCAGAGGAAAACACATTCAACATTATGAATGTTTGATAATATGGATGTTTTCCCTTTTTAAAGTCAGCCACAATGAGTGTATGGGGATCCATTAATTCACAACAGGGCTGTAATGCTGGCCCACAGAGGAAATAACTTATGGTAACGCTAATGGATAGATCCCTAAAGATCTGCTGGTCCTGCTTCTTACTATAAACCTATGAATGAGCTTATGAGCCTCTGAAAGTAATAAACAACCTGCTGTAAATCTATGAACTTGCAAATCTATGAAGAATATGAAGGCAAAGCAACCTACATTGTCTGTATTTGTTCATCTGTAGACAATATGTAATGCAGTGTTAGCATGGCAGACAGTTTAGCAAAAACAGAACCTATACTTCAAGACAATCACTAAAGCACTAATTTGAAGCTTGAAGAGATAGTAAGAATTCAGCATCCATTTAGTAAGCACTTAGGGCAAAAGGAATCTGTTCTGGTAGATCAAGTTAATATACTGAGGTCCTGAATTGCTCAGATGGTCCTAGTTTCAATTACAGTTTAAAGGCATTTATGCAGTTATTCTCAACCCAGCATAATGAATTTCCTTAAACATTCAAGTATGAGGCAACACTTATCAAACAATGATTCTGTCACCAAACACAAATTCCAGATATGTAAACATATCTTGATCCTGACTTTGTATGGCCAATATGCTATAAATAAGAGACATTTATACAGCACCCTAACAATATATTGGATTTGACTGTTGTACATAGGACAACTATTTAAAAGTCTCCAGACAGAATGACTTTATAACATGTTAAGATAACAGTAGCTAATTTCCAGAGCTGTTATTTAGCTAATATAAATTCCAGCTGAATAATAAGTGCATTGTTTTATTACTGTACATATGTATCAATGATGTATCATGAATAAAATCATATAGTGTAAAGTATTTATTAATCTCTTATGATCAAGAAAGTTTATAACTTTGGTGGATGGATTCAAAAAATACCCATAATGATAGCATGTGTATGGGGGAAGAAAGTTGTGTGGTTTTGTTGTGATTATCAGTTGTTGCACTGTTAATAAAGAGTATGGGTACATATAGTCTAACACCTGATGATATGGTGGGATCAAGCGGAAATTCTGTGATATGAATACAACATTCAGTAGTCATTCCCAACATTAATGCAAAAAAAAAAAAAAGTCAGTGCCTACCTCACCTCAGAGATCAATTGCAGGTGGTTGGTAACCTTCATTATGGTTCATATATTCATTCTGTGGCTCTCAGGCTTGTAGTAAGCAGAGGGTCCAGCACATATTTAGGCATCTGCTTACTACAGTTACCAAGTTGTACCTGACTATGTTATTTACCCAATTATGTCAAAAGCTCATTTATTGAAACTGCTAACATCATCCAAATATATTTACTCCATGGGACCTGAAAAATCTACACTGATTAATAGCGTTAAAATGCCCTTGTAGAACAACTTCTTAAACTGTTTAACCAAAGTTTAACTACTTGTTTTACTACTGAGTGGGGAACTACCAGTGTGATGTTCCTCCTTAAAGACAGCCTTACAACTGGCTCAGGTGATCACAGACCTATCAATCTTACAAGGCTCATCTGCAAACTTATGGAATGTATTATAACTGACCTCCATAAACTTTGACATCAAAAATATATTTTGAGTTTCTCTCCCCTCCCAACAGTTTGGCTTTTTGAAGGGTAGATCTGAATCTGACAAACTTCTTTGAAAGGGTTACTGTGTATGTTGATGTCAGCCAAGGGGTGCATATAAAATATTCTAATTTGGCCAATGTCTTCGACACAGATCCTTATGCTGACATCACAAAGAAGCTGAATGCATTCAATCTTGACTCATATGATGAAATAATGAGGGTAATCTGACTTAAAGGCAGAACCCACAAAATCAAAGCTGCTAGACCATCACCAGAATGTATGAAAGTGAACTATGATGTCCATCAGGGCTCAGTGCATGTACATCTCTTTTTTTGTTCTTTACAGCTCAGATCTTCATGCACTAAGCTAAGTCCTCTAGCTAACAACGTTTGCTGTTGACTGCAGGATGGAGGATGTTGTTAAGCTCCTGTCTGACAGTGAAATCCTTCAGCACAACTCTTTATGTTAAATTCCTGATGACTCAAAAATAAACACAAATAAAATGCTAATATGTGTAAGACAGTCACTTTTGATAGACTACCCATCCTGTTCTCATACTACATAGACAACACATCACTACAAAACAAAAACATAGTCAGAATAATAAGAAGTTGGGCTGATAATTCCCTCTGTTTTGACCATCATGTGACAGTGATTATCAGGAAATCCTTTTAATTGGCACAGATAATTGCAAGAGGAATATATTTTAATGCCTAATGAAATAACCTTAATGAAAGTAATGAATGAAAGAAATGAAGACCCACCTACTTATTTGTAGATAAGTACAACTGCTTTAGATTACTGAATTTATGTTATTTATTTGCATCAGTAATAATAACACTATAAACTTAAGATTCTTCTGAAGGTCAAAATATATCTTGTCCTTTATGTCAGCATAGTCACAGAACCAGGCCTTTATCTCTAATGTCTTGTAATGAACACCTAGACATTATATGCTCATTTTTTTAAATTTGTATTAGCTTCATACATCTAGGTTGAGTCACTCTTCAACAAGGTTTCGGACATTTCTGTTAGTTTTACAACCCCCAGTTCCTGCACTAGTTAAGTAATCATGACTATTGACAGCTGGCCTATATTTTTATTTTACCTATTTTTCCTTAGTATTGGATTAACTATCTATGAATTAATATTTGCTTGTCTTGATTATAGGCAATTGGATATATAGTTTATATTTAATGGTCAAGTTGTTTTAGTATACTACCAAAGAATAGACAATCCATACAGTAATATTTTCCATGTACCTTATACAACTCTACATAAGTGCAGTTGCAGGCTCATTAATTCCCATGGAAAAAATATGATAGACTTAACTGCATGAGATGGCTTACAACTATGGCAACTTCATATTGACTGCAATAATACTGGAGTTGTTTATCTTTAAAACATTTATAGGAATATGTCTTAAGGCACACATCACTGACTTCCTCATTTATCTTATCTGTTTTAATATCTGTTGTCATTATCTGAAGCATGCTGAATTAGGAATCAGACATAGTTTTCCTCTTTTAAACCCTTTAGGTACACTGTCACATAATGCTGTAGTTTATCCTAGGCCTAGCACAGGCAGAGTGTTTCGAGTCCTTTGGCATACACTGCTGTATTCATCTTTTCCAAGAAAGGTTGGATTGTGCTTGACAAAAGCAATACATGTAGGAGTTCACTGTCACTGGATCCAACAGATAGTTCCTAGCATGGTCAGAGCTAGCTAAAATTGTAATTACAAAATTATAGTACTTAAGAATTATAATTTGACTGTATACCTTGTTTTTGCTAGTACTTGCTGTCCGTTATAAGTGTGGTAAATGACATAATTTCATCACATCAGAGATAAAATGAAATATTACTGGATGTGCATAGTCAGTGACAAAAGTTATATAAAGTTGTTTTATGTGGCACATGATAGGAATACAGCACATTAGCTTTGACCTATTACCCACTAATTAAAGTCATAGAGAATAAGTGTGAATGGTGAAACATATCCCATTATTTAATGACCTAGCAGCCTATGGCTAACAATTATAACCCCAGCTAAAATGAAGAACTATGTTTAAAAGCATATAAATACTGCATTTCATGTTAGCTGAAGTTAGATCTGATGAAAACCAGTTAAGGGTGAAGGAGATCGTCTACTTAATATATTTTATTTAGTTATTTATTTAATTTTGTTTACTAGGTAGGCTACTGTTCAAATTTGACCATTTCCAGACTCAGTCTGTATTAACATTCATAGTGACAACAATTAAGTAAGATTAAAGGTATAATTGTTTCATTTTCAATAAAGAAGTATCAGTTTTTAAGAGTTCATAGGTTAATAGGTAGGTACTAGGCTATCGGCCCTGGGGCCTATACAAGCCCAGCCAAAAAGGTACCCTGGCTTTTGCCACCAAAGAAAATTATTTTCCTGTGCCACTGTCAAGCAGAGCCACAGAGGTGATCCCCGGGGTGAATTTCCTATTTCCCATCCAATCATCAAGATTTTTCTTGAAGAGTGCTAATTTACAAGTGTTTGATCAACTCTGTGTTTCAAAGATTAAACACAGTTCATGTTTCTTTATTCCGGATTCTAAGGAGTCTCAACCAGCAACTTCACTGGTCATGAAGTACCATTTAAAGTATTTTAGAAGTGACGTATCCATTATGTCTAAATGTAGTTCCTTGATTACAGATAACCACTAGCTAGAACTTTTAGATAAAAATAATACACAGTTGTCCATTTGTTTGTTGACTTTTGTTGTCAGTATAATAATAAAATGCAATATCATACTGCTTTGGTTTCTGTGATCAAGACCCCTCTGACATACACTCACATCCTCAACAGCTCAGACATACTAATGCAGTTGCAAACAAATTTCACAAAGCATCTTACTTCTAAGCTGATGTAGTAGTAGTGTGATGAGATACTTTTAACTGAAACCAACTTCCACTATTGCGAACTGCATGGTATGGCAGAGCACTTTGTTTACACAGTAACACAATATATACACTGATAACTCAGTCAGGTTCAAATTAATGACACCTTGCACTCTGCATGACTGTTCCTATCTACTGTATGCAAACTATATACATACTCAGAGGAGCACACAAACAGGCATTCACATGCACACACTCTTTGTCTTACCATAGTTATTGCTTGTTTTTGTAGTAATTGCTAATTTATTTATTTTTATTGGGATTGTCAGTCGTATATCACTACAGCTTTATATATTTGTCTTTTGTAAACAAAATACCTCTGTTACTATACTTGTCTATTGATTTTTCTTTTCTATTTTGTACATGTACTATTAGACTCTTATATTTGCTGTATTTCTTTTGTCTTAAGTCATGGCTGAACTTATTTATCATTAGCAGCATCTTTACCTGGTTAACAAAAATTAAAGTATATTAAATTCACACACCTAGTAATGTGAGCATCGATTTGAGGATTTTTACTTAGATTTTTTTCCAAGTGAACCACATGTAATAAGAAAAAAAAATGCCTGACTGATTTGCAAAACTACCATATAACTATTTTGTTTACAGTGATCACAAAGTTAGCAAACAGGTAGTCTAAAGGAACAAACAGTGTACTAAAATATGAGATATGTGTCTTAATGCATAAAATAATATGAGCCACAAAATTTGCAGATAAAGCAGAAAGCTGGGGACGTAGTACTATATACATTCATCTGTCATGTCATACACTCATGAATTGCATAATCTAAGCATATAGATCTCATGATGCAGGAATTTTCTGCATACTGAGGACTTTATCAACCATATTGTGACTGACATTATTCTTTATACTCTCCCTTTCAGTATTCTTTATCTCTGCTAGCCATTCAGAAGTGGCTGATGAACCTTCAATTTATTTTTTAGCAAATGTTGCTTACCTTGTTAAGTAAAATATTTGAAGCTTTATGAAGAGAAAACAAATGAAGTTTTAGGAAGAGTTCCCAAACGAAGGTCAGCACATATTCCCCTTATAAGCAACATGCAGAAACAAGGAGCTATTTATTCAGATCATGGAACACCCAGTGCAAAATATCTAAAAAACTAATTTGTTTATTTTATCTAGCTAATCTTAAACCCTGAGGAGAAAATGAGGTCAGTAGTGTGATCAAATATGTCCAGAGATATCAGTTAACAAATTCATTGTTAGGACACATTGTAACATTGTAGACACCAAGTGTTTTTCCTCCTGTTTTTTCTCTGTCTTAGAAGGTAAAAATAAGCAGCAAATTATAAAGGTAGTTAATCTGCATTTTTGTAAACAGTTTAACATGTGTTGCAGCCTACTGCTAACAAACTGATAGTCCCCTGAAAATATAGCACCAAACATGACTAAAAGCTAGATGTATTGTTATCTTGTTATAGTCTTTTTTTCAGAGAAAGCTAGTTCAGTGCTATCAGCCTGATCCTGCACCATGTGGATTTTCTTCTAATGCAGCTACTATTTTTTTGATGGTTTATTTGTTTTATCTTTTAGCCAATGGGATAGTAAAGCAGCATACATGGTATCAATAACTTATTAAATCCTAGTCAACTTCAGTGGGTACAAAGACAAACACCTAAATATGCCCCCCACACCTGTTATTGATTAGTGTCTTCAGCACAGGAGGTGCTGTCTGACAAGAAAGATGTATGATAAGGCAGTATCTGCTAACCTGTTCCTGGAGGAAAGGTGGGAGACAGAGGCCCAGAAGTGTGGTCTCCATACTAAAAATCCCTTGAGGACACCATAGATTAGAACAGGTGTTTGCTTCATGGTGCTGGTTTCATTATAGGCCCACTTCTCATGAAGACAGGTGACAAGACAAATACATAAACCCATCATATGTCCTGCCTAGGAGTGATGCAGTTATGTGCACAGAGAAATCAGGCCTTAAGTGAAAAATCCCTTGAAGACTTGGGAATATGTTGGCACTGCTCCCATCACCCAACCATGTCCCTCTGGAGGAATCACTCAGTCATAGGTGTCTCACTTTTTTGGTGGAAAAAGCATGTTAACTAGGTAGACAGGACAGGTGGTCATCAAAGGATGAGGAAGAAAAAGTAAACAGAAAAAATATATTATTTTACTCCAGCTGAAAGGCTCTTTTTAGTCTAAAAGCTCAAACAGTTGTATTTTGAGACCTTATGCAGGTCCCATATAAGATGTTATATCACCTCTGTTTACTAGATCATTCTAGTGTACTCTTATGGTAATAATATACCATATAAATAATAGTGCGTGCTTTTGGTTTATGATGATCCATATTTTGTAATCCAAAGTCACATTGATAAACTCCTAGTGTTTATTGAAGTATATGAAATAGATAATTTCAGCAATGATGTACTAGATAAAGACCTGTCTTCTAAGACTAACTAACTAACTGAATTGTGGAATTGCAAACTTTAACATTTTGTAGTAATTATGTCTTCCTTTAAGATTTGATGATCATGGAGTTGTCTCTAATATGGGATTGGAGTGTAAAGAGTATAGCATTCTGCATGAGAGTTATGGAGCGGCACCTTTCTGCCAGTCTTGACTAAGCAGTCTTTGAATAATCTTTTGCCACTGTGGTGTCTGACATGCCATTATTCAGGTTCTATACAGATTTCAACAAGCTTTGATATATACAAACATTAAACAGGCATATAGAAACACACTCACACCCACAAACACCCCCAGATTCAGAGTCTGCAGTGCCATTTCAGTGCTATAGTGTAGCAACATCTGCATTATTCTTAGACTGGGAAGTGCTGCTAAACTGATGCCAAAACATCTGTACATTGAAACAAAAACAAACAAACAAACAAACAAAAAAAAAAAACTTTGTCATAATGAATGTCTTTGGGTTTCTTACCACTTGTTTCACTGAAACCTGTTTCAATGTTCTTGTTTATTATTTAGCATGGCCTCCATAACAGTATTATACTTTTCAATATCCATGATTACAATCCCATCCCACTTGATGGCTTTCATAAATCTCAAGTTGTTCTGGGAACTGAAATAAAATAATGACCTTCTTTTGCACACTGTAAAATGTTTTGCTCAACGTGTTGCTTAAGCAGTCTGTAATATCCTTTTCACAACAGTTCTCAAATGTTTTAAAGTATGTTGCAAAATAGGAATAAAGATAGAAGGCTTACTAATGCATTTTTTTAACACTGACACCTTTTAAAATATATTTCAGATCCAATGTTCTAATCTACAGTTTTAAACCTATTAAAGGTTTTTGTCAAATCTCCTCTACAGTTTTAAAAACTTCATGTTTGCTATTTTAAATATGATAAAAAAAGATTAGTTGTGTGGCAATTTAAAAAAAAAATAGTTGGAGAAAAAGGAGGTCAAGTGGCAGCTTCATTTCGCCGCCCATTATCCACCTGGCCATAATGAGAATATTAATGTAAAATGATTTATATTAGATAGGAAGTTTGCTATTTACTATTTGAAATGTAAAGGGTTAGCATTTTCTTTCTCATGGGCCTTATTTGTTAATTGACTTTTGTTTTAATAGATTGTGACTTTTTATTGGTTTCTTTGAATTGTGTATATATGTATGAGTTTTACAGCATATTTTTCATAGTTTTAAACTTTCTTCTTTGGCTGAGCTTTTTTCTGAGCACTTTCCATTGGTTTTGTTTCTTTAGTTGCTTTTTTACACTGGTGGTTGGATACTACTTAGCTTCGCAGTTTGCAGAATAATACAGATAAAAAACATGAATGTGGTCACAACTTTGCAAAATAAAGTCCTAGGTAATACTATTGAATATAAATTTAAAGTCCTAATGAATAAGATGGAACTACAACAGTTAGCTCCTAAAGCCAATTTCGGGAAGGGAGCTGTATCAACAGATTCACTACTGGTCCAAGACTTCTAAAATACCTTAGAGACCCAACAAGTAAGGTTGAAATGCCTGACTAATAAAACTGAGACATTGAAAACAGAATGCACAGAACAACCTGCACCTTGCTGGCATAAAAAGACATAGAAAAAAAATATCTTAATTGCCTACAGACTTCCATATGAAGCTGTCTAAGGTGTTGCAGTATTGTTATGGCAATACCCCCCTCTCAACAGTGAAAAAAATATTTTTTCTCATAGTGTGGGAATAGTAAGTTGGAGTTGTTAAAACCTTCTGTGATAAGATACTGTGTTATCTTAATGAAGAAAAGTTTATGCCTTTACTCCAAGGTATGGTGATCTCATAGTCAGTTAATATAGTTTTTTTTTTGGGGGGGGCTTCTTCTCCACATCAGAGGGGTTCAGGGGGGGTGTGCCTGCCCGTCAAAAAAGAAGTTTAATGGACAAGAGAGATTTTCAAGATTCATTCTTCTCGTGTAAGTCACGGTGGTGCAGTGGTAGCATTGTTGCCTCACAGCAAGAGGTTCTCCCGTTCGATTCTCGGCTGGAGCACCTTCTGTGTGGAGTCTGAATGTCCTCCCTGTGGTCGAGTGGTGTTTGAAAGACATGCGTAGAATGGGCATGCCTTTGTTGAAGGTTGGGTGTCGAGCTGGCACCTCGGCACCCGTAAAAAATCTACTGCCAATCATTAGCGGACCGGAGTTCCGCTGTGGCAACTCCTAACTGGGAAAAAGCCGAAAGAAGAACATTCTTCTCCTGTACTTTCAGTCTTTGTTTTCAGCTTGGCACCCAGAATTTCAAGTGCGGATACAGCAAGAGGGAATCATTTTATGGCAATGATTCCTTTGCTGAAACACATCAGAAAATGGGTTATAGTTTTGTTTCAGTCAGGAATCAGGCTTCACAGATAGAAGCACTAGGTAATACACTGGATTTACCTACCTATTCTTTCCAGCTAGTCTGCAAACTCTTCTTCCCCAGAAGTGCTGGACAAAAGCACTTTCTACTGACATAAATGCATCTGCAGAATGTCAGTCACTTTCCTCCTTTCCAGTTTATCAGAAAAATATTCATCATGGGGGGATAACAGAGACATATCCATACCCTGCATTCAATTGGAAGATGCAGATGTGACTAATAAATGCTGACTCTTGAAAATAATGTGCTTAAGATGGTATGAAAGAGTAGATCTGAGGCAGTGATTATTCCTTATTTCTTAGCAGAGCATGGACATTAGCTTGCACATAAGGTTTTATAGTTTCATAGGTAAGTACTATGGTAGTTGCCCTTGTGGGCCATTTCTAAACCTATCCAATTTCCATTTTTGTGCTCAAAATGACTTTTGCTTATAGATTTGCCATACTCCTGCCATTCCAGTAATTATATATTATCTCTAATGATGATAACTGGGTTCATGCCATGGATAAATTGAGGGGATCCATGCAAAGGATAAAGCATTTAGGAACTTCATGTGTCCATTAGTAGTAAAGGGTGCAGTCATGGAATAAATATTCTGTTTCCCATCCATAGTTATAAGCTGACCTTCAAAATGGACAGGAGTGAACGTAGCTTTATGTGAATGGGGAATCTGTTCCATAACAGTAGTATCCACTGTGAAATGTACCTGTACCTCCAAACTATTCTGTTGATATAGTAGAAGAGATTTATATTCTTAGATTCAGAATTTTTAATGCCATTTGACTTGCTGATGTGCATTAAATCCATCAGTAATGGGTTGGAGGTTGCCTTCTATGCCAGATAAAGAACACATCTAATAAGCATGTAAGATAGTGAGTATAGTGACAATGCTTTGAGTTTAATGACTATTGTTCAAATATATTTTGGCCAAATATTGAAAAGAGCTGACAAGACGTAACAAGGTTTGTTGCTCGATAATGTTATTCATTTCAAAGTAACTAAATGGGAAAAACTCTGTTTGTTGTCAGTGAAGTTATGAAAGGGTCATAATTTAAGCTTTTAATTGAAGAATGAGGACAACTGTCATTTGTTGAAGACTGGGTAGTGATTGGAAAGAATGGCTTTGGGTTTGAGCATAATTTGAACATGACATTGTATATGTGAAATGCTTCTTGGATTGTTCAAAAGAGTAAATCTAATACGAAAAAGATATGCTCCTATTTTTTGATTGAGCCTGTCAAAAAAATGTGAAAAAGAAGGTGCTGTCCGTTGCAGGAGGTAGGTGATCATCTATGACAGCAATTAGCAACATGGATATATTCAGCAGCTATTTTAGCCTCCTATTCTGGCTAGTAAATCTAACAGTCATAAAAGTCCACTTTCAAACAGCCAGCATTAAAAGAGGCTATATGATTTCTCCAGATTATATTTGCATCTACTCATTTTTTGGGGTCGTTTCTTACATGCAGCAATAAATCTTCATATGTTGGTGGTAAATCATTATATGTTAATGTTAAATTTATGTTGCGAGCTGAGTATGCCTTGTAGAAAGAGGGTAGTTAAAAGGTAACACTATTGAAGTGGGTCATAGCTAGTTATTCGCGAAGGACTCTCAGAGAGATTGGAGTAATAGAGGAAAGAGTTTGCAGACAGGAACTGCTTCTTGGCTAATGAGAATCATGTCATGGAATGGCCTGAGCTGTGGGCTAAACAGAGAAGAGTGTGATGTTTGTGAAGAAAATATCTATCAAAGTAATTATGTTTTATAAAATATATCTAAGAAAGGAGCAGCATGTGTAGAGGAAAAGAGGAAAGTGAGCCATCATGTTTTTTCCTCATACACCAGGAGGAAAGAGGCCTTGGGACTGGACCTTATTTAGAAAGAGCTTTTCTTTTAAGATGGTTAAAGTATATACAGATACTCAAGGCAGATTTGACAAAGGCATAGTTGATAGGCATTTGATGACCCTGGCTAATTTATGTATTCCACTGGGTATTGAGGTCGTGACTTTCTCCTTTATGTTGAGTACATGGACATCATTTCAGGAGAGTTTGGTGGTATGTGTGGGGGACTGGAATCTGGTTGCTTCTCAGAGCGAAGTCACTAAAGACTCAATATCTTTTTTTATTTCTGAGAACAGACAGATACCTTAATCCATCTCTCCTTTTTAACTGAAGTTTTTTACAAAGTTCTGCCCATTCCATTTTTCTGTCCAGTACTCTTAATTGTTCCCAGAGATAAAGAGTAAATGGACTAAATATGACCTATAAAGGTATTGTTGCTCTAGTGAATGTTGCATCAAAGGTGCTGTTATTATTATTGTATTGTTTCTGTTGTTGGTACGTCTGTTCATGTTCTATAAAGTTTGCAAACCGTTCACTTTTTTATTAAAAAAAATGTAAATGACCTCCTGTTGAAAATGCTTCTGAAAGTCCTGGGCTTAAAGAAGACTGTAGTATTTGTAGTGGTGCATTGCTCTCTAAAATATCATGCTTGCCATGGTGAGACACAAAGGAAAATAATCTTTAAATTGCTTACATTTTTGGAAAAGAATGTCCTTTAAGCCAGTAACAAGGAGATAGATGAAGGTGTTCTACTTATTTTGTCAAAAAATAAGCCTTTTTCCAGCACTTTTCTGAGCTGGTAATGAAGAAACTCAGAGAGTTTGCTTCGCTGTATACCCTTTAAATTAAATGATAAAATGAGAAATTTTACTTTGATAAACAAGAAGTGGCTGTCTGTAGAGTTACTGAAGTCTAAGAATCTGTTAGTGCACCCATTATTTAGGCACACACAAATGAAAATCCTGTATTTAAATACACCATGATGAAAGAGTGAAGTGTTAGGATGGAGGAGCCAAATCTTGCCTTAGTGTCTGGAAAATGTGCAGCCTTCTGACCTACTTCTATGAAAATCAGATACTAAGAGCAGGATGCAGGAGACATAGATGAGCTTAGACTGACTGAACAAGGAGTAGTGACAGCTGTACTAGAAAACATGTGCAATGGAAGTAGTTTGAAATCAATGGTAACAATCATTTTATTGTGTAAGAAGGTAACTCTGACAGTATAATAAAGATTGTGGCAAAAGATGGACCACATGTCAACTCATATACCAAGAACAGACATTTTATCAAACAGCCAGCATGTCTGCTAAATGATCTTCATTATTTTTTTTTCTTTTTAAGGGCAGGACTCTGCAAAAATGGTAAGTAGTGTGACAAGCAAATAAGATCCAAACTGACCAGTGGAT
This sequence comes from Protopterus annectens, assembly GCF_019279795.1. Lineage (NCBI taxonomy): Eukaryota > Metazoa > Chordata > Ceratodontiformes > Protopteridae > Protopterus > Protopterus annectens. The sequence continues at coordinate 818,288,261 of NC_056735.1, read as the reverse complement.
ATACCTGGATATTCTAAGGTATTGCAACAGTTTATTCACTGTGTTTATGAATTGCTTGCTGATTCATGGCTAGAGACATCCTTGACCACTTAGTGGTAGTTCTGTCCTGACACATTGCATTTTGTTTGTGAATTGGCTACTTTAAAGTACAATATTTATCAGCACTATATTTTGCTTTTAAAAATGCTTTTTACTTTGACAGTTATTGTTACATTAGTATGTTGTAAAGCCCATTGAGGTTGCATTTTCCATCAGTTATTGACATGATTTATTTACTACAGCAAATTGCTTTAGTATGCAGTGTAGTGGTACAGTGTGTTGAGTATTTCAGTTTACATACTTGGTTTTGATGATGTTCTTGTTTTTAGGAGTAAACTCTTGTGATTAATGTAAATGACATATACCGAAAGGTTAAGAGAAATTCTTTTAGATGTTCTTTTTAAGATCAGTCCTGATACATTATTTTATTAAACCTTTTATGGTATGTCTCACTCATGAATTGTAGGCAGGTTTTGTCAAGGGTAGATGAAGTGCACACGACACCAGAAATTTTTTTACAAAGAAGTAGTGGCAATCTCAAAATAGCAGCTCTGCCTGTGCTATAAAGGTGGAATTCAAAAGACTTTTGATTTAGTTAAAGTTAGTATTTATGGACATTGTGGAGGCCCTACACTTTAAGAATACATAACAGCTACATGTGTTGTATACTATCAGTTTTAGGAAGGTATACTTGCAGATACTGCTATGCCTTTGATATTTACGTAATATAAATGCATGAAGCAGGATGTCCATTCATCTCCTTTACTTTTATATTTGCTACTGACGCATTAGAATTAGTTTTAAATTCACCCTGCATCCAAAAATAGTCCCTGTAGGAAGATAAGGCTGGAATGTTAAGATCAGTAGAAGATTGTTTATTGCTGATGGAAAATCTAGAAATAGATAATCCTCTGTTTTCAAATTTTCCTGTATGATTTTTTTGTGTCACAACTAGCCTTAGGGATAATAGTTCTAAAATAGACATAGCCACACTAAATCAGCAAATTGGGGTCAGCAAAATCCACTCCTACCAGTTTTAGTCGGAGTAGACCACTACTCAAGTACCTGGGAATTAAACTATGATAGGGTTCCAAAATGTCTTGCATTTCTCTAATCTGAACCTTTTGTATTAATTAAAGGAACAATGTAACAATCAGTATACATGTGTGACATATAAGAATAGTAGTATTATTCAGGCAGGTTTCATTCAATGTACTGTATGGTGGCATTTCTTACATTATGTTTATATGTTCACATGCACAAGTGGTAATTCCAAAAATTCTTACTCTATTATACTTCAAAATGTTCAGAGTACATAAATGGACAATGTGACAAACAGTGTTAATGTGTAAAATGTTCATGGGTAGGATTCCAAAAAGTGTTGCACTCAGTACTCTGACATTTTTGGAGTAATTTAAGGTGCAATGCAAAAAATAGTATGCATGTGTAATATGCAAAGGAATAGCAGCATTGACAAAGTGGATTTTATTCAAAAGAGAAATGCAGTGCATGCTGGCTTTGCTTGCATTATGGTTATACATGTACATCACAAGTGGAATTTCCAGAAAATCTTGATTATTGTACTCCTATGTTTTTGGAGTAATTAAAGGGAAAATGCAACAGCAATGTGCGGACCTCCCAGCTCTGATTAAAACCATAGTGGGCAAGTGTCAGTGATGGCTCCCAGCTTCCTTCTCCTCCAGCCCCAGCCTTTTGCCCTAACACAGATGAATTAAATACACGAGAGGCATGAAATAACTGTGCTATCAGGCGTTACTGTATGTAGAGGAGAAACTCTGTGACTTTTCCTTACAATATTAATGTGTTTAGCCAAAGCATTTGTGAAATCTTTTTTCTTAATGACTAACATGCACTTATATATTCTTTTAGAAGTTTGGGGGGTTATTTTGCCCACAAAAAAATCCTTCACAAGAGTCCCATGTAGCTAAGTAAACAATATCGATGGAGTTATAGGTAAACCTGATATTAGCCCAAATGTATTTGTATTAGAATGTTTTAGAATAACAGTGAAACCTTCATTAATATACGTGCAGTATTTACACCTCTGACATTAGAATATATCGCATCTCCCAGAATGCTTATGTCCGATAAATTTCTCAAATAAATTTCGAAAATTCGTGTTTTATGAATAGTTTGCTTCCTTTCCTAATACAGTTGTTAAGTCTTAATTACAAAGAATAATAATCCAATTATTATTCAAAATGATTCTACTATTGTTGGAATTGAAAGAAACAGGAAGGGAAAAGTCCCTAATCTATGAAAAGTCTTCTTTAATTACAAGAGTTTTCTGTAACCCCTTCCTTAATATGAAGCAAAATTTAGTATAGCTATAGTTCTTAAAATCTGGTGCATTATCAGTGTATCCCCTTTCAACAAATAATTCTTTTAAATAACAGATTGCTTTATTAAACTTAATATCATCACTAATTAAGTGACTTGGTCTGATAATGTGTCGTCTAATAACATTTTCTTTCATGAATATTGAGTGTTGGCTATCACTGCTTAAATAATTAACTATCAAACATCTTAGCATTAATATCCAGTTTAATTTCAATATCTAAGAAATGTACAGTGTCACACAGACCACCTTTAACAAAAGTTAAAAAATTAGTACTTAGATTTAAGTCAGACAATAAACTTTCAGACTCATTCAAATCAGCTTCCCACAAAAAATAACAAATCATCTATCTATCTTTTATGGAAAGCAATCTTATTAAAGTGTGGGAACACAGTATTTCAATTTCTCACCAAGTCATCAAATTAATGGCAAATGAAGGTGTTATTCTACCACTCCTTGCAACTCTTCTTTTTTTTGTCTAAGTATCTGTTATCAAAAACAAAGAAATTTTCTAAAACTAATTCTGCAAGTATACAATTAGCGTTAATGAAATTATTAACAAAACTTGTAAGCCTGCATAGATATTTTCTAACATAGTCAATACCAATATCTTGTACTATACAAGTATATAATGATAAGATGGCAGACATTTTTTCTCTACAAGCTAATTTATATTTGTGTAAAAATCTAATAACAACAATAAATCTTTCAATGAACTCTGAACTAAAAGATTTAAAATAGAGTCCAGATATACAGATATAGTTTCTGATTTACTATGTTACTATAATTGGTCTAAAAGGTGGTACTTTATTATTTTATGAATTTTTTGAATTACAGTCCAGTTTAGGACTATCCATTTCAGGACTATAAACTTTTAAAAAGTCAAACAACATTAAGTCAATTTGCCCTTGATGTAGTAAATCTAACAAACACCTATCCAAATAAAAAAAAAATGATATTGCTAATAGAAACTTGCTCATAGTATTCTCAGTCAGCTAACACATCTAATAACCTCTTAGTCTAATCATTTGAATCCTTACATACAATTCCACTGCCTTTATTTGCTTTAATAATGCTATGATTTTCTTTTTGATTTCTAAGTGCAGATAACGCTTTTTGTCAATCATTAAATTGAAAAACTTTCTAGTAGGAGACTTATTAATTACACTACTGATTTCTCATTCACACGTACCAGAAAAAAACTTGGAGTGTATGATGAAGTATGAGATTATAAGTAGATCTTTTTTTAAAAAGTATGAGATGAATCTATAGTAAAATGTTTAACATCATGTAAAGCATAATGTAAAGTGAGTTTTCAAATAAATAATTTCATATCTTTAGCTGTATTAACAACATTAGCTATATTAGAAGGAACAAAAGAAAATCCTTTGTAGAGTACAGCTAAATGTCTGTTCTGCAAGTCAAAATTACTTAAATTAAAAACTGGACAATATGTTATTACGTTATTCTTCCTCTGGCTCTACCTCCCCCTCAACTTTCCCTTTGTGGGGGTATAATTTCCCCCTGCACTTTTTCAAACTACATTCTGAAAAGGAGGAGGGGAGAGCACTGTAGACTGATTTCCACAGTTTTTATCTTCACCTGAAAAACCAGGACATTTACTCTCTATGCTAAAAATATCGGTGATGTTAGAAAGTTGTGAAAAGTCCTTTTCAACCTGTTCAGATAAAATGGACATTTGATTAACTTGACATAATCCTGTTAGTAGTTCTCCATCAAAGCCAGCATTTGAAATGCTAAATTGGAAGTGCTTTTCTTAAATACAGGCCACTCTGTTCACATACATTTCTGCATCCTTTGCTAACTTCTTCTTTTTGCAACTTATAATAGTGGCTATATGATAATCACTCTTAGCTGCAATACCATTATATAAGGTCTTGCAGCTTTTAAAATGAATACCTTTGATACTGAGATCATTTTTAACTGTTTCTATTAAACTACATAGCTTGACTTTGTTTTCATGTACTAAAAAGTTTGTTACTTTGACACTGGTGTTACTAAATAACGTAACTGACTTTTTTATATAAATCATTGTTTGTCTTGACACTGCCAGGAAATGTAAAAACTTTTAAAACCAACAGAACTGGTACACAGATGCAGTGTTCAAGGTAAAACATCTCATACTCATTTGTTTTAAGTTTGAATCATTTTCTCTTCAACTCAAAAATAAAGAGTTCTTACAGTTCATAATGGAACTATTGTGTTTGTTGGCAACAGCTTTTACATGTTTAAATGAAGTATTTCAACCAAATGGATTATAATTAGACTCAAGCACAAGAAAAATAAATACCATTGACATTTGGTAATAATGTGCAATCATCAATGGCTTTCTATAAAAATGAATGTGTAGAGGTATTGTTCACATTTGCAGCATGATTAGATGTTTGCCTACAATTGGAAAATCTTAATTCCACCAGTCTTCCTTGTACTTATGTAACAATACCAGCCAAAGTACAAGTAAAGTCAACAAACTTCATAGGAATAAGATGTAGTGTAATGTTAATATTATCATCACTTCTGTCATTGTAGAATGCAGCCAGATCATTGTTGCTTACAGTTTCCATATCAGCACCAAAAAAAAAAAAAAAAACTCAATAAAAAAAAAATGCTGAATAAAAATGCCAACAAATAAACTACTAAAAAGGCAAACTATGTTTAGGAAACTGTAGAGCCCAAAACATTAACTTACACTTGTTAAAAAACACATACAGACGGGTATAGCATTCTTTTAATCACCAGAATTTCATTGTAGTTGGCAGTCATTTAAATAGGCTCACACTTGAATCACGTGACTATAATTGCAAACTTAAAGACATAGCATACAACAAAAATCATGAATATAATATAATACAATTAATATTAAGATATGTTCTTAAATACTTACAGGACAATCCTCCAAATAAAAATATATAAATATTTATCATTTACATTAAGACTGTGCTTTCAATAAACATTTTTTACATTAATGTTATCATTGAGACCTGGTGTTTTATCTGCTGCAATCAAAATTTTCCAGTTTAATTATATAAATTCTAATAAATTATTAATATCTTCACTAAAATTATTCTTATTCACAAAATCAAAAAAAAAAAAAAACATTTTCTGATGCTTTATAATATTGAACATGTTTAGCCAAAGCATTTGATGAAATCCTTTTTTTTTATTAATGGCTAACATGTGCTCATACATTCTTTTAGAATTTTTCTCTGGTTGTTTTGCCCACATAAAATCCTTCACAAGATTCCTGTATAGCTAAGTAAACTGCATAAGTGGAGTTACAAGTAAATCTGTTATTAGCTCAGATTTGTTTTTTTAGAATGTTTTAGAATATAGTTCAAACCTTCATTAATATGCCTGCAGTATTTACACAGCTGACAGTGGAATATATTTCATTTCTCAGGAGGCTTATGTTTGATAGACTTCTCAAATACATTTCTAAAATTCATATTTTTATGAATATATTTGTTCCTAACACAGATGTAAAATCATGATTACCAAGAAAAATAGTCCACTTATTATATAATAATGCTTCTAAGATTATTGGAATCTAAAGAAATAGGAAGAAGAAATGTCCTAGCCTTAGAGAGGTCTTCTTTAATTACAATAGTTTTCTGTAATCCCTTCATTAATATGGCACAAAATTTAGTATCTCAATACATCTTAGCATCTATAATTATTTTATGCAGTGTATTCCCAGTATATCCCCTTTTAGTGAATTGTTATTTTAGATAATAGACTTATTTGTTAAACTTAATATTATCACTAATTAAGTGACTTAGTCTGATAATTTGTCCTCTAATAACATTTTATTTCATAAATCTTGGATTTTGGCTATTACCGCTTAAATAATTGTTGACAAAAGATGTTTTTCTAAAAATATTAATATGAAACACCTTAGCATTAATGTCCTATCTAATTTCAATATCTAAGAAATATGCAGTGTCACCTAGATCACCTTTAGTGAAAGTTAAAAGTTATTACTTAGATTTAAGTCAGAAAATAAACTTACAATCTCATACAAATCACCTTCCCACAAAATTAAGAAATCATTTATATATCTTTTATAGAAAGCAATTTATTTTTTTTATTTTTTATTTGACATTTAACTGTGAAAGTCTGACTTGGAACAACGCCAATTTTCAGTGGAGGCCCGGGGAAAAGATGCAAATATTTGCACTGTTACTGAAACAAATGTGGGAACATAATACTTCAATTTCCTACCAAGTTATCACAATATTGGCAAATGAAAGTTCCATTCTAGCACCATTGCAACTCCTCTCTTTTGTCTAAAGTGTTCGTTACTAAATACAAACAAGTTATGTTCTAAAACTAATTTTGAAAGTATACAAATAGTATTAATGTAATTATTATCAAAACATGTAAACTTCCATAGATATTTTCTAAGATGGTCAATACCAATATTTTGTACTATACAAGTATATAATGAATCTATGTCCAAGGTGATAAACATTTCTTCTCTACCACCAAAGTAATATTAGTGTAAAAAATCTAATAACAGCCATGAATCTTTCAAAAAACTGTGAACTCTGGACTAAAGGATTTAAAATAGAGTCCAGATATACAGATATGATCTCTGTTTTACTATATTCTGCTGTTGTAATCAATCTAAAAGGTGACACTTCATTATTTTTATGAACTTTTCGAATTCTAAAAAATGGTGCCATTTTAGGACTATCAACTTTTAAAAATTCAAACAGCATTAAGACAATCTGCCCTTGGTATAGTATATCTAACAAACACATATCTAACATAGAAATGTTGATTGATAGTGTTAATAGAAACTTGTTCATAATATTCTGAATCAGCTAGCACATCTAATAACATCTTAGCATAATCATTTGAATCTGTAAGTACAATTCCACTTCCCTTATCAGCTTTCATAATTCTAAGATTTTATTTCTTAGTTCAAATAAGATTAATATAAAGTGTTTATTAAAAGGACAACATGTTTAGTGCAAATGATAGATATTTATATATTATTTATTTGGATGGATTGTCCTATAAGTATTTAACACCTCTTATTATCTGCATTAATTTGACTGTATTATATTAAAGTTTTTGTTCTGTGGCAGGTTTTTAAATTTCTAATTAATTATTGTCACATTATTATATTAATCATTCAAGTGAGTTTATTTAAGTCAGTCTTTTTAAATGACTGTTCATTCAAGTTTATCCTTTTTAAATGATTATCTGTGATGAAGATCTGGTGATAGAAAGAAAGAAAGAAAGAAAGAAAGAAAGAAAGAAAGAAAGAAAGAAAGAAAGAAATTAGATATGCCTTTTTGTATGTGCTTTTTTACAAGCGTTTTGTGCTCTACAGTTTCCTAAATGCATTTAGCCATTCACAGATGATATAAAAGGTGTTCAACATGAATTCTGTTTACCAGACTTTGTAGCAACCATACTTGCAATGAATATTAGACATTTTAATATGTTCTAGGAAGGAGATGTTTATTTTCCTCCTGCTGGTTGTGAGCAATAAGCTTATGTAGCTATGGGAAGTGAAAATTTCTTAGGGCTAGGCATTAACTGAGCTTTATGTTGTATTCCTGTGATATCACTGATGTGCTAAGTATTCTATAAGAAATGGAGTTCTCATTTCCTGTGTAAGTTGGGCCATGTTTTGTTCTTCTAATTCAAGATGTTTTGGCAGGCAGTTCAATGTAAATATTTTGCAGTTCATACATCCATTTGGACCTATTATCTCTGAATGCAGTTGTGCATCAGAGATGCGTTCAGTTTTAGTTTGCATGTCACACATGAGCCCTTGTCAAATACATGTATGTTTCACGTTTTATTTATTTATTTATTTATTTGCAGTTTGTTAACCAGGAAAGTCCATTGGGCCAAGATGATCCCTTTTTTCAATGGAGGCCCAGGGAGAAAAGCTCCACAGTGTATATGTACAAAAATCAGCAAGAAGTAGTAATACAAAATCAATACAGTAACAGTTCAATTGTATATACAATAAAAGAGAGATACAGGAGATAATGCAAGAAGCAAATAAGCAGTAGTCAAAAACATAATGCAATAAAAGTCATTGTTACATCAGTAGTATAGACCCTAAAGAAGGGAGAATACGTAGTATAATATATGACAGGCAGATTACATATCTGAACTAGGGAAGGCAGTAGGAGAAGGAGTAGGTGCTTTAGCATGATTACATCCAAATGTCTCTTCAGAGTGCACATTGATGCCACTATATTGTACTCTATTATAGTACTATATAATAGTAAATTATGCACACACTGTATAAGCATACAATGTCACCAACTCAAATGAAATGAATATGGCATATAATCAAAATACGGTTTACTGTTAATATATTGCTGGTCTAGCATATGTATCACTGCAGCCTTTCCTCAAAAGTCAGCACTCCAAATACCAGCATGCACGAACATAACACTAAGCCCAGAAACTCCCTACCACTCCAGACCCAGGAACAAGTGTTAACATTGGTCTGGTACAGGGACATGTTCAAACAGTCAGTAATGCCAGTATTCAACATTCCAACTATCAGCATGCTTGATTCACACAGCTGGACTTGACCTTTAGAGTGACATTTTTCATGGTAAACTGATATGGTTGATTAAGTCTTCTACATAGCTGTTGTTCCAAAATATCTGTATATAATATTTGCTGTGTTGTATTATAACCATAGCAACTTATCTTTACTCTTATACAAAAGTCTATAGAGCTGACATAGGTGTTTTCAACATGTATTACAAATGTGGGGATTATCCTATATGTGAAAGGTATACCATAAAGCAGTTATACATTCCATTCCTGGGAATGCATACCACTTTACAACAACCAACAGGTTCAGAGGAGCAGACATTATTTAACTAAATCCAACATTCATGCCCCGCTGGCAATTGTCCATGTCTAACACTATTTTCATCAATTTATCAACAGCATACCCTAACTCTCTACATTACAATAAACTTTGAGGTAGACCACCAGTGATGACGCACATTGCTTTATTACCCACATATATGTTCTCAGCAAACAACATATATTAGTATATTGCTTCAATATTCATTATGCATGAGGTTGCTAAACTGTTTGGAAAATCCTGATCCACCACTGGGAGTACACTTCATATCAAAAGTCTCCTATTATATAATCAAGTAACTTTTCCTACAAGACTATATCAAATATTCACAGGTGGTTGCATAATAAGAAAATAATAACTGCTCAGGTCCTTACACAATCAATTACATTTTACCTGTATGGTAAAGCCTATTATAATTATATGAGATACTTGTTACTACAGATACTACTACATTTTAGGAGTGATGTGTGACTATATTATAGTATTGTTTCACATAAACCACATTACAATCACCAACAAAATCAGAGAAGTTAAGTTTTGTTTACAGTAATTGTCTTACTAACATGTATCCATCCGTATCAACTTTCTTTTACACATTGTTTTACAGTGTTCAAGAATGCTCAAAACCTGTAACCCTTACCTGTAACCATTAGGTCAATACTTTCCCTCTAGCTTTTTAAAAGTATTCTGAAATATTTCCTAGGCAAAATCTGTGTCTGCTCTTGCTCAACCTAGGATAAACTATATCCCTAAATATGAACAAGTATCTATTCATACCATACACCTCCTTCCAGCAAGAAGAGTCCCAATAGCTATGCAGAACAAATTAAAGGTCAGGTGGATAAAATGGTGCAACAAGGTGTGTTTTGTCCAGTTACAGAACCAACCGAATGGGTGTCATCTATGGTAGCAACTCATAAAAAAGGCTCAGATGAAATCAGAATATGTATTGAACCAAGAGACTTGAATAAGGCATTAAAGAGACCCTATCATCCCATACGAACAGTTGAGGAAGTCGCAGCCCTAATACCGAATGCCACTGCTTTTTCTGTCTTGGATACAAAGAGTTCATTTTGGCAAGTGATGCTTGATCACAAATTTTCACTACTGACTACATTCAGTACAGCATTTAGAAGATATAGATTTCTTAGGATGCCATTTGGAATAAATTCTGCAAGTGAAGTCTTTCAGCATGCAATGGAACAGATCTGTTCAGGTTATCCATGTGCCATAACAGCAGATGATTTATTGGTCAGAGGCAAAGGTGAAGCAGATCATGACAGACACCTCAAGAAAGTTTTAGACAGAGCAGATGAGGTGAACTTAAAGTTTAATGCATACAAGAATTCATGTATGTAAGTCATTTATTTACTAGTACTGGGTTAAGAACAGACACATTCAAGCAAGTAGATATTCTTGAGATGCCAGATCCAGATAATGTTCAAGCTCTACAGCATTTTCTTGGTATGGTTACGTATTTGGGCAAGTTTATAGCAGATTTCGGTGAACAGACGTTGCCTTTAAGAGAGCTGATGTGCAAAAATGTTATATGGTCTTGGCTATAACAACACCAGAGAGCACTTGAGGATCTGAAGCAGAAAATTGCTACTCCACCTACAGTAAGATATTATGATGTCAGGAGACTAGTTGCCCTTTCCTAGAGACATGTCAATATTTGGTCTTGGCAAAGTTCTTCAAGAGGGCAGACCAGTAGCCTATGCCCATACAACTCTTAACCAAACTGAAATGCAATATGCTCAAATTGAGAAAGATCTTTTGACAATTGTGTTTGCATGTTCCAAGTTTCATGATTATATTTATGGTCGAGATATCCAAGTTGAAACTGATCATCAACCTCTAGTTACTATTTTAAAGAAGCCTATGCATTCCGCTCCAGCAAGATTAAAAAGAATGATGCTCAAATTACAAAAGTACAACTTCAAAATGGTCTACACAAAAGGCAGACTTCTTTATCTGTCTGATACCTTATCCATATCACCCAGAAATACAACAGAACAGGCTTATGCAAAGAATTTTGACTTCAATGTCATAGAAGTGCATCATTTTTCATCAACGAGACTTGATGCGCTGGCGGATCATACAAAGAATGATCCTGTTTTGCAAAAGCTCAAGCACTACATCTAGGCAGAATGGCCATCAAAGCAATCTTGTATTACGCCTGAAGTATAACCTTATTTTCCTTACACAGATGAGATGTTGATGGAAGATGCATTATTTTTAAAGGTCCTAAAGTTGTTGTTCCTGCTTCCTTACAACGTGAATATATCCAGATTTTGCATCGTGGCCACCCAGGTTCTGAATCTAACAAAAGAAGGGTGAGAGGACTAGTATTTTGGTCATCTCTAGCAAAATACATTGACAAAGTACTTTCATCTTGTTCTGTATGCAATAGTACTAAACCAGATATGCAAAAAGAGCCACTTCACCTAAGTCAAGTTCCTGAACTACCTTGATCAACAGTAGCCACTGACATATTCGAGTGGAACAATTTACATTACTTAGTGTTGGTTGACTCTTTTTTGAACTGGTTTGAGACCAATTTGTAACAACCACTACTGTTATTACTAAGTTGAAACATCATTTTGTTAGTCTATGGTAGTCCATATAAGAGTATATCTGACAATGATACTCAATTTACCAGTCAATTGTTTCAGACATTTGCAAAAGAATGGGACATTGTATATGTTACTAGTAGTCCTGAATACCCACGGTCAAATGGTCTACCTAAATGAGCAGTACAGAGTGCAAAGCAATAATTAGAGAAGTTAAAGTGTGAGAATACCGATGTCTTTTTGAATTTACTCAATCTCAGAAATATACCCCGTGATGATATACTTGGATTGCCTGCTCAGAGACTTTTATCTAGGCAAACCAGAACAACCTTGCCTATCAGTTCCAGTTTATTGAAGCCTAAAGCTAAGAACAACAGAGCAATCAAAGCTCAACTATTCAGAAAGCATTCTTTCCAGAAGTCCAGTTATGACAAAATGAGCAGATTTCTTCATCCATTGAAAAAAAGAGACAGTAAGGATACAAACAGTGAAAGGTTTCGAGCAGACTCGTCAAGTAACAGGTATATGTGCCGAGCCGAGATCCTCTTTTGCAGACTCTGAGGGTGTGGAGTACAGGAGAAATCATAGACATCTTCCTGTATCAGAACCGATATTGCACCATTGTTCCTGTGATACAGACTCTAAATCTCACAGCAATCCAGACAATTTTCCTGTTACAGGACGTGTGTTAACTGCAACTTCTGTTCCTGATGATGTTTCAGATGTCCCTAAGGTAGAACATTCAGCAGAGACAGTCCCAGTTGCTAAACCTGATTCTAAATTCTATGTCACATGATTTGGTCGCATCCCCAGACCTAGTGTGAAATATACATCAACCTGGACATAACTGTCTATATGTATTTAGTTCTGTATAATTGCATGTCAAAGAATTATCTTGTATTTATTGCAACTGTATGCCAATAAATTTCATCAATGAAGTACAATTCATTTCTCAAAGAGGGAGGATGTAGCATATGTGTGTGTGTAGTACCTTTAAGAAGCATTTCCAAAGACAGCACATGCTAGCTTCCATGCCATTTTGAGAGTGCAGCTAGAGAGTGAACATATATGAAATAGTCTGTTTATAAGTTTATCTAAGTTAAAGTTATTTGCCTCATTACTGATGTGTTTGTACATAATAAAGCTATTTGAACAAAACTCTAGCATGTTCGTCCATTTCATCCTGACAGGACGAATGACAATTGACGGCAAGCCTTATGTTCTCCCCTTATTTATCTTGTCATGCCCTCTTTGAGACTGGAGGAAACACCTAAATGTTTTGTTTTTGTTTTGTGTTTTTACTAGGCTTATAATGGTTTGCAGACTGATCTTTCTTATAACCCTGTGAACCTAAAACTTAGAAACTGGGCAAGACACCAAGTTATTATGAGAGTAGAGATTATTATACGTTAAGATGTCTATATGGTTGTCTAGTAACTTTTTTGCAAAATCTTGAGAAAAGACAGAAAAGACATTTTGTCATTTCTTGACCAAAAAGAAAAATGGGAACAGCCTAAAAAAGAAAAAAGACATTATAATGGACATAAACATTGTTTAGCATGCCATTACCTATGGAAACATTATGTTTAATAGATGAATGTGCACTTTTTGTTTTGCAGCATGCACAATGATAAAAATGTTATGAATTAAATCTAAACATGTTGAAATTAAGAAGCAAACCCACTCTCCTAACATCCGAATGGGTCCCACTAGTAAGAATATCCATCAGAAAAATAACCAAGGACTTGACCGTCTCAGAGAATTTAATAAAGTAGAAACATAAACTGTAAAACAACAAAGCTCTTTGAGTTAAAACCGACTCCTGGATTCACCAATCTTCCATGCAGGACTAGCTTAGTCCTGCATAGAAGCACCCATTTAGGAGCAGGATGGCAACATGCCATACATAATAATGAAGGCACGCTGCCTGACCTCCCAGGCTTACATGGAGCATGTACGAGTGCAGGGGGCATGTCTGAGAGCAGATCTCTCAGAATAAACCTCCCCCTGCAATGTAGAAAAGCAGAAAGTGTTAAGAGATGAGCAAGAATGCTCATAGGTGTCCGCATATCCCCACCAACAGTTACCCATGTGTAGAACAGCAACAGTACTGAAAAAGTAAATAAAGAAACCCTTTTATTTTTTTTAAAACTACAATTAAAGCTAACTGTAGGTGCGTGGGTGTGCCCATCGCTTAATCATGGTTAAAGCAGCTTAAAAGGCTCAAGAGGATAACAAGGAAGATGTGTGCAAATGAAGCAGCACAGCAATAGTGTAGTGGGCAGAACATCTGGCTAACGAGCAGGCATTCCCGGTTTGAGTCCCACTGCAGCACATTCCATTTTCCATGTGAAATCTGTATATGAACATTTTTTTGCTGTATAACCTACTAAATAATATTTAAATGTGAACTAGAGTACTGCATTAAATGCACATGTGAGGTGTCATGGTCATAATGAATAAGGCACTAGTAAGCAGGTTTAAGCACAAATAAGCAGTAGTAAGCATATATAAGCACTAGTAAGCATGTTTAAGTGCGTTTGCATTGGGGTAAGCATTGCATGCACATATTAAGCAAAGTAGAAGCTAACTGAGTGTAAGAAACTGTAACCGTAGGTTAGCAGTGCTTTCCATCATGCAAACCTGTGCACACCCGCTTACAACTGCTTTAAACAGGTTCTGCAAGGATCGAACTCAGGACCCTGTACACTACAGTCACAGTAGTTAACCACTAATCCATCATAGCAATACATATGAGTGAGGTTTCAACAAAGAAATCCTCACCATGGGAAAATCAAACCGAACATGTGAACTGAATCTATGTACAGTGTGATGTTGTATAACCTGCTACATAACATAAATATGTGAACTGGAGAACTGCAGTGGGGCCAGATGTGAGGTGTTATGTGTTGAAGTCCTCAGGACCCCATACAGTGTACGTACATATGAATCACAGATACCAGACACAGATATAACATGTAACAAATTCTAAATCAATGTCAAAGGGACAATATAATGTGAATCAGATATTAAGCAATGCTAAGCATTGCACAGGTCGGCTTACATGGTGTAAGCAAAGTGTAGGCCGGCTAACTCAACCTGCCCAGTGGTATGCCACTTTAAGCAATGCCAACATTAGGTAAGCAGGTGTGCCCATAGATTAGCCTTTTCAAAACCGTCCAATCACAGGAAAGTGCAGAAAATCAGGTGTATTTAACCCCCACAGGCACCAATAATCCCCATATCTGGTTGCAGCTCTCTACTATAGGCAGAATGGCTGGATTAGGTGAAGCCACTCGATTCAGAGCGCAGCGCTGGGGCATTAATGAGTCTAAATACATGGTGTGGCTCCTGGTCAAACACCATGAGCAGAGACTTCTGCAGGGCCATTACCAGGGCTCCCAGTATAAAGCAGTGGCCTGGGACAGTCTCATCCATGGCCTCACTAGTGCCAAAGGTATCCCCCGGATTGGAGAACAGGTCAGGCATCACCATGCTAACCTGAAGTGGTGTAGGGTGGATCTACTGGAACAGTGGATCCAGTAGTGCAGGCAGATGGCTGATGCCCCAGTACTGAGTAAATACCCATTCCACTAAGTATATAATAATTTCCTAGCTTGTGTATACTATGGATAGGTATAGGTAAATGTCACTGTTTTTCTCTGACAGCTGCAGATGAGTGGGCTGTTTACCAGCAAGCCCATGCTGCTAGGCTGCAAAGGCTGCTTCACGAGGCAGGTCAGTAATAATCCTGCATGAACTGTCATATCCTGTGAATAAAGGTATGACACCTGAAGTGCTTCTGTATACTCTGATTTAATATGTTGTAGTGTTGCATGCTCTAAACAGTACTATAGTATTAAGCAGTGTTACCCACACTGTGGTATGCAGATAAAATGTGTAGGAAGTTCTTTATAACAAGAGGTTAGTCATATTGTACAACTGAGGGAGACTTAGAGAGAAAACATTGGAAAGCTTTACACCAATTCCCTCATAGCACAGTGTACTGTGATGTTAACTGGAATATTTTTACCACACACAGCAGGGATTGAATCCTGAGAGTGGTAATAAGTTGTATGCATAATCATACCCCACAACTGTACAGAATGTGTGAGAAGGTTCAGATAGAAAGCTGTATGCATAATTAGACCCAACAACTGTACATATTTTGCTAGAATGTTCAGATAGTAAGCTGCAAGCATAATCATAACGATCAGTTGTACAGACTGTATCAGAATGGTCATATAGCAAGCTGTATGTATAGTCATCTCCCTCAACTGTTCAAATCTGCTCAGCATGTCCAGATAAATGGCCCAAATCTGCTGCCTGGTACCCCATACCCCAGAAAAATCAGTGTGAGGATCCAAGAAATGTAGGCAGCATGTAATGACATATAACCGATAGTCAAACCTGTACATCGTCAGAGAATGTATATGAAAATATACCTGTCATTGTAGCATCACACCCAAAGTGCATGAGAGCAATTCTCATAATATGTTGCATTGACACCTGCATCCAGTCAAGCCTCAACCAGAGTGTGTGCAATAATGGATTGAGGGGTACATCAACATGGAATCTGGGAGTATGTTTAAAAATTGTCAGGTAGTGTTAACAAAGATCTTCTCAATAGCTATAACAGGTAAAAGGTGTAGGCTATATGTTAGACACAAGTCCACGTATATACTAATCTACAAACATGCCATTGTACAAAGTAAGGCCAGTGGGTAGTGTAATAATACATGTAAAGGGCAGATCACTGCAGTGCCTAAGAAAGTTGTGAAAACTACAGGGATATAACAGTTGTTAATTGAACTCTCTCTCTTGCCCCCATCATATGTGCAACAATAACCCAATTATAAACCTCAATGGGTATGTTTACTCTCCAACTTATATTGGGACATATGTCCTATTGGTTCACAAATATCCAAACATGATTCTATGCATGTTCCATGTTAAAATACACCCATACAGGTGGCCTGTTGCCATCAATAAAACCTGCATGCTGTTGTAATGGCCACTGCCTTGCCATATATGCAAGTGTTCTGGTTTAAATTTGGTGTCTTGGGTTAATGGGTATACCTATGCATGCTGTTATAACTAATCCTGGATGCTGTTGACTATTACTAACCCATATCTGTCTGTAAACTGCAACACCATAGCTCGTATGGGAAGGCCAGTCCCAGCAGACCCATCTGTCCCACCTCAGCTGGCCATGGCACCGGGCACCAGCACATCTGGGGCCCGTCCTGGGACCTCCTCCTCTGTAGGTTCTGCACCACCTTTGGGTGAAACTGCCACAAGGGGATGGGGCTCGGCCCCCCTGGGAGCAGGGGCAGAGAGGAACCTGTCACCCATTGTCAGGTCTGGGCCATGGTGCATAGGGAGATCAAGAGGGCATTTTGAGACCAGCTACGCCAGCTTGAGGGCCGAGTGGTGCAGTTATAGCCTGCCCCTCTTACACAGCCCCCAGCATGGCCACCTTTGGGGCCGTGAAAGTGCAGTGGTGACTGCCCATGGGTAGGGACCTCAGTTCCACTGTTTCCATTTGGGGGCTCATGGGCTGGCGACTTCCACACACCCCTCCCCGTCCAAGGTGTTAACCCCCCACATGTGTCATATACCACCCTTGTATGCATCTTGTTTGTCTTGTCTGTTAACCTACCCAACCTACCTCCCCAAATATACCTACGCCCCCATACATCTCACTCTCATCTGAAAAATAAAAAGGGCAATCTGTCCCTACAAAAAAATCTTGCCCCATACATAGCTGTCCATTTCACACATGTGTTGACTGGACACATGTAATCTGGTCTAATTGGCATCACAACGAATTATTGTTGTCCTCGCCCCTCTCTCAGGGGTTTCAATGTCCAAATCTACCTCCAAATTCAGTGCATATGCACAGCTGTTGCTGTAGAAGAAATGGGCAGCTATGGACCTTCCCTACACCCTTCTTGCACATCCCTACCTATTTTCCCTACCCTACTGTCTTTCCCTCGTTGTGCCCCTTTTTTCACCACTTTCCTATCAATCCCTTTTTCTTTTCTTTGAAAGAAATTAGCTTGGGGGTAAGCGAGAGTAAACACTTTTAAGCAGCAGTAAGCAGGTTTAAGCCTGTTTGCATGGGGGTAAGAATGCCTACACATGTTAAGCAATTCAGGAGATAATTGAGTATAAGAAACAGTAACCATAACTTAGCAGTGCTTACCATCGAGTAAACCCACGCAAACCCACTTACAACTGCTCAAAGTGCATTAATCACTCTGTATCCAACAGCCCCTGTTCTGCCTAGCAACAAAATAAACAGCCTCTGCTAGGCTCGAACCCAGGACCCTGCACATCATAGCAATTTATCACTAAGCCATGTCAGATATACGTAACCCTGCTGTATTTACAAACATATCATCCAGGCCAGTCATTCAAAAGTACAATGTATTCCAACATGTAGATGCATGTGTCTGAGTAAATATATTAATGTCTAAACAGGTACAACATATTGATATATGTATATATATATATATATATATATATATATATATATATATATATATATATATATATATATATATATATATATATATATATAGAGAGAGAGAGAGAGAGAGAGAAATATATACATGTATAATTATATACGAACATATAAACATGCAAATGCCTACATCTATAGATATATATGTTTACATCTACATGTCTAAATATATATGGCAGGTTATATATATGTCAGCAGATATATATATATATATATATATATATATATATATATATATATATATATATATATATATATATATATATATATATATACATATATAGGTATATATGGACATACATCTGTAGATAACAATGGAGAAATAACAAAAACATATATGTCCTCATGCAACGTTAATGAGGTTGAGAGGCCCCACACAATATACGTCTTGTATGAATCAGTATACCCCCCACAGCCAAGAACGTTCCCCCTGCAATACACTTCCAAGTGTTGCAGATCCCATAACGAGGACCAGACACGACATGGCCATCCCTAGGATACATATACACAGACACGTATATGCAGATACAGGTTTATATATATATATATATATATATATATATATATATATATATATATATGTATATACATAGATATATATATAGATATATATGTAACTACACATACACACACAGAGATATGTACAGTAAGATACATATGTAGTATGTACACACAGTATGGAGCAGACAGTATTAATACAGTTACCACCTTACCAACTGGAGACTGTATGAGCCACTCATATGAATGACATTCATAACCTGCAACATATACCCACAGAGATATCAAAGGGTATAACACCACACACAGGTGTACATAAATGAATGTGAAAGCTTTATTTGTGTACTATGACAGTTATACATGTCATGTCATATAGCTGTTTAGACACTGATATCCATATGAACAGTGTAATGCAACTGTGAAACAGTTATACTAAGACAGTAGTCTGGAAAGATTGACATATGTTGCTGTCCAGGCCGAGGCCTTCACGTAGTACAATAGTAAAGGCAGACTGGGCCACAGCATACCAAACAATCAACAGTACGTAATGCAGATGTGTAGTTCAGCAGCCTCTATCTACACTCTGTACACAATCCCTAGGGGGTGCAGATTCCACTTGATACAATGGGATGTATGTTACGTAACAAGGCATAACTGACACCATCACAATCACACTGACAAACAGAACATTCTGTATGGCAAGAGGCAGTAGGCCTGCATTTACCCAAGGTGGATTGTATGGTAATGTACATCCAGATACCTTATGGCAGCTTACCCCAGATACCCACACATGTTGTAACAGCCTAAATTAGTCATGGTGCAGCCCCCTAGACTCAATAATATTTGGCCATATACCACTGTTATATACACTGGCCTCTGGAGTGCATTAGGCACATATGTATTGTGTAGGTGAAGCCCACACATATATGGCCCCAACCCCTAGTATGTGTGGGGGACATAGCAGTAGAGTGATGACAGGAATGACAGCATGAAATACACACAGCCCACTACATAACAACCACTGACAGCAAGTCATATGTGCAGAGCCTGGTATGTAGGTGGAGGACAGAGGCTGGAACACAGGAAAATATGTGTAAAACTGTTGTCATACAGTAAGCAAGATATGTATATGTGTATATATCTATATGGATATATGTATAATTATATATACATATATATGTCCACCCTATGTTCTGAACATGTAGTTGAGCCCTACCTCAACCCCAATAGTCCCAACCTCTCAGTGCAAGGGGATGGCAGGTATGTATTGCAGGTATATTTGTAGACCATTGCTACTGTAATAGGGATTGTCTTCACAGAAATGGTGTGTGTGTGGGAGGCCACATCTGCTTTTAACATCTGCACCATTGGCTACTGACAGACATCCTAAGATCATCATAGTATAGTACCACTGCTAGCACAGTAACACCCCTGAGAACTACAGCTGAGATATGGCCAATATATGTGGACAGTCTGACACACTCTGCTCAGTCCAGGGGTATACACAGAACCCCTTCATGCAAGACATGTGGACCAAGCCTGACAATGTGGATGTTAACAGCCATGTAGATGGGTATAATACGTAAATACTGGTATATATTTGCCCCATAGGTTATTCATTCATACACCCCTGTCTGTCCTGACACATAATAACCGCTGGTACAGAGGTGCCATGGCCACATACTACCCACTAGTTAGTGACATACATCTGTACAGCATTCCACTGCTTTGTCTAACATACATGACTGTTATGGAGGCCTGGCAGCAATACATCTGGCAAGTATCTGGACATGACATCTCACTGGGTAAGTACAGTAAGCTGCTAGTCATGTAACAAAGTGCAGTGCATGCTACAGGCAGACTGACTCAACAATGGCCTACATCTCCTATGTGGGAATACACATGTACCTGCATAGATAGCAGGCTCTACAGGCATGTCACATCAAAGAGTAACAGACACCTGTGTGAAAGTGCATAACCACAACCAATGTAAACACAGCCACAGCCACATATGGTAAGCTAGCATAATATTACAGTATATGGACTATCTGATCAACACCATCCTCATATGAGCCACTCACACAACAACCTTACATATACTGGGCCACTACACAGTGTGGTCCGATGCCTGTCTGTGGTATGGGACATGTTGGTGTTCACCCCTACAAACGTGTAAGCTGATAGGGTGACATACAGTGGAGCAGCATGTAACATCAGATAGAATAGGACCAAGAACAATGACATCTACCACAGTCTCTACACAGTCCAAGGTACATATTCACTATACTCACACTGTCGACAATTACCAGAATTACACATACCTCAGTACTATACACAAAAACACAGAATGCCCAGGCTATGTCCTCAAATATAGCCCCTACTATACATAACATGTGTAACAGTCTGATATCTCACTGGCTTGTTATCAGATATGCTGTCAATATATATGGTGTGCAGAACATATGCACCCTCTACTGCATGACATATGTACAAAGGTTGACAGAGTTGTGGCTGGAGGCACAAACACAGGGCCAATACTGACATGTCTCTGTGATACCCTCATACATTTACTGTCATAACAGGGTTTGTTGCAACATATGTCCTATGATGGATATGATGTCAGTAACTCCCGCCTGCTACCATCTACTGACTGCAATCCTCACGCTACCATCTGCAGTTGAGAGATAGGTCATCTGTGGGTAACATAAGGAACACAAGGCACCACACACTGCCCAGTCTGTAGATGACCCTACAGATGGGGATTCCTCATAAACATAGCACTGACATGACAAGTATTAAAATATGTAGGACAGCCATATCCACACACACCCTGTTAAACCAGCAGTACCCCAACTGATATATAGCAGCACTTACAGTCTGTAGTCAAGACAGGCACATCCCCCTCCTATGTGTTGGCCTGTTTCCACAGTGTATGTTGTCAGAGGTAAGTCCCCAATCCATCTGTGATGCTGTTTGCCAAACAACAGATCTAGTTCCTGCTCACAGTGAATGAAAAGGTCTAACACCAACATGGTGTTCTTAGACACTGGAGTGTGTTTCCATTCAATTGGCTATGGGAATATTACCAAAGCTGTTCCACATGCAATCAGTTAGAGGAGGGCTGTAATTCATGCAGAGGCCATCAGCTAATCACGAGCATCGCTGACAATACACATGCTGCTGCCTAAGCAAAGCAGGTGTAAGTCTCCACATCCCCCAGAGAGGGAGTGAGAGAGGCAGACAGAGGAAAAGATAAGTCAGGGTGGGTTGGGAGAGTAAAACATAAGCATGTTTGTGTCACACACCTACCAGTCCAGGGTATGGAACCCGTGACTGACTATGTACTGATATCACATCTGTTATCCCTGTACGGTGGATATTGTAATATATACTAGGGCACCATATAAGAAATCTACAAAACCTACTCAATATTGAGTCCAGTTGTTACACACTCACAACCACCTCCACACAGGACACAAATGACAAACATGGACACATTAAGACACACATACCTGTCACATCTGGGATTAGAACTCCTACCTAACTCATTGTTACGCTATAGCACTACACAATTATAAGACAAGCCATGTCCATGGAGATTACTGGAGTACTCCTTCCCCAAAGGTGTATTTCACAGTGAGTGACATCAGCAGGATTGCCAAAGTAGGGCAATCAAATTGTAGTGAGTGTGACTAGCCAAACATGCATTGCTCCCTACACAGACATAGGAACAGAAACAAAAGCATCCACAACTCCCATGTGTGAGAATAGAACCCCTACCAGGGTTCTTTATCACACTACAGCATTATGCTGTTATATCTCGCACCATGGAGATTACTAGAGTACTTTCTCCCCAAAGGTGTACTTCACAGTGATTGACATCAGCAGGATTGCCAAAGTAGGGCATTTGAATTGTATTGAGTGTGACTAACCTAAAATGCTCTAATTAGTCTGTATGCATCAACCACTGTTCTGGCCAGAACAAAAATAACCTGCCTTTGCAGGTCATAAATCCAGGACCCTGTACACTACAATCACAGTAGTTAACGACTAAGCCACCACAGCAGTACATGAGATTGAGGTTTCACAAAAGTAATCCCACCATAGGATAATCAAACTGAACATGTGAAAGGAATGTGTATACAGTTGTCTGTAAAAGAGCTCTCCAAAGCCAACTTCATGCCTCTCAAGTCAGAAGTGACAATGTTTGTAATACCCATGGAGACAGGAGCTGAAAGTTCAACTAATGAATCCTACACTAAGGCACTGTATGAGCACATTAACTTGTGCATGATTCCTGACATCTCATACAGAACCACAACGCTCTTCCCCAAATAAGCAAGCCAGTCTGGTGGTCCCCTGGCATAAACAGACTATACAATAGAAGGTATACACTGCTGAAGAAAACGGGATGATCCAAGGATGCAAACAACTCCCTTATTAGCCCCAGTAAGAAGCTGAGATCCCTCATGGAATCCTCCAAAGCTGGTTATGTAACTGAAATTGCCACAGATTCCACAACCACACAGCATTCTATAGTTATGTCCAGAATCTAACTGGCAATGATCAGAAGTGCTCTGAGCTACAACAGAATGGCATTACATAGACTGCTCCCACGGATTTTGCCAATATCCTGGCAGATTGATTTAGTGCCACATTCACCCCCTCTCACCCCTAAAAGGGCCCATGTCAATACGAAAAGGGTTCCAATTTCCAGTAATCAAGAACACAGAGGCAGAAACCTCACTATCCACAGCTAAGAATACAGCATCCATGGGACCAGATGACATCCTGGGCTGCATACTACATGAACTACAAAATGAAATGGCAACTCACCTAACTGTCATGTGTAATCAGACTCACATCAGGCCAGGTGCCCACTGAGTGGTACACAGCTGCAGGTATCCCACTCCACCTTGGATCCCGAGAAATACCATCACATCAGTCTGACGAGCTGGGTATGCATGGCCATGGAATGCATTATCATGGAATTTATGAACGCAGACACTGGCAACCCTCAAACACTGGACCCCACACAGATTGGGCTCATGGAGGGCCAGTCTTGTCTCCTGAAACTGATTGACTGCTTTGAATCAGTCTACATAGCTGTTGAAGAGGGTAAGGCAGTCCACACAGCCTATGTGGACCTCACCAAGCCCTTCAACACCCTCCCCCAGTCTGGAAACAGATTAACGTACTAAGCCAGACATATATCCCTATGCCACTTGATGGCTTGCCACATGGCTTACTGACAGAACCCAATCTGTACATGTAACTGACTCCAAATCCAGCTCCAGACAAGTGACAAGTGGAGTACCTCAGGGTTCAGTCCTGGGACCATTGTTGTTTGGCATCTACATCTCTGAAGTACAGGCCAACAGTACGGGACTCTGGCTAACAAAGATAACAAATGTCTGCAAACTGGAAGTCATTATGATCCTGACTGTACTGCATGATATGTTACTGATACCAGCCTGACATCATACAGGTGGGATGGAGTACTGTTAAAATCTTGTGCCCTTGTCGTGCAAGGTCCTGGTTATGGGATCTGCAACAGTCGGTAGTGTATTGCAGGGCAGATGTGTTTGGCTGTGGGGGGGATACCTATTCATGCAAGACATATGTTGTTTGTGCCTGTCAACCCCATTAATGGTGCATGTGGACATATATGTTTTTGCTATGTTCCCACTTTATTTACAGGTGTATGTCCTTATATACCTCTATATATATATATATATATATATATATATATATATATATATATATATATATATATATATATATATATATATATATATATATATATATATATATATATATATATATATATATATATATATATATATATATATATATATATATATATTGCTGTATATATGTAGCCATATGGCTGTAGGCATATATATCTATAGATGTAGGCATTTGCATGTATATATGTTCATATATAATTATCTCTCTCTCTCTCTCTCTATATATATATATATATATATATACAGAGAGAGAGAGAGAGATAATTATATATGAACATATATACATGCAAATATATATATATATATATATATATATATATATATATATATATATATATATATATATATATATCAATATGTTGTATCTGTTTAGACATTAATATATTTACTCACACACATACATCTACATGTTGGAATACATTCTCTGTACTGTTGAATGATGGGCTGGACGATATGTTTGTGAATACATCAGGGTTACATATATCTGACATGGCTTAGTGGTAAATCGCATTGGCTATGATGTGCAGGGTCTTGGGTTTGAGCCTAGCAGAGGCTGTTTACTTTGTTGCTAGGCAGAACAAGGGCTGTTGGATACAGAGTGGTTAAGGCACTTTTGAGCAGTTGTAAGCAGGTTTGCACGACGGTAAGCACTGCTAAGTTACGGTTACTGTTTATTATACTCAGTTAGCTCCTGAATTGCTTAACGTCTGTAGGCATTGCTCACCCTTCCGCAAACAGGCTTAAACCCGCTTACTGCTGCTTAAAAATGCTTACTCTCACTTACCCTCGCACTAATTTCTTTCAAAGAAAAGAAAAAGGGGTTTATAGGAAAGTGGTGAAAAAAGGGGCACAAAGAGGGAAAAACAGTAGGGAAAATTGGCAGGGATGTGCAGGAAGGGTGTAGGGAAGGTCCATAGTTGCCCATTTCTTCTAGAGCAACAGCTGTGCATGTGCACTGTATTTGGAGGTAGATTTGGCCACTGAAACCCTTGAGAGAGGGGTGAGGATAACAATAATTGATTGTGATGCTAATTAGACCAGATTACATGTGCCCAATGGCAATGTGTGTGAAACAGACAGCTATGTATGGGGCGAGATCAATATTTTGGGAACAGATCGCCCTTTTTTTTAAGATGAGAGGGGGATGTTGGTAAAGGAGTGTAGGTATGCTTGGGGAGGATAGGTTGGGTAGGATGACAGACAAGACAAACACGACAGCATGCAGGTGGACATTGTGACATATAATATGGCCACCATATAGGAAAAATATAAAACCAGCTCCTCAATGGGTCCAGGTGGTACACAGTCACAGCCAACTCCACACAAGTTACAAATTGCAAACACACACACTTGTCATGGCTGGGATTAGAACTCCTACCTAAATAGTTTACCACACTACAGCATTACACAGTCATAGCATGTGCCATGGAGATTACTGATATATCTTTTCCACAAAGGTGTATTTCACAGTTGATGATGTCAGCAGACATGTCAAAGTAGGGCAATGGAGGTTGTAGTGCCTGTGAATGGCCTCAAAAACATTGGTCTCTATTCTGACAAAGGAACACACACAAACATTTACACCTACAATGTCTGGGAATAGAACCCCTACCTAACTAGTTTATAACATTATAGCATTACACAGTTACAGCACACACCATTAAGACTACTAAGATTCTTCTTCACCAGAGGTGTATTTCACATGGAATGACATCAGCAGGCTTGTCAAAGAAATGAATGAAAGGTGTACTGATTGTCCTCAAAAGCACTGGACCATACACATATACACAAACAGTTGCCATGAATTGGATTAGAACACCTACCTAACTTGTACAGCACATTAGAGCATTACTCAGTTACAGAGCACACCATGGAGACTACTTTGATACTCCTTCACCAAAGGTGTATTTCACAGGGAATGACATCAGCAGGCTTGTCAAAGAAAGGCAATGAAAGGTGTACGGACTGTCCTCAAAAGCATTGGGCCATACACATATGCACAGACACACACAGTTGCCATGAATGGGATTAGAACACCTACCTAATACAGCACATTAGAGCATTGCACAGTTACAGAACATGCCACGGAGATTATTGGGATACTCCTTCACCAAAGGTGTATTTCACAGGGAATGACATCAGCAGACTTGTCAAAGTAAGGCAATGAAAGGTGTACTGAGTACTGACTGGAAGGCTACCAGAGGCAATTGTATAAAGTGATGGATAGTTGCACATCATATGTTTTTGCAAACTGGGAGTGTGCTATGTGGGACAGACCTCATGAGAGGGGAGCTGTCTGTCATTTTCTGTCACTCTCTTCCAACATCTATTATGTGTATGTCTGAGCTGTTATAATGTGCTGTCCTTGGATATATGTGCATATTCTCATCCACTGTGTATGCAGAGCATGAGTGGTGTGTAGTGTGGATTGTTTGCACAGACATCTGTGCTTGACTGCTGTGTATAGTCCACAGTTATTACCAGACATGGGCTTCATTTCTCTAAGTGTGTGAGCATGGCCAGTATGACCCTTCTGCACCTTGTTTTGTGACACGGCCTTCACTTCTCTAAGTGTGTGAACATGCCCAGTGTAAGTGTCTGTATTGCATGCATGACTCCATTCAAGCTAGGTTGTACTCCAGTGAAGGTATTTGTGCTCTGCACCTACAGCTAGTAACCTGCTTCTGCAGGATATATGTAGATTGGTTGACAATGTGGGTCGACATTGGGCAAAGGGTAGTGAGATTGTTGCTAATTGTGTCTGTGGTGCTTCTGCTACATGGTTTTGGTTTTGGCAGGGGTACTAACTGATATGTGGTGTTTTACCCTCTGATGTTTTATGTCATCAACTACTGACAGATATACATCTTTGCTGGCATTTGGTTCCTGGGGATTACAAGTTGAATGCTGCTTTGTCCAGTATTGTGGTGTGCAAACTACATATTCTTGCACACTCATGTCATTCTGGTGTGGAAACTGCAGACGCTTGCTAATGGATCTGTGTATATGGTCCAGCACCTTGGTGATGTTGTGGCTGTGGGTCCAATGCCTGTACAATTATCAGCATGACAGGATGGCCATATCATGCTGTGGCCATACCTCACAGGTATTCAGACTCATTGAGGTTATCCAGAGGCAGGGCTCATTATGCTCTTCATTAACCCTTCACAATTTGGTTTGCAAGCAGGTTTGTGGCCACCCATCCCAGTGTTTGCAGTCATGATAAGTATGCACACACATCAGGGTTTCACCCTTCACACACTCCATGGTGGTGATGCTACCCTCTCCTCTGTGAATATGTCCTCTTCATACCATTATGCACACGATATCTGATAGGTATGCCTTTAGTTTCCACTCCATCCCAGCAGTATGTACAGGTTGGTCCACAGTGCATGCATTGGAACATGATGGACATACTGCTGGGATTTGTCAACATGTCCTTGCATTAGTGTTCTGTGGACTGTGTTTTGTCATTATGTGGGAGTCCATGGGGTAACATACAGTGGCAGTTCAGGCATGCCACATACCTGTGACAGAGGACAGTGGGGCACTGGGTGCTGAATCAGGCTATCTGTAGCAGGCCAGTGCATTCTGTCAGTTGTACAGACCCAAGCAGCTTGGCAATGTATTCCCCTGGGGTGATAGGATAGGTATGCAAGGTGTTGATGGCAATTGTTTCTGTCCTTATCAATCCATTGGTGTGGACACTGGCAGGGTGCATCTTACAGCTATGGGGCACACCTGCATGGAACACCTCTTCAGCATGCTGCATTCTGTGACTATTCACATAGTGATGTGGGGATCATATTGTACTCATTCACAGCAGCAGGGAGGTGGCCTGTGTGTTACCAGAGGCTGATGTTGGACCGGACTGGCTGCATATGTGCTAGGGTAGCTACTTGTAACTGCCTCACAGGTATACATGGCCCTTTCCCCTGCTGGTGGCTAATGGGTGGACACCAGCAGCTTCTACATACATCATATCTCTACCTTTTGTGGTCTGCCAGTGTTTGCCCACAGTACATCTTGGTTTCCCATACTACACAACCAACTGATGTGCTGTGAACCTGTATGTACAAACGGAGGGTATCTCCATTTCACTGTGACATTTTAAACAGTCTCTCTCTACAGTACTTCCATCTGTGTACTGTATATACGTTTGGGCCAACACTCATGCCGTGTCCATCTTCCAGGTGGTGACAGTTATGACATCTGTACAACTCATATGGACTACTGCTGCAACATGTCTTGCTGGGATACCAGTCTGTTTAGCATTGCAGTTGTGTGGACTTGGCCAGGTCATCAGCAGTACTGACCATTGGACACCAGGACACACCATCCATGGCTATTTGCTGAACACTTTCACACAGCATACCACTCAGAACTACCTAACACACAGAGCTCTGCCTATTGTAGACATGTGACTATCCATCTTGCTGATTTGACCAGCTCAGTTACTCGGTGCTCACTGTTATTACTCCCACACATGGATGGTAATACATTTCTACATAGGATTGGTGGGGGCACACATCACCACTGTGGACATGTCCTACAACCACCTGATATGTTAGGTACTCTGTTGGCTTCTACACAGCAACCTGACTCTCAGATCTCTGCATATTGTACTCATGCAACATTCCATCATTATAATTGGGGCAGCTCAGGTACTCTGTACTCTGCTGCTGTAAGACCCACACATACATGCTGCTGCTATACTACATAGGATTGGGGGGGCACACCTGATGATTGTAGACATTTCTGCTATACCCACCTGATATTTCAGGTACCCTGTTGGCTTCCACACATCAACCTGACACTCAGAACTCTGCATATTGTACACATGAAACAATCCATCCTTCTACTTTGGCAAGCTCAGGTACTCTGTGCTCACTGTTATTACTCCAACACATGGATGCTAATGCATTTCTACATATGGTTTGCGGTGGGGGGCACACCTGACAACTGTGGACATTTGCTTTGACCGCACTGGTATTTCTGGTAGTCTGTTGGCTTCCTTTTAAATCTGTATTCTGACCTATCCTGCAGACTACAGGCATATCAGTGTAGTACAGTTTATTGTTTTTTTTTTACCTACATTGCCATTTCAGACTTCCTACCTTTCATGAATGACATCCCACTTCCCGACCTGTTACACTTTGTGCAGGTCTGGAGGGGGGGGGGTTATCTCCATTGCCATACCTTGAGGACCTTAGCACAGTTCCTTGTGTTCATCTACACCTGTCCTGCTGGCTGGGTGGGATTGTTGTTGGGTATGTGAACCTCCATGACATACATGTGTGTGTCCTATGGACACACATTTGGGCAAGCACATATCCTGCAGTGGGTTTTTTTCACCTTCTCTTTTACTGTCTACATTGTTGGCACCAGTATTTGTTATGGTTTCATGCTGCCCATATAGCTGTCCACTATCTGCTGCCATCCCATTCAGCCACCCAATTCCCTTCCTTGCATGTTCACATCCATATCATTGATACAACTAGCAGACCATACTACTGCATTCAGTGATTGATAGGATGGGTGACTTACCTTGCGGCTGTGCCAGTATTGAGGATGGTGCTGGAGGGCTGACTATGTCAGATGCACATAATATGCTCCCTATACATGGTAAACCACAGGTAGTGTCATTTTTGGCACCCCTTTTACAGTATGTGTGAGTCAGAGAGAGTTTCCATTCCCTGAGTTCCTACTGTGTCAGTGTATGTGCTATGCATTGCCTCTTAGCCAAAGCCAGGATATACTGTGCATGCCTCCTTCAGCCAACAGGTGCAGGCTCAGGTTGTTCCTCCTCCGAGTCACTCTGTACCTGTGCTGGCCTTGGCAATGGTGGGGGGCTGCATGGCCCTGCCCTGTGCTGTTCTTGCTGCAGCTGTGTCTGCAGGATCATGTTGTGTAGCATGGCACATACCATGACAATTTGGGTACATGTAGTTGGTGAGTATTGCAAGGCTCCACCAGATGTGTCCAGACACCGGAACCATGACTTGAGCATCCCAAACACACACTCTATTATGATTCTTGCTTGTGCATGTGCCTCATTATGGAACTCTTGTTTGGGTGTGTGTGCATTTCTGAAGGGTGTCATCAGCCATGACTCCAGCACATTACCAGCATCCCACACTAAGTGGGTGTATGGGATGTCCCCACTGGCAAATCACTGATACAGTTGCATCAGATGACAGATGTGAGAATCGTGATAGCTCTCAGGGCTTCCAGCACACACATTCATTATAATGCCCTTGGCATTGCACATGACCTGGCAGTTGATGGAGGGGAAGCCCTTGCAGGTTATGTAGACCCTGCCCTGCTCATGGGTGGTGCTTTTATGTGTTTGAGAGTGTTACCAAGGATATAGATGAGGGGAAGGTGGTACACACAGCCTACCTAGACCTCACAAAGGCTTTTGACACCATTCCCCATTCTGGTATTATAGACAAGATCACCAGCCTGAACATAAACCCCCATTGTCACAAGATGGGTTGCCAACTGGCTCATGGACAGAATCCACATGGTGAGAGTTGCTGGAGCTAGGTCCGACTCTAAACCGGTTACAAGTGGTGTTCCCCAGAGCTCAGTCCTAGGGCCCCTCCTGTTCGGCATATACTTATTAGAGGTACAGCCAAGCACAGGAGGACTATGGCTGACCAAGATTGCAGACGACTGCAAACTAGGGGCTATAACTGACTCTCCGGCTGACACAGACATCCTCCGAAAGGGTCTCACTGAGACGGATACCTGGTGTCTAAATCATGCCCTCAAGCTAAATGCCAAAAAGTGCATAGTCATCCCCTTTGGAAAAAACAAAGTACCCACAAACTACCACATAGGTGGTAGTCCCCTAAATATGGAAGACGTAATAAGGGATCTGGGGACCCAAGTAGATAGTAATCTCACCTTTGATAATCACATTGCCAAAGTGGTTAGAAAATCCTTCTACGTGGCCCACCTAATCACAAAAGAGTTCGCATCCAGATCAAAAGAGGTCATTGTGCCCCTCTACTCATCACTCATCAGACCCATCATAGAGTACAATGCCCCATTTGGGATGTACCTTACAAGACACCTGCAGCAGCTGGAAAGACCACAGAAGTACCTCACCAAGAGAATCACTGGCCTCAAACAGATGCCCTATGCAGCTCGACTGAAGAAACTCCAGCTGTACTCAGTTGCATACCACCTACTCAGAGGTGATCTCTGCCTGACATACAAGGCCATGTCCAACCCAGAATTGGTGGACATGCTCCACCTAAAGAAAACCTTATCCCCTCAAGCCACATGCTCTAGGGATCTAAACTTCACCACAACAATAAATAGGACATGCTGGAGGGATAGATTCCTGTCCCAGAGACTTCCCATGCTTTGCAACAAGATTCCAATCTACATTAGGCAGAGCTCCTCACTAACACTCTTCAAAAGAAACTTTGATGAGTGGATGGGAAACAGAAAGTTTACCCCGGGATCACTTCAGTGGCTCTGCTGGACAGAGGCACAGGGAACTAATGTAAGGGGGTGGCGAAATCCAACACATTCCTGCTAGGTTTATAAATGCCTTCAGGCAGATAGCCTAGTACCTACCTATGAACCTATGAACCTATGTGCATGCAGTCTATAGCACCCACTACTTCAGGGTATTCTGCTATTTGGTGGAAGAAATGAATATTGCTGGCCAATGCCTCATGGGTGTTGGGGAAATATATGTGCTCACCGGCATGTGCTGACATGGCATTCAGGAACTGGTGGAGTACCCTGGATGCTGATGCCTGGGAGATCCCCACGATATCCTCAGTTGGTCTTTGGAAGGTACCTGTGGCTAGTATTCTTAAGCCTCCACATACCTTGGTTTCCACTGGGATGGGTTCCCCTCTGTTGGTTCTGTGTCTGAGGTGTGGCCAGCACAGCTCAACGATATGCTGTAGTATGTCCCTGTCCACCCTATAGCAGTCCACTATCTCCAGCTCATGTAGCCCCTGGTAAGTTTGCCTGGGTCTGTACACTCTTCTCCTCCTCCTTACTGTGGGTTGGTCATCAGCATTCACATCCTCCCCACCCTCAGCCTCTTGCACATGCTGGTTTATGATAGCAAAAGCTTCTCCTAACATTTTTTTCTCTTATTTTCATTTTGTAAAATTTCCCCATTCATATACACTGGTTGTGCAGAGTTGTTTGGGAAAAAAACAAGAGGGAAGGATATTTGCATAGTTTATAGTGGTATGTTGGGCTGGACTGCAGCCTGTGTAATTGGCTGGTTCTGATACATTTCACCTGCCAGCTATGCTAGTTCACCTTTATTACCTTCCTACTGCTCTTTCCCTTCTGATTGCCTTCTTGTTTAAGCCCCAAGACGCGTCATGCATACAAAGTGCTTAGATGTCACGAGAGATGCTATTTTCTGGTTTAACCTTTTTTTCTCTTGTTTAAAACCTGGTGCGTGCCGCACACACCTGTTTAGGCAGAGGAAAGAGTGCTTATCAGCTTTGACACACCCCCTTCCTTAGCTGTGCTAGCCTGAGGGCAAACTCAGGCCAAGGAGCTCCACTAAGCTTGCAGCATGCCTGACGCACCCCCTTATGATGTCAGTTGACTCTAAGGCTTACACCATGGATTTGATATTCCTACATGGTTGGGTACTGCCTAGCATTGAGGGGATATCTGTGATTCAGTATCATTACCCTCATTTACATATGATTACCTGCTAATGGGTAGTTACATGTCTGACACTGAGCCTTCCCTCTTAGCAACCACTGTTTACTAGCCATGTTGTCTTCTGCCTGCCATTGATTATGATGGCAATATTGTGATTTTGGCCAGAAAGCTTATTTCAGTTTTTTATGTTTTTTTATATTTTCATGATGATCTCATTTGTGTGCCACTGCCCTATGCTTAAACGGCCAAAATTGGCCAAAAAAATAGTTTATTTTTATTATTTTTACATTACTTTTCATGCCTATGGTCATATATTTGGCCTTTAGCATGTCTAACCTTCTAATACGTGCATTTCTACGAGCTGATATGCTTCCGTTTTGCAGTTTGCAGAAATGTACTCGGTTACTAACCGAATACATTTCTGCACACTACACTAGTCCTGCACGGACTCATGCTTGCTTCCTGGATTGCTAAATCACCTCATTTGCATGTTTTTTACCAGAAAATAGGGTGATTTGCATACAGGGGCTCTGTCCGTGCAGGAACAGTGTAGGACCGCTCATGCACGTCCTGGGAGCTTGTTCCTGGATCGCTTGATGGACATATTGCATGCAGGCACTCCTGCACTACTCCTGCATGCCGTACAGGGCCTCCTGAATCCGGGGGAAACTCATCATCAGTGTTCAACACAGACTCTGCTAAAACTGCATTTATACTACTGGCCAGCATAATAATTAATCAATTATACAATTTAGGCAAATAAAGACATATTACACAGTAAAAACAATTTACGTAATAAAGACATCTTACATAGTATTATATTTATGCCTGGTAAATATCATTATAAAAAAATAAATAGAATATAAAAAAATAAATAAAATCATAAAAACTCTGTTCTAAGTTTTAACATAGGTTTTCTGGTAGTTTTTGCAATTAAGATAGGGGTCTTGTCAGCCCTAAAATAATCAATTGATTTGTATTCTGCAACTTCAATCTTAGTTATTATATCACTACCCCTTAGATTATCATAGATCTTCTGTACTACTCTAAACTTAAGACTATGTTCTTTACCATACATTTTAATATGTTTAAATAGCGCATTTGTATCATCTCTCTTCTTATTTCCAAAAGGTGTGATTGTATTCTTTCTTTCAGTTTTTGATTGGTTTTACCAATATAAAAATGTTTGCATTTAACACAGTTCACTAAATAAACAAAATTATCAGAGGAATATGTTGCAAAAACATTAAAATAAAAGACTTAATTTATGAAAATAAAATTGCCAAAGATTCCAAAGACATCCACAAGGCATTCTATAATTATGTCAAGAATCTAAATGGCAGTGCTCAGATCTGCTCTGAGCTACAACAGAATGGCATTAAATATACTGATCCCAAGGATATTGCCAATATCCTGGCAGATCAATTCAGTGCCAGCTTCACCCCCCATCTCACCCCCTAAACGGCCCATCTCAATACCGGAAGATTGCCAAATTCCGGTAATAACAACAAAGCTAAGAATACAGCATCCATGGGACCAGATGACATCTCAGGCTGTGTATTACATGAACTACAAAATGAACTGGTACCTCACCTAAGTGTCATGTTAAATCATAGTCTCACCTCAGGCTTCGTGTCCACTGAGTGGCGCACAGCTACAGTTATCCCACTCCACAAAGGGGGATCCACCTTGGATCCCAGGAAATACCACCCTATAAGTCTGATGAGCCTGATCTGCAAGGCCATGGAACGTATTATCATGGAATTTATAAACAAAGACATTGGCAACCTTCAAACACTGGGCCCTACCCAGTTTGGGTTCATGAAGGGCCGATCTTGTCTCCTTAACCTGATTAACTTCTTCAAATCAGTCTCCAGAGCCGTGGACGAGGGTAAGACAGTCCACACAGCCTATCTGGGCCTCACCAAGGCTTTTGACACCATCCCCCACTCTGGAATCATAGATAGACTTACTAAGCTGGGCATTAATCCCTACATCACTCGATGGGTGGCCAACTGGCTTACTGACAGAACCCACACTGTAAAAGTAGCTGACTCCAAATCCAGCTCCAGACAAGTGACAAGTGGAGTACCTCAGTGTTCAGTCCTGGGACCGTTCTTGTTTGGCATCTACTTCTCTGAAGTACAGGCCAACACAAAGGGACTCTGGCTAACAAAGTTTGCCAGACTTGACTGCAAACTGGGAGCCATTATTGAATCCCCAAATTATGTGGATACTCTACAAAAGGGCCTTACAGAAACAGATGCTTGGTGTCATATCAGAAAGCTCAATAGTAATTAATTCATTACTAGTATTTAATCTGCTTGCCCTTACAAACTGACTTTTAGCAACACTCTTATAAATATATCTAGGATGCATACTATCATAGTGTAAAAACCTAGAAGTATGAAAATGTTTTCTATGTATAGTGGTATCAATCTGACCATTATCAAATAATAAAGTAACATGCAAAAATGAATAACTTGATTAGAATAATTCAAATCAAAAGTAAGAAAATCAGTAGTATTTTGTAGTTCTGTAACAAAATATTCTAATTGAGTGGCATTTCCAGTCCAAACAAGCAGGATACCATCAACAAACTCATAGTAAGCATTGATTCCTAAATGCTGAATTGTCATTATAAATGTATTTCCCTTCCCAATAAGCAAGAACCAAATTCACATAGGTATTAGCAACTGGGGTGTCCATAGCAAGTTGCAAGTATGTTAAACCAATAATCTCTGATAGAAGTTCTGTATTTCACCATTTTAAATTTAATAATAATATACTAAGATACATTATGAAATATAATAGACATAGTACCTTGATTAAGAATGTAATTTGTAAGAACTGACTAAGTCTATTATCTAATACTTAATTAAAGAGCTATTAGGACCTCATTCCTATTTTTTTTTAGTAATGAGAGAATTTTAAAATCTTAGCTTTGTTATAAAGATCTTAGAATAGGTGAAGGGTATGGACGTAAATGAAATATCAATACTAAGGCTACTATTCCATGCCATCATTGTTCGATATGTAGCAATAGGGTCATAGATTAGTACTAAGCTAACTGCCCTTGTGAGCCATTTTAAGCCTAGCCAATTAACCCTTGTGAGACTCAAACGTTGCACCTTGTGTTAGTAAGGCAAACACCTTAACCACTAGGATACCCTCCCAACCCCAATATTAATACCAAGTCTACTTTCATACATCCCATGACTGAATAAGTCTTTCATTTTAATGTTTTTGCTACATGTTCCTCTGATAATTTAGTTTATTTAGCAAATTGTGTTAAATGTGAACATTTTTACATTGGTAAAACCAATCAAAACCTGAAAGTAAGAATTCAATCACACTTTTCATAATTAAGAAGAGAGATGAATACAAAATTGTTATTTAAACATATTAAGATGTAGTTTAAAGAACATAATTTTAAGTTTAGAGTAGTACAGAGGATCTATGATAATCTAACGGGTGGTGAAATAACTAAGACTGAAGTTGCAGAATACAAATTAATTAATTATTTTAGGCCTGATAAACCCCCATGCTTAAATACAAAAACTAACATAAAATCTGTGTTAAAACTTAGAAGAGAGTTTTTGTGATTTTATTTATTTTTAATATTCTATTTATTTTTTTATAATGATATTTACAGGTCATAAATATGATACTATGTAAGATGTCTTTATTACGTAAATTGTTTTTACTGTGTAATATGTCTTAATTTGCCTTAATTATATAATTGATTAATTATTATGCTGGCCAGTAGTATAAATGCAACTTTAGCAAAGTCTGTCTTGAGCACTGATGAAGAGTTGGTTTTAACTTGAAAGCATTGTTGTTTTATAGTTTATGTTTCTGCTTTATTAAACATGTTGAAATTAACCAAGCTAGCAGCAGTGCATTAAAATCATAAAAGTCATCACAAAACACCCTATTTAATGAACAACATTTTATTTGCATATATTATTTAAATATTTTAATTAAAGAAAATCAAAATGTATTCATTGTTTTACTATTTCGACAAATACTACACCATTTGCAGCTCTCTCTGGATGGCATTATATAAACATAATATGCATATAACAGCTTGAGTTTATTCAAAAAATTTTATGCTACATGGTTCAACCTTGATAAGTGACTTCTAGCTTTTTATGTCATAATTCATAAGGCTGAGTTGCACTTACAATACAGTAATACAATATGTTTCAAGCTAATGTTCAAGGCTGTTGGAAACTGTCAATATTTTTAACATCCCTCGGCAGAGGATTTATCAATGTAACTCTCATATATTTCTACATAGTTATGAGTGAATACATATAATTTTAGAAACTTCCTCATATACCTTAATCAGAATTAAACAATTTATGGTCATGTCTAAGACATTTACACATTAGGAAATGAAAAAAGAAACTAGCATTAAAAATAAATAAATAAAATTCAGTTAGTTTATTAAAGGTGTGTTCTTTGCTTATCTGTTAATGTACTCTTGATGTTTCTGAAATGCGTTAATACTACTTTCTTAATTTGTTTGGATTTTGCACCGTATACTAGTGGATTTAAAGTGGGTGGTATGAGGAGGTAAATTACTGATATTAAGGGGTGCATGTATGGTGGCATGTGGTTTTCAGAAAGAGATATGACAGATGCTAGTATTCCTGATAAATAAACCAAGGCAAGCACAGAAATATGAGAACTGCATGTACTAAAAGTCTTTTGTAGTGCTTCTTTTGATTTCAGTTTTAATGTGACCCTAACAATCCTATAGTATGACAGTCCAATCAAAGTTGCATCAGGCAGTCCTACCAAAGGAAATATGATATAGTGAAAGTTATCACTCATAGTTGTGCGAGCACATGCCACATTGATAACAGATAGGTACTCACAGTGAATGTTTTGAACACTTCTCTCACCACAATATGGCAATAGATTAGCAAGTACAGGGATAGGAAACACAGCACAAATGCTTCTAATTGTAAAGAGTAAGAATGCTTTTACTATAAATGTGTTTGTTACAATTGTGGAATACCTCAGAGGTTTGCACACTGCAATGTAGCGATCATAAGCCATTAATACTAATACTGCAGACTGCATGGCTCCAATAAAGGAAATGCAAAACATTTGCAAGAAACAGGCACCAGCAGGTACAAACAGTGAACCAAGTAACAGTGTTAGCAAAACACTGGGCAGGACACTAAGACATGCAAGAAGATCCACAACGGACAAAATTGAAATAAAGTAATACATTGGCTCATGCAGGCATTGGTCTGTTATAACAATTAGAGGAACTGCAACATTGCCTAATAACGCTACTAGAAAAATGATGATGAAGGGAAAAGAAAGCCAGTGTTGTACATTGTGAAGACCAGGAAGTCCTGTCAGGATGAATTCAAAATCCTGATTGCTGGTTTGATTGCTTGACAACTTTGTGAATATTAAGAGTAAGGGTACATTAAGTTGCATTCCATTCTCTGAAAAAAAAAGTATAAATACACATCATGCTTGTGACATGGTGATACAATCCTTAATTTCCATAGCTATTGAGCTTAGTGCATTACATTGCTAATATATGCAAAACAGACATATGGAAAAAGATGAATAACATTAAAAGAAAAGAAAAGTGAATTCATTTTTTTTAGTAGGATCTGCACTACTTTTACATTACTAGTGGATTACAAAATACATGCTAAATAAAATGCCTTACTACTTTGAATCTTCTCTTATCCTGCATTCTGGAATATTGCAGTATTGCTCAGTCTAGTTGATTTGTTCCATCTTGCCAAAAAATAGTATATACAAAAACACCAGCTATCAAACAGGGTCATAAACTATTTAAGAAGCAGACAGTACAATATTGCAACTCTGAGTTTTTTATTACTGACTTTAATGTATGATTGCACTATTCTTATTTCTTGATATTAATCTAAAAAATAATATTTACATGGTGACCTTCTCAAACCATTCAGGTGTGTGTACTTCATACTATTTAGAGCAGTTTATAAATGTTAACCAAACACCTAGGCATCAAAACATATTTTGAATCAACACAATGTTATGATGTCACAAGCATAACTTTAGGGAATAGATTCTAAATTAAATTGCTGATGCATGCAGCAAACCATGGTCATCAGCAGAAATACAGCATAGTTAGTTACATAACATTAAAAAAATTAGCATATGTAAATGGTGCAGTATAATTGTAACTTCTGCTGACCTGCACCTAATTCCAAAACACTATGTGCACACTGTACAGAAATAAAAAAATACAGAATATTCCAAGAATAACTGCTATTATATCTGCTTAGATACCTGTTGAAGACCATATCAAATGGGTGGAGAAGCACATTATTTTGAATTGCAGCATTTGCAGAATTTTCATTTACAGCACAGCATCCAGAGGTTGAGCTGCACCAGGCAGGGTTACTGAATGGCATGTCACAGGGGGATCT
Organism: Protopterus annectens; assembly: GCF_019279795.1. Classification (NCBI taxonomy): domain Eukaryota; kingdom Metazoa; phylum Chordata; order Ceratodontiformes; family Protopteridae; genus Protopterus; species Protopterus annectens. The sequence continues at coordinate 818,248,526 of NC_056735.1, read as the reverse complement.
GCAAATGTGGCCTTTAGCTAAGACAGCACCAGCAGTTGTAATCAGATACTGATTAGACACACAGCTGGTGCAGGCTATGTGTGGCATGTATGCACCCCAAATATCCTCACCAAGTTGGAGGGGCAAACCAGACTCAGTAAAAACTAAGGTATGCTGAGTCTGGGTCTATATTACAACGTGGAACTCACAGGAGTCCAAACACTGTAATATCAAACCCAAATGTTCGAAATACGAAAATATCAAAGCCACGGCACACCGATTTTTTTCCCAGGGAAAAAAATCAGTGGGCTGTTTTCGGGGCTTTGTTATTTCCTCCACTGTAGTGCAATCTCAGAGTTGGTATATTTAAGTAGGGGGGTGAATCCCCCCACATTAGTTTAAGTTTAAAGTGTGTTTTTTTTTTCTACCAGAACAGCGACTTTTTTCCCTGGGAAAAAAATCTGTGTTCTGTGTTTTCGTAATTCTTGGGTTTCGAACTTCATGGTTCAATATTACATTGTTCGAACTCCTGTGAGGTTGAAGATGTAATATAGACCCGCTGAGCCTTGCTATATTGGCCTCTGGGATATTCTAAAAGCACACAGATGATACTGTAAGGGTGTTTCGGACAGTTGCTAGTAACAGTTTATGCCAATTCTTGGCAGTCATGTGCCACAAGCCAGATGAGTACATCTAGGTCCTGAATAGATCACTGAGCAGCAGACTGTCATGGAATGATTCTGTACCATTGACAACCTCTATATCCTTAGTGCAATAGACTGTACCATGTGCCAATAAAGGACCCCCTACCTGCTGTTCTTTATTGCCACCTCACCTATCAGTTATCTTTCAAAACAAATAGCCATGTCCCTCTTACTGTTGCTATAACCAAACTTTCTCTTCTTCCATATGTGGCTTCATTCTTTATGCTAATCTCTTTTTCTTTACTATCTCTTCCATTCCTTAGAGTGCATGCATTGTATGAGATCCCCACCAACACCCAATTCTCCATACTATTTTTATATCCCTTGCTATACTGATGATGTGGCAAGTTATACCATATCACCACATTTCTTCTTTTTTTTTTTTGTTTTAGCAAGCTGCTAGGATGACTCCATAGACCTCCATCAATCGGCATTTCATTTTGCATGTACGCGTCCACAACTTCATAAGTTCACAAATTATCTGCTGTAAATGAATCCATGATGACTACATGACAATTTGCTTGAATCTGAATGCCTAATTGGACATGATGGGGGACTCTACATAAGCTGTATATCTATGCTTTATATGTAGAGTGGACATGTGAACATGCAAGAGAGTTCCTTGTGATCAACACCTGGGAGAACATCCAAAATTCTGTGAAACACCAATATAGAAGGCAAAGCTGCACGTGGAACCAAATAAATAAATTAGCAATTAGCTGCAAAGTGGCATGAAACAAAACTGAAATTTGAGTTAATTATTGGTTTAATAAGTGTTGTTTATTTTTAGTTAAATTTGGTAGAAAATTGCCAAATATTAACATGATTCAGGAAATTAGTGGATCGTCATCCATGTGAGGCACTGGTATGATTATCTGCACCAACAGCTTCATCTGCAGTTTGTTGCAGTCCCCAGCAGAAGTTTAGAAAGCATAACAGTGCATAACCTAAGGTACAGCTGTGTATGCAAAATTATAACAGTAGATGTTTGAATAGATCACCATTACAGCACCCCAAGATATGTGCGACATATCCTGCCAAGGATAAGGCAAGATGGCCAGCATCTAAATCCTTGAAAGTAGTTTTCTAATCTTAAAATACGTTGCATATTCACCCATCTATAACAGTGGCTGTGCTGAGAAGTGAATCATTATAAGTTCAGTTAGACTAGGTTCAGAAGTTACCTTATTGGTTTTCTTCCTCTATATATGCATGCAGTTATATAACTCTCCCTCTCTCTTTCTCTCTCTCTCTCTATATATATATATATATATATATATATATATATATATATATATATATATATATATATATATATATATATATATATAATGTATGTGCATGTGTGTGTGTTTGTATATATATATATATATATATATATATATATATATGAGTATATTCACACCCTAGCCGTTGTACAGCTTGAGGAGATAGTCAGTTAAAAGGGCACCAAAACTACAGGGCAAGTCTTGCTTCAAAAGATGGAGGCTATAGCTCTGCTGGATAAGAATAGAAATAATAAAAATCTGAGACCTTGGCGTGAAACAACAAAAAAGAGAGCAATGGATGGAGAGTGCATCTACTGTAACAATGACCTATTCAAACCTTTACTGTTCAAGTATGTTTGCTTAGTAACTGTAGTATGTCTATCTAATAGACAAAGGCAGCTGTAAATGCTTGACCACCCATGCTCAAGATAACATATAGTTCTTAAAATAACCCTAAGACATCAAAATTTCACAAATACATTTTGGAAGCATGACTAGGCTTAAAAAGACCTCCTAAGGTAGTTAACATTGTAATTACCTATGAACCTAAGTTCCACATTTGATTACAGTTGGAGTAGCATAAACTATATGGGATTAGCTTAGAAAGAAAGGGAGGAAGAACAAAGATCAGTCCAGGAGCATCTGCTGAATAATCCTATCAATGCCTGCTATGGACATAGAGAAGGAATCTAACTTATCTAAGTTGTAGTGTCTGGTAAAGGAAGACGTGTAGAGATGACAATGTTGATGCCTGCTTTTGACCTAGAGCAGGAATCTGGTTTGTAGTGTTTGGTAAAGGTGTGCACTGATGACCACGTGGCTGCCTCTAGTACACATTTTTAGTTTATCCCTTTCCAAAAAGGCACAGAAGTAGGTAGAACAATGGAAGAGTAGGATATGACTTTGCCTGGAAGTTTCTTGTTATGGTGAAAATAACAAAAAATAGTTTGAGACAACCATTTAGAAATTGTCTGTTTTGAAACTAATTGTTACATTTACTTAAATTCATAGCACATAACCAGTTGATCAGGAGTCCTGAATGTTTCATCTTTTCAGGGTAGTATCTGTGGTTCCTGTGAACATCCAGTGTGTGCAAAATACTCTCTCCCTTAGTTTTAGGTTCTGGAAAGAAAACAGCAACATGAATTGCCTGGTTTACTGGAAACAACCTTAGCCATAGTGAAAAATGTGTTCTCAAACTCACCATACCTTTGTAAAAAATGAGATGGGGATGACTCATTATAAAAGCTTGTAACTCAGATCCTCCTTTTGCAGAAGTCAGAGCAATGCATAGCACTGTTTTCCAAGACAGGAACTTTAAATCAGTCTCAGGAGCTGGTTCAAAAGGAAGCAGTGTATATTTTTCCTGTACAAAACTGGTAAATTTCACACAAAAATCCCATAAGGGTAACACCTGCCTTCTAGCTGGACAGATGTGTAAAATCCCATTCATAAACATTTTCACTTAAGGTAGACTAGAAAGGCATGAGATTGAATGGTGGACAAGCAGAGATTCCCTAGAGGTGAATCTTGACAGAAGAGTAAGAAAAATCAGAAGATAATAACTCACAAAAATATTGTAGAACCAAATGAGACTGAGCATTAAAAGGATCCTGGCTCTTGACTTGTTTTCAGCTAGGAAATATTTTCTGCTTACCAATATATGCTTTCTTAGTAGCAGCTTTCTTTGTCTCCTTTAATACCTGCTGCACACACTCAGAAAAAAAGGCATCTATTAAGCTTCTATCATCCAGGCCATCAATTGAAGTTGAAGGTTGGGGTTAGCAAAAAACTCCATCCTGTGTGAATGTCTACACTCCTGTGTTTGAGGAAGCTTGTAGTAATTGCCTTTGGTCATTTTCAAAAGAAGGGAGAACCACTGTTGCCTGGATCAAAATGGATTAATCACACTTAAATTTGGGGAGTCTTTCTGATCTTTAGAAGAATCCAGTTTATCAGAAAAAAGGTTAGAAAAGCATACAGGAACATTCCTGTTCATGCGAATGAAAAGACATCTGTCTTCCAGGCCTATATGCAAGAAGCCCTAGAACAGAACATTAACTGTCTGCTGTAACAGGAGATAAACAAATCTTCTTATGAGTTCCCCACAGGTGGATCAATTTCTGGAAGTCCTACAGGTGCATCTTTCACTTGTGAGAGTCTGTCTTGGTTCTGCTCACATTTTCTGTAAGAATGTTTTGCTCTGATGGAATGTAGGTAGCCCAGAGGGACAAAATACATTGAGTTGCTGGTTCCCAGGCTGTCATAGCTAGCCTGCAAGGAGTGCAGATCCTGGTTACCCCATTTGTTTATGGTTTACCTTCATATGTGTGTTCTGCACACAGGCGAACAGCAGATGCTTGAAAGGACATTTGCAAGGTTCCCAAACATTGAACGAAAACTGTTGTGAATGTGCAATGAGTGAATGCACAGTGACGTTCGCTCATTGCAGATTTGGCATTTTGGGTGCGGATTGCACTAGAGTGGGGATCAGGAAACGGACCCTTTACCCACTGTAGTGTGATCTCAGAGTTAGTATATTAAAGTGTGGGGGGGCACAGCCCCCACATGAGGGGTGCAGGGGGGCTTCACCCCTGCATTACACTTCATTACACTTCGTATTCGACTTTTGTGTTAGAAAATCAGTGCATCTGCTTTTCGATTTGCTGATTTCTGAACACTGGAAACTGTCGCTGTTTTGTGTTCCGTGTTTATGATTCGCTCATATGAGCAATCGCACGAGTGATTTTCGGCTATGTAAAGGTAAACCTTTGTTTATTTACCGCATCACTATGGTGTTGCCTGTGATTACTAGCAGAGGGCATGTAATCTAAAGATGGTTTAGAGATTTCAAATCATTTATTACAGCACACAGGGTAAAGTACAATGTTATGTGGGATAGTCTATTTTCTAACTACATTTTAGCATCTGCCTGGGAATAGCTAAAAAAGGCTTCATGGCATTTAGAGTCCAGTGTTGAACTTTGTGAAAAAGGTGTTACACAGGTGGATGAATAAGATGTCTTTCAACCCTCACCCCCTTTTCCCCCTTCAATCCCTACTCAGTCTATAACTACAACTGTATCCACGGAGGAGAAGGTTCACAGTATTTAGAACAAGCAAGACAAATTTAAGAACACACATTAACAAAGAAATGCATGCTGAAGAAAGGAGGGCTGCCAATTAACTTTATCATATTCTCAAAGGATGCCAGCAAAAACTTAAACTTGTGAGCCTGACAATTCATTTTTCTGAAGGCTAAGACGAAAGAATAACATTTCTTTCCAAACCTATCAAAGGATTTTTCTAGCTTGTCTGAAACAAATAATGCTGGCAGCCCTAAGGAGATTGGCAAAAGTTGATTTTTACAGAGAAATAAAAGCAGGATCTGACCTATTATTAAATTAAAAAAAATTGTGAGACTGGAATACCATGTTTAATTTATCATGCTTTCTGGGAGCAGGCAAATTGCTGTCTGCAAAGGAAACATCCTCTATGACTAGCAACACATGAGGAACAGCTGCAGATTGGGGAAATCCACCTGTAGGAAAATCATTATATATTTTTGTTGGTATTTATTATTGTTGACAATGAAATGCATTATTCATTCTTGCAATAATGTAAGAAAACTCTTCAGGAGGGGAATCAGAAGAATAACTTTTCTGAGTCCAGTTTCAAATCCTTTGGAATCTGAACTTGAAAAACACAGTATAAACCTATATCATGTCACTGAGATTGGGAATCATAATCTGAGAGACAGAGAGAGAGAGAGAGAGAGAGAGAGAGAGAGAGAGAGAGTGGAAAATCATTTCCCTTTCAAATGACTAGAATATTTAGCATGTGAAGAGTACAGGCTTTAATATAGCCATTTGCAATGCCCATACAATCTTGCTTATCCACTCTAGGCTCATTAGACCAGACAGTGATCTGGAATGCCTCCATGCCTAACTATCGGACCCCCTCTACATCCATCCTTAGAAAATAACTCCTATGTGACTTGTATTGAGTCCCTATGCATTAGGCCAAATACAATTATCTGAGGGGGCTTCAACTACTCCTCCATCAACTGGATGAATTATGCATCTCTTAACATGTATGCCGAGACATTTCTGTAGTTCTTAAATACAGATTCTCTAGACCAGCTAGTCCACATTCCATCTAGGTGAGACAAACTCCTGGAATTGGTTCTCAGCAATGTGGCAGAGCTCTGCTCCCTACCAGTCATAACTCCCTCCCTTGTCAAACTGGACCTTGAATCAGCCACATTCATGATAAGACTGAAGCTAGAAGCATCCTGAAATGCATCAATATTCAGATATTAGGAAACGTCTAATTTATGAAAACTGAATGATGGCTTGGCTGACTTCAACTAATGCACTGTCCAACCTGATGACCCCACTACATATGTGGAACCCTTTACCACCAAATTAATGTGAATAGCTTCAGAGATGCATCTGTCCCTGCCTGAAGCAAATACAATGTCAAATTTAAAAATAGCCCTGTATGGTGGAGCTCAAATATAAACAGGCTCTACAATAAAAGGAAAAAAAAACTTATTGTACAGAATAACAAATACAGCTATTAAGATGTCAAAAATGCCCTTGCTAAATTTAACAAAGAATCTAGTACCTGATCAAGTCAACCAGAGCTAGGTATGGTGTAACAAAACAGGTACCCAGACAAAAGACACCCATACAGTCTTCTTTATCTGTGTTAGAAACCTCAGAATCAATGCTCAGCATTGAACAGAGCTAATTTTAAGTGATATCCCATACACAGACATTGATGACATAACCAGCCTACTGAAAGATACATTTAACACTAATTTACCTGCCTTTCTCCACCTACATTCCTAAATCACATACCCATGTCAATAACCCCGCACCCAATTCTCTCAGAAACAAGTCCTCAAAGCACTTTCCCATGGCCAAGAATACTGCTTCTAGTGGGCTGGATAACATACTAGGCTGCCTGCTGACCAGCCTGAAACAGGACATGTCAAATTCTCTACAGAGACTGTTCAATATCATTCTCCAAACATGCCTTATGCTGGATGAATGTAGGGTAGCAACTGTCATCCTGCTGCAAAATGTTGGGACATCAACAGACCCAGATAGTTATAGACCCATAAGTCACACCAGTCTTATCTGCAATTTGTGAGATGATCATTATGGAATTAATAAATAAGGACATAGGTAACCTACAAATTCTTGACCAAAGACATTTCATTTTTGTCAGTGGTAGATCCCGCTTGCTTAACCTGGTCAACTTCTTTAATAAGTATAATGAAGCAAAGAATTATGGAAAATCAGGACACAGCATATCTAGACCTTGCAACAGTGTTAAGCACCATCACACATGAAGGTGTTGTTGATAAACACTCATGGCTAAATGTCTATGTAACTCAATAGATGTCTAACAGAATGTTAACAGAAGTGAAGAAATTAGCATAGGGATCTTTATCTCCTCCAAAAGACCTGTCACTAGTGGTGTACTCCGTTATTCAGCCCTTGAACCATATCTCTTTGACACTAACTTAAAGGGTTTGTGGCAGATCAAGTTTGAATATGACTGTAAACTAGGTGACTTTATAAACTCTCCAGTGTGCAAAGAGATCCTCCAAGAGTCCTTTTTTCAAACAAAAAATCTGGTGTTATAACCATGAACTAAACTATATTTCAAAAGTATAATAGCCGCCTTTGTTAAGCATGACATCCCTTGTAACTATTATATCAACAACATATCCCTGAAAATATAGTTGGTAGTTATGGAGCTGGGAACCTATATGGACAACAAACTGTCCTTCAATAACCATTTATTCACTATCTTTAGAAAGGTCCTTTTTCATTGTGCATCTTATTAGTAAGTGTATGATGTCTATCAACAGGAATGTGATTGTGCCACTTTACTTGGCACCTATTATGCTGATTATTGAGTATAATGCCCACTTTCGTATGTACTTGTTCAAACACTTAATACAGCTTGAACAACCATAATGCTTTCTCACCAAGAAAATAAGGGTCTAAATCATTAAAACTACACTGGCAATCTCAAAGCTTTGTCTTTCTTCTCAATATCATACAGCCTCACACATAGAGCATTAACAGACCTTACCCTCTCTGATCTATTGCAAATCTATGAGTTCAATGAAGGAATAAACACCCATTCAAGAAATCTTAATGTCTTCTGCAACATAAATAGAACTTGTTGGAGGAACAGATATGTATAACAGAGAGTGCCACTTTCTTGGAATTGTCTTCCACTTCATGTAAAGTAATTCCCTTACTCTACTCAAATGTAAACTGGATGAATGAATGGCAAACTAAGTTCATCTCTGGTTTATCGTCCATGTCCCTTATGGATAGGAGTAACATATAAATGTTTTGTCTGACTTTGGGTTATTCATACTTAAATTACAAGAGCTAAAAACTTCTTGGAAATGCAGAGCTAGGATTTTCAAAATTTTCACAGATCAATAGCCTAATAAGTACCTATTAATATAGGAAGAAGATAAATACTTTACATTATGTTTCCTTTTTTGGCAGAGTCCACAGAAAAAAAAAATACCAACTATAAGGATAGTCCCTATCCTAAGAATTAATCTCCTCATTTTAGCTTAGTTTGGAAACATCACCTCATCCCTTCCCTGATACTGGCAAGAGTACCTCTCATTTATCTGACAAGAACAATTAAACATCTGCAGAGGATGTGCCTGTCTCTTGATCTTAAGTGGCTTTCCAAGGATCAGTACCAGATGAAGGAAGACAAAGTGCTGAGTGGACCAAGGAACAAATGGCCACAGCAGAGTCAACCATATGTGGCTTGTGTAAAATGGAAGCCAAAACCCAGATTGAATACTCCTGCATAACTTTTCGGTTCACATATCAGTGGGGCATTGCATTAGTGTGATTAGTTTTTTTTTACATTCTCTATCAAACAGTATTTTTTCATTTATATTCATTCCTGATGTTATGTATAAATGTTGGCTGTAAAGCTTTTAATGTGCCTCATAATAAAAGCCCGGTGATGTGTTTCTTTACCACACTCTCTTTATCTCTCTATCTGAATCTCTTATTGTCACTCTTTTCTGAATGAAAGACAAAGATTCCTGAAAGAAAATAATGGAACTAGCCACATTCTATTGTCAAAGGGTAAAAATTCATGTTTAATTGATACTTGGCAACCTCACATGAAAAATTAAGTTCCCTCCATGGTAAGTCTTGATTAAAATCTCATTGGTTCTTGTTTTGTCCATATTAATGCTTCACCCTTATATGTGCAATTCCTTCCTGACTCTTCTCTGTACCTGTGACATGGGTTTGCAACCACAAAAAACAATCAAAGGCAGAGTGAATAGTCAAATTAAATAAATACTGAGATAAAATACTGTTACATTGATGAGAACTTACTCCATTTTATTCAATGACACACGCTTCTTTAATGAGTTCACTCTTTCTTGGTGCAATTTAATGAAGAAAATATTTCTAATCAAGTGATATGGTGGATTCTGTTACACTATACAGGCTTTCATAATACTGTAGTATTTTATTTAAATGTTGCTTTGCTACTCACTTTGGACTTTTTTTTTGTTTGTTTTTTTTTGCTGTCCATACAGAGGTTTTTCATCCTACAGATATTACTTTGGTTATGGAGAGAGTCTAAAGTTGTAATTTCACTGGACTCAGCTTGTGCTATCTTTAAAGCATCATTAACTTACTTGATGTGTATAACGTACTAGGAAAAACACCAACGTCATTTTTGCTTTCTGACTTTTCCTTAGTTCATTTGGATGCTTGCACTCTGACAGTCTCATTTAGCAAAGCATTTTGACACATCTGATGTTTTAAGCATTAATAAAGCTGTGCTCATTCAAACAATGATATTCATGTGTTCTATTAGTAATTATTACTGTATGTGTGTGCGCGTGTGTGTACGTGTAGGTGCACACTCATGCATGCGTGTTTTTGTGTGTGTGTGTGTGTGTGTGTGTGTGTGTGTGTGTGTGTATGTGTGTGTAGTCTCTGTAATGACAGAGGGACACATTTTTACTTAAAGACTAAAATATTGTCCATATGTCCTTATTGGAATACTTTTTATTGAAGTTGGTTTACTGAGGCAGAATCACAGAGGGACAGATCCACTAAGCCAATTTCAATAAAAAGTATTCTAAAACATGAAGTTTAAGGTAAAATTCTAAGTGACCATCACTAAAAGCAGAGGTTCTAACCTCTAGTTAATATATTTGACATAAAATAACTTTTCTCCACCAAAAATTGATGAATTAGAAGCCATTCTCCAATGTGGAAATTATTTACCCAACCTTGGTAAAGCATTAGCTAATCATCATTCACCAGAACCCATCAGGAAAGAAGACTCTCCAATGTCAAGTAAGTTATGATTTTTTGATATCCTAGTCACTGACTTTATACTAATCTCCTCACATTTTGGCTCTTGTACACGGAACATGCCCTAAGCTTTGGAAGCTAGCTGGCTGGCTGGTCCATTCCCTGGCAGGAGCTATCCCATATAGCATACAGCACCAGTAATCTAATAATGAACATCACCTGATTTTGATGTATATACTTGCAGCAGTTAATACCAAACTAATATTTTTACAGCACGTTTATATAGAAGTGCCTTATATATTGTAGGTATTACAACAGGCCGGCACTTTAATATAAGTTACTGTAAAATCATCTTCTAGCTTGTATAGTTGCAATATCATAACTGTAGGTTTAGCAATGTTTATATAAGGAAATGTGGTATGAAGGCAAAGGATTTTGTATAGGATATGATATGTTAACTTGCAAGCATATGGAAATTTTTGCGGATTATGTATACTTACACAGTAGAAAATACATGTCCTACCCATGAATGATGCAGTTTGTCATAGGTAGTTCATAGTATAATCCCTGAGAATCATGATTGTGCTTCATTATGTACAAATGGACAAGATTGATCCAAGTTTATGGAAAATATTGTTTTCTAACAATGTGCATTATCATCTGTGAGATAATCCTTTGGCCGGATATAACTGTTACTGCAGTGTGGACATTTGGCTTGGTATAACTGTTACTGCGTTGTGGACATTGTGAATTGGAAGCATTATCAAGATTGTTTCCAGAAATGTTGTCACTGTAGCAGAAAAATTAGTCAGTATAATTAAATTCACTTTTTCTATGCCACGGATGTCATAGACTATCAACACTGTGCCTGCTATGAACTACTGTGAACTATTATGGTGAAAAAACTAGCAATACACATATAGATGAAACAGTAAAGATAAGTGTCAGTAGTCTTTACCTGTACTGAGGCACAATATATTGATCACCCCTCATAACTGGCAGTATACATGCCCTCATCTGCAGACATGGGTATATAGTATGAGGTCTAAATGTGTTTACTGGTGTGTTCATGCAGTCAAATTGCTAGCATGGAGGCCTTACAGTATGGTTCTTGTCCAATTGCCAATACATACTGTCCTATTTACCTTTGAATTCGGAAAATTTATGTTCATGTGATGCTAATTGCAGGGCTGCACTATATATGCATGCGTAGCTATGTATCATGGTGTTATTGCTACTATTGTCATATTAAGCATACCTGGTAATAGTATGACTACAACATATTCCAGCATATGCCCCCAGCAACCTACTACTTTGGAAGGGCATAACAAAATTGTTCTAATGAGCCTTTGTGGTTAGATCAGGATGTGTGCATACTAATGCTGAAACATGTAGGGATGTGGACATCTGAATGTGTGTGTACACTGACGCACATAAGGAATTGAGCACTACATTATCAAGGTGCATACACATGGCAGTTTTAGAACACTGTTATCATATACCACTGCAAATATTTTTAAATGCGTATTAACACAGACAGTCTGTTGCAAATATACACATATATTGAGAGACAGTGATAGTCAGTGCTAGGGACAGACTGTAACAGATTGAGATATTCAGAGAGTTTCAGTGATATACATTCATATATAGTTTCACACAATGGATGATTGTATGGCATCCATATTACAAGTGACAGCTCTTCATGTATGCTTTCTTCAGTTATAGAGACATGGCGGTGGGTAGAGATTATATTTTACAACTTACACATTTGTATCTCTAACTCATCAATATGCCTATACACTCCAAGACTTTTGTGGTATCTACAATATCCGGTATCATTCTTTGCTTGTCATACTTATTATAGTGTGTTGATACATATAAATATGGATAAAGCATGCATGTTACTTTTTATAGTGCTATACAAATGGCATACATTGGAATATAATGTCTTTCCTTCAGCATTACCACAGTTGCACAGGAGATGTCACCAAATCATAGGATGATGCTGAGTCATGTACAATTTCTGGAATGCATATAGGAAGAGGCAAGTACTTATTTATTTAATAGAATGTACTTTGAATGCTATTTGGGAAGTGTGTATATGCAACCTGATTAATATGCATAACATTTATTTTCAGTTTGATAGTACATTACTGTGTACACTTGCCTTATTACCTTTGTCCCTACGATTGTTGCTAATCATTACATACTATGATGTATACTAATCCTACATAAATACATTTACCGGCAGTGTCCTATGATTGGTCCAGTAGGTAGCAAACCATGTTTCACAGTCCTGTCTTCCACCTGCACAAATCACCCTTACCATAAAGTGAAAATGTGCACCAACAAACATGATATACAGACATGGGGTGCACAAGCTGTAGTATGATCACTGTCTGCACTACATAAATAGTCATGTGTACATGAAAATATCTCCATGGAATGTAGGTGATGTTAATCATACTGCATGATACACATCAGACATGCATTTGATGTGTGTAGATCATTGAATGTTGATGTGAACTGTTACCTCCTGTCTCCCATGTCATGTGATCATAACATGTCCATCTACTTACACAAGTTACATGCTTATGCCCATAACATAGAAGTGTAAGTGACCCAGTGGCAGTAGTCCTGCAACATTTGTCATCACACTCCTTGCTAATCTGAGTGTTGCATATGTGTACACTACCCCACATTTTAATTTAAACTACTGGCTTTCTTATCTATGCATCCATCACATAGATGTACAAGGTTGCATGATATCTACATTTCACACAGGGAGATTTGTGGTGGCCCAAAGCAACTGTCAAGCTGAGAGACCCATGAACACTTCCAGGATAAGTATCACCCAGTTGAGGCTACCACTCCTAAGCCAGCATTTAGCTTTGGATTCAAAGACTTAATAGCAGTACTCACAGACAGAATTCTAGTTGTAATGTTATTATATTGCTACAGATGTCTGTAAAACACAGAGCTGGTCCATGCAACACATAAGCATTCATACTGACAAGTGTTTAATTGCAATTGTGTTACATTAGCGCTAGCCTAAGGTGAAATGGTGTCCTATGTAAAGGGCTTCTTGGGGCACCACCACCTGCACACACATACATACAACACTCATTGCTCCCTCTCCTATTTTTATCCTCATAATGTTCTCCCTATGTCTTTTAGATTACCTTTTTCCTTTCATTTTATTTTTCTCATCGGCTTTTTCTTGCATCCTTTTGAAACACTCTAACTGGCCAAGACTGTTCTGTAACAACTATGGAGAAAAGAAATGAATTAAGCCAGAGATGCATTCTGTATTTTTTTAAAGAACCTTTTCATGCAATAATGGCCCTAACAAATGTCTGGCTAAGGAATTAAATTCAGTTTCATTTGTTGACTTTATTTGTTTCTGGGTTTTCCACACATCCTATTTCTCTAGGAAATAAATGAACTATGCTAAGGATCTGGGGCCTGCCATGCACCCACAAGCCTTGGAGTTTTATATTTTCTGAGGTGCATTTTAGAGCATTGTCCAACCTTTTGTTCAAAGATGGCCTGAACAAAATCACGAGAAAGGAAAAGTTCACTTTTATTTTATTTATTTATTTTTTCATGGATGAAATAAGTTATGGCTTAATGTTCAAAACTGACAAAACTGCACGTCACAATTAATTGAAAAGACAAATGTTTGAGAGACATATTCTGTGAATAGTGTCTGGCTCTACTCCTCTCCAGAAAAAAATAGTCACCTTCCCTGTATCTCTGACATATTTGATCAGGATGAAAATGAAGGAACAAGTCACCACATTCATATATTTCAAGTGCTGCACCATGGTACTTCACTCCTAATTCCAAAAGGCAGCCAATATTTATGCACCCCACTGATGTCAACCTATGATGAAATTGAAAGAACAAATAGAACATGGAAACATTTTTACCCTGCTGCTGTCAGACAAATATAAACAGTTTACCTTCTTACCCCTGCCTCCAAAATATAGCCACCTGTATATGTAAATGATATTTGATTGGAAGAAAGAGAAAAAATAATGATCGCCATAATATATTCCAACATGTTTCTCCTAGATAAAACATTGCTGTTCACAAGATATATTCACCTTCTGTACACTCTAAGAGTAAAGTTAAATAAATAATAACCACACTGTTTTCAGGCCTAGCACAGACTTATTAACATTCTGTGCAGATCTTTGGAATTTGAGATAAAAATTAAAGAAACCATGATCGCATTACTATTATCTCCTACTAGTTTTAAGAGTCTTCTATGCATACCTTTGAGCGTTGATTGCATAGAAAATTTGGGAAATAATGACCACTTTGTTCCTGTCCCCCACATAAGCTGCAGCAACCTCCTGTGCACACCTCTGAGCAGGACACCTTTTAGAATGTGTGTGTAAGAAGGGGGGGGGGGGTCAAGGAAGATTTCAACAGTAAGTCCATGTCAAAAGTCCACTTATACAGTCTGAAGTGTGAGGTACTTGGTCTGTACATTCTAAGGGTCTCAGGCTTCTTTGATGCATTTTATCCATCACTTTTGAAAGATAACGAGATATAAATTTTTTGTGGATTTAGTTATGTATGTGTCTAGCAGGATTTTGTGCTTCCACAGAGATAAACAGTGATATCATTGTTTAAACACACACATACACACACACAAAATAGGCAGATGCACAGAATAAACTTAAATGATCGATGTGCCTAAAGATCACCCTTCAAAACTTTGATCACAGTATGTCAAAAGTTTAAAATGTTGAACCAAAACAGATTGCAAAAAGGTACAAACTGTCCTCTTCCAATTCATTACCCTACTACAAATTCCAGCCAAACTTCATTGGAATAGTGTTAGCATTATGGTAAGGATTTTTCTAAGGTAGAGTTTAGGGGCAGGAACATGTTTACAGTCATGGTTACTGATATGGAATCTGTTTAATTTCTCCAAATTATTCTGTATGTGTGTGTGTTTAAGATATAGATAGATATTTCATATATACATATATATATATATATATATATATATATATATATATATATATATATATATATATACAGAGACAGACAGAGAGAAATACACACATGCATACACATGTGTGTGTGTGTGTGTGTGTGTGTGTGTGTGTGTGTGTATGTGTGTGTGTGTGTGTGTGTGTGTGTGTGTGTATTTCAAACCGTAATGTAAGCAAAGACAATCCCCAGGATTCACGAATCCTACATGTAAGAGTAGAGTAGGCTTACACGGAAACGCCAGTGTAAGAATAAGATGGCAGCGCACCATGCATATTAATGAGGGCGTGCTGCCTCAACTCTAAGGCTAACACGGAACATGCACGAGTGTAGGGGGCATGTCGGACTGCCGAGCAGTCCAAAAATCCACGCCCCTGCAAGTCTCACAATAGGGAAATGTCAACTGACATGAGCGAGTCCGCTCAAATGTGTACATAGCCAACACTACACTCCCCCACATTCTAAACCTCAGCACAATTATAAAAGGTAAAACTTAATTTTTTTTAAATTCCCGATATAGCTGCCCATATTTGCGCGTGTTTGTGCGGGTTTGCCCAATGCTTAGCTACAGTTAGCAGTCAAGACATCAAAGAAGATAGTAAGAAACCTATATGCAAATTAAGCAAAACAGTAATAGCATAGTGGTAGAACCTTCGCAAAAAGAGAAGGCATTCCCGGTTCAAGTCCCACCGCTCCCCTTTTTATTTTCTGCTTGGAAATCTGTATATGAAAAGAATCCCTGGGATTTATCATTGAAATTATAGTAAAAAGCATTGAAATGGCCTATGTAGTAGTGAACAAATTCTAAATATATATAAGAAAGTGAAATGGTTCTGCATACTGATGAATGCATAAGTAATGTATCTTAAGCAATGTGAAGCACTGCTAAGCAAAGTTTACCAGTATTAAGCACATGTCAGTACAATTGCTCATAGCTTAGCACTGCTTTAACTAGCACAATAGCTTTGCGTGGAGCTGTGCATCGCACCAACCAGTGCAACGTAGAGCAACATAGATCAACGTCGGGCAACGTAGAGCAAAGTAGAGCAATTATCCTTGAAATTATAGTATAAAGCATTGAAATGGCCTATGTGATAGTGAAGAAATTTTAAATATATATAAGAAAGTGAAATGGTTCTGCATACTGATGAATGCATAAGTAATGTATCTTAAGCAATGTGAAGCACTGCTAAGCAAAGTTTACCAGTATTAAGCACAGTACAGTATAATTGCCCATAGCTTAGCACAGCTTTAACTAGTGCAATAGCTTTGCGCGGAGCTGCGCACCGTGCCAACCAGCACAACGTAGAGCAATGTTGAGCAATGTAGAGCAACGTAGAGCAACATCGGGCAACGTAGAGCAACGTCGAGCAACATCAGGCAACATAGAGCAAAGTTGGTAAAACATAGCCACACCTCCTTGCCGGTCTGGCCAGTAGTGAAATAAAAAGCAATGACAGGCCACGAACCCGGGATACTGTGCATCATAATCACAGGACTGAACCACTAAGCCATGACAGCTTTTCATAAGTATGCACTTTCAACACACACATATATATCAATGGAAGTTTACCCATTGCTAAGCAGGTGTAACCTCAGCTGCATTTTTTTCAAAACCGGCCAATCACAAATAAGTGCGGGAAATGATGCATATTTAAGCTCTATAGGTGGAAATACTTGCCATAGCTGGTTGTAGCTCCCATCTGCAGGCAGCAATGGCTGGTGCTGGAGAGGGCTCTTGTTTTCGAGCGCAACATTGGGGCATTGAAGAGTCTAAAGTAATGGTTTGGCTCCTTGTCCACCATCATGAGGATGGACTCCTGTGGGTCCAGTACCAGGGCACCCAATACAAAGCAGAAGCCTGGGACGGTCTAGCTCATGAACTCACCAGTGCCACAGGTGTCCCTTGGACTGGTGAGCAGGTCAGATACCGCCATGCAGACCTGAGAAGACGCAAGGCAGATCAACTGGACCAGTGGATCCAGGAGGCCTGTGGGATGCCCAATGCCCCACTATTGAGTAAGTAGCCATGGAATTAAGTATGTAAGAATTGCTATTCAAGTGTATACTATGGATAGGTATGTCTCAATATCACTTCAATTATTTCACAGCTGCAGGTGTCCGTGCTGCGAATCAGCAAGCCTATGCAGATAGGCTGCTAAGGCTGCGCCACCGGGCAGGTTAGTAAGTATTCTGCATGTACTGTTATGTAAAATAAATGAGAGAGCCTGAAAAATGTGTTTAAATGCAATAAATAAAGGTATAATAATTCTCTAATAATTATTCTGCATGTACTGTCATATAAAATAAATGAGAGAGCCTCTAGAAAGTGTTTTAAGTCTTTAATAAAGGTATAATTCCTGGAGTTTGTCTGTGTCATTTTCTTTGATATGTTGTTGTACTCTTGCATTAAGAAATAGTACTGTTGTATTAAGTGCTGTTAACACACAGTTGTGTAGGCCCATATAAAGTGGATGAAGGGAGTGTCAGTAGCTTTTAAGCATATTCACAGTCCACATCTGTTGGTTCGAGCCCAGCATGTACAGGTTAATCTGGCACATGAGTAGCTTGGTATTGTGTTCCCCAGAAATGTCATTGTGCTGGCAGAAATGTAGGGAGCTGTTAAAATATAACTGATAATTTCACCTACACATATCTAGATAAGTATATGAAAGAAGAGCTGTCAGTGTACCGTCTCAGCAGTAGTGTGTCTGAGCAATTCACAAAATATGTAGCAGTAACATCTGCATCCCGGACAGTTTGTATGTCAGATAAAGCCCATGTATATAAAGATCTAGCAAGACCCATTTCACGATCTAAGGACAATTGTGTAGTGTAATAATACATGTAGGGGACATATAACTGCAGTCAATAGGAATGTAGTGTAAACTAGAACGATATATAAGTTGTTAATGGAGCTATCATTTTCCACCCTACTGTATGTGCATAAAAAATGCAATTCCACACCTCAATGGGTATGTGTAATCTCAAAACATTTGTTGGGACATATGTCCTATTGGTTTATAAATATCTGCATTTATTTTGATGCATGTGCCCTGTTCAAATGCCACAATATTGGTGGCCTGTTGCCATCAATTAAACCTGCATGCTGTTGCAATGTCCACTGTTGTCCCGTATATGCATGTGTCATGCTTGCTGTTTAACTGTTGGAACTCTGATGTGTTGGGTTAATGGGAACACTTCTGCATGCTGTTATAACTAATTGCAAATACTGTTGACTGTTACTAACCCATATTTTCATTACATCCTCCTAAACATAGAATGTATGGGAAGGCCGGTCCCAGCGGATCCACCTGTCCCACCTCAGCTGGCGATGGCACCTGGCACCAGCAGGTCCGGTGCCCAGCCTGGGACCTCCTCCTCCGTTGGCCCTGTGCCACCTTCAGGTGGAAGCACTGCTGGGGATGGGGCTCATCGACCCCGTGCAAGCGTGGTTGGAGGAGGGCCACCTATCACCCTCCGAACAGTCCTGGCTGTGGTGCGTAGGGAGATTGAGCATTCTGTCACTGATCCTCTACATCAGCTTGAGGCATGGGTGGCGCGACTCACGGGTGAGCCTGCCCCACCTACACAGCCCCAAGCAGAACCACCCTCTGGGCTGTGAAGGTGCAGTGGTGACTGCCCATGGGTGGGGATCTCAGTTCCACTATTGCCATCTGTGGGCTCATGGGCTTGCGATTTCCAAACAACCTTCCCCATTAATGGTGTTCACCCACCACATGTGTCATATTCTGCCCCTGTATGTGTCTTGTTTGTCTTATCTGTGTACCTCCCCAACCATTCTGCTCCCAAAAAAAATTACGCCCCATACATAGCTGCCTAATTTGCACACATGTCCACTGGACACAAACTGATATTTAATTGTCAGTACAACACACTTTGTTGTCTTCACCCCTCTCACAGGGATTGAAGGTTTCATATTTCACTCCAAAATTATTGCATATGCACAGCTGTTGTTGTTAAAGAAATGGGCAGCTATGGGCCTTCCCTACACCCATCCTGCACATCCCAAGCTGTTTTCCCTACTGTCTCTCCCTCTTTGCACCCTGTTTTCACCACTTTCCTATCTCCCCATTTTCATTTCTTTCAAAGAAATGAGTGCGGGGGTTAGCGGGAGTAAACACTTTTAAGCAGTAGTTAGCAGGTTTGCGCGAGTGTGTGCCTGTTTGCGCTTGTGTGTGCTTAGCTAAGCATCGCGCAAACCTGCGCAAACCTGCTTACAACTGCTTAAAAGTGGCTTAGTCACTCTGTATGTCAGGGCCCTTGTTCTGCTCAGCAGCAAAATAAAATACCTCTGTCAGTCTCGAACCCCAGACCTTGTACACACTAGACTGCATAAAGTACCATTGAGCCATGGTAAACATGCAACAAATTGGTGCTGAAATCAATATATCATGCATCAGAATGAGTGACTGTAAAGGACAAATAGAAATGCCATAACACAAATCCTGTTCTGTGGATCTTCACCAGCATTTCTTGTGGAATTGCATTACATGACTGTGAAAAGAGAACCAGCCATTCTAGCAGGAAATAATGTTACAGTAGCACTTTACAACCCCAACACAGTATCATAGCAGGACAAACACTAGCATATCTGATTAGGGCAGAGGCCATACTTCCCAACTGTGACTAATTTACAGGCATGGCCCTGATTTCGAGACAGGTTTTAGCTGTGTCCCTCTGAATCCCTCTGAAAGCTAATGACGTTAGACAGAAAAGTGGTGAATTACACTTAATGAATAATGACAATAAGTAAGAGTTAGACACCGCTTGTACTTTAGGAAATGTGTATTAATCCATATGCTCTGGTTCTCTCAAAGTCCCAACCTAACGTCCCTAATATTGTAAAGGTGTACCTCACTTCTACCTACTTTTCCCTGAGTCTGTTCAAATATGTACCTGAGTGTTTGAGAGTCCTGGCCGAGGGAGAAGCACACAGGCATATCAGCTATTCTTCTGTTACACACTGTGCAAATAGCTTTGGAAGGAGTTCCACAAGCATACCCTTATGTAGGAGTACAACACTGAAATACCAAGGCTTGTAGCCATGTACTGGCAGCAACCAACTGTGACAATGCCATTGTACAAGTGCTGAAAAGACCGGTGTGGTGCACAAAGAATAACAGGCTAACCTCTGGCTACCATCTGGATAGGTCCACAGTTGGGAGCTACGCAGACAGACTACTTGCCTTGGTAAACTAACAGGTACACAGCAACCCTTTAAGTCCAGCAAGATAAAGTTCACACATTAATACATAATGCTCTCTGTCCTTCTGCACCCCTACCCAAATGTACAATAAACCTGTGTGTTCAGGGTCTACCAAGGATGTAGGTAGGCATACACAGTACTGAAATTTGTCCATTGTTCTTGAGCAGCCTGTGCTAATGTCAACAATAAAAAAGCACAAACTGTTCAAAAGTGAGTAAATTAATATTCACAGTATAGCAGTTCACAAACAGTTCATGTACCAAATGAACACATCTCAAGTAACTACCTTTGTATGGCAATGAATTGTATAAGTAGAAAAGAAACTACATACTCACATGTATCTTGTGTTAGCATTTGTAGGGGTGAGTACAATTCTACACTGACAACTGTGTAGTGGAAGTGGCAACATTCAGATCTGAGTACAACATTTAAATCACTGGCTACACCCCTAGCTTCAGATATAAGAACTATAGAACTATACCAACCTTCTGACTTACACAACAGCGTCTACAGCAAACAAGCATGGGCCTCACTTTGGAAAGCTGAAAGGGCTACGCCTACCTGAAATAGCAATTTATAGCATTGGGTTGCTATGACAGTGAGTACTGCAACTACCACACAGCAGGCTGCATGCAATTACCAAATGGTGGCCACCAATTGGTGCAGAGGCCATCACATGCACATGTGCAGATACCTATAAAAGCAGGCTGTACTTGCTGGCCACACAAGCAATCATCCCATTGCAGATGCTGAGAGAGAGAGAGAGAGACACAGAGACAGAGACAGAGATAGAGACACACACCCCCACCCACACCAGTGGAAAAATAAATAAATATATAAATAAACCAATAAATTAAAAAAAAAAGCAAAAAAAAAAAGATTTAAATAAAGCCAAAGATACAGCAAACTGAAAACTACGAAGTCATACAAAGGAAAGGTATGTAACAGATATGTATTTACTGGCATGTAGTAGATGTATTTGAAGACTACTCTACATACTTTGAAACATCAATATGTGGCAGCAGTACGTATCTATGCAGAGATGCCCTGTATAACTACTGCCATGGACAAATCAGTCTGTAGCTGTGTGCAGTTGGACATAACTGTGATATATGTAGCTCAGCATTAAATGTCAAACATCTGAACCATGTTATCTGTGTTCTGTACAGTAGTGTGGACAATGGCTGTTTGGGGAGTAGCATACAGCTATATAACCATGGATGTGACAGAGTAACACATGCATGATAGTCATATCAACATGTAGCTTAGCATTGGCAACTGCTGTCCCAGGCTAGTATGCTAATCTATCATTTGCAGCTATGTATACACCCTCTAATATTACTGTGTGCTCACATGATACCTGCTCATGTTGCAGCAAGGCCCAACAGGTCAGCCGTGAGGTCCAGGGACTTACAACAGTGTGGACCTTGTGTGTGTATGGCACACACATATGGAGAGATATATCTGTGTCAGATATATTAGCATCTGTACATGTGCATAGAGCAAGGGACATACTACAACTGTTTCTGAAGGGAGGTCATATATATGTTGGTGAAGGTTGTTATGTGCATATTTGTATGTAGGTAGTAGTGTGTGGCAAACAAGACAGCATACAGTGCTGGTATATGACATGTGGTGGTTAAAAGCTGTGGGCGTGATTTGTTAGGTTTGCAGTGTTGCAGCCAGTGAGGCCTGCTAAAGCCACATGGGCTGAGAACACCTTCAATGCATTTTGCACAAGACTGTGCAATATCATTACATAACTGTATACCTCACATACTTTGCATAATTGAGATTCCCACCATGAAAGGTGGACTTTATATGTGCCTATATGTATATCTATATGTACACCAATGGATGTTTATATGTATGTGTATATATATATATATATATATATATATATATATATATATATATATATATATATATATATATATGTATATATATATATATATATATATATATATATATATATATATATATATATATATATATATATATATATATATATATATATATATATATATATATATATATATTTATAGAGTGAGAGAGAGAGATATATATATATATATATATATATATATATATATATATAGAGAGAGAGAGAGAGAGAGGGAGTCATATTTACTGCGACAGATGCCTGGTGACAAAGCCATGGCCTCAAGCTCAATGTCTGAAATTCATTGGTATCCCTTTTGCTAAAAACTCTGTACCCATGAACTACCACATAGGTGGTAGTCGACTTAACACTGAAAGTGTGATAAGAGACCATGGGACACAGGTGGACAGTAGTCTCCCCCTTGATAATCACAGTGCCACACTAGTCATGTAATCTGTCTACATGGCACACCTCATCACAAAAGCTGTGTCATCCAGGGAAAAAGAGGTCAGTGTTCCCCTCTACTCATCACTCACAAAACCCATTATAGAGTACAATGCCCCTTCTGGTATGTACCTCACAAGACATCTACAGCAACTGGAAAGGCCACAGACATACCTCACAAAGAGTAATACTGTCCTCAAACAGATGCCCTATGCAGACCGTCTCACAAAACCACAGCTAGACAGTGTCGCATACCAGCAACCCAGAGGTGACCTCTGCCTAACATACAAAGCTATGTCAAACCCAGAGCTGTTGGACATTCTCCACGTAAACAGATCACAATCCCTACGAGCTACATGCTCTAGGGACCTAAACCTTGTCACCTCAATAAACAGAATATGCTGGAGGGATAGATTCCTATCTCAGAGACATCCCATACTCTGGAACAAACTACCTTTCAATAGCAAACAAAGCTCCTCAGTAGCACTCGTCATGAATAGTCTGGATGATTGGATGGGAGATAGGAAATACACCCCGGGAATCACCTTTGCGGCTCTGCTTCACAGGGACACATGAAACTAAATTACTTGGGTGTCAAAGGCCAGGGTACCGTCTGGCTAGGCTTCTATAGGCCCTAGGGCCAATAGCCTATTACCTACCTATGAACCAATACACACCCACATGTACTTGTTGCAATAATTGCTATGTGAGGTTGACTGAGTGTGATGGTGAATGTGTTGGTGAATGTGTCACAGTTGAGTATATGTGGGATAGCTTAGTGGGAAACTGTTTCTGTCATGGTATTATGTGTCCTAGCTCTGATCCCAGCAAAAGATGTGTATGCTATTACTAGCCAGAAAAAGCAGTATTGCATACGGTCTGACGTAGTCCCTTTGTGTTAACTGGGGTGTGCCACTGGAGGATAAAGCAGTACATGTATGCTCATTGATTGGTACTGCTGGTGAACCAAACCCCTGTATGAACTGTAGTACTACCTAAAGCTGTAGGCCTAAACAGCACAGTATGGTGTATGTCCACATTGCTTGGAAACACTGTTTTGTGGGTTTCCTTTAGTCCTCACAGATTAAATACCTCAGGCATAAGGGTTTTTAAGTACCGACACACAGTACTGTATGGTATACATGTAAAGCTCATCTGGGTTGCCATACCTCTGTGTCCTGTATGTATGCCTGATGTGTGTGTGGGTATGCCTGTAACATGCCCTCGGTCATATGTGTAAATCCCTCTTCTTATATCAACCTACATAACTTTAAACAAACTATTACCTCGACTACTAGAATCAACAAACCCAACAACAAAGAGACCATCCTAGACTGGATTCTAGTCAATAAACAAAGAGAAAACTATCAAGTAGGAACCCTGCCAGATGATATCAGTGACCACTTGCCCACATATATCATCAGGCACAAAAATGACATAAACAAACCTCCCAAGTTTATTACTGCCAGAACTAAGAAACATTTTAATCCTGACTTATTTCAAATGGAACTTAATGCCTGCAACTGAGTCCCTAAAATCCTCCCACTAGATGAAGCTGTTAGCTACTTTAACCACAAATTTTTATTGTTTTTAGGAAGTCCCCAAAAACAAATGCCCTGAGAAAAACAAAATTCTTAAACAAACACCCCATTTAAGAACCAGCAGACCCAGAACACTTCTTGCAAGATATTGTAAGATAACATACAAAACAAAAAATTTTTTTATGCATTACTTTTTTAAAACCCCTTTTGGGGAGGTTGCATTTTGCGCTAAGGGCCTGTACTTTTCTGCCCAAAAGGGTTTTTCTTTTTTCGTGCGAAAAGAAAAAGGGGGCAGGATGAGGCAGGGGGGGGAATATATTTATTAAAATTTTTTTAAACAAAGTTTTAATCAGATGAACTGTAAGAAGAAGTGTCCCAAAGATTCTCCCCAAAATTTTTTTAGCTTCCATTTACCCTCCAATCAGCCTATACCTGCAAGGGTTTTAACCAAATGCTAAAACAGTTGCTTTTTCAAGAAAACCGGGAAATGAGCACTTTGTCAAAATTGCCATGGAAAACTGGTGCATAAGGACAAAAGGGGGGAACATCAGTATTTTTTAAAAATTGGATGTGCGATTCCGGGGAAAGCTTCCACAGGGGGTGGGGGGGGCCCCCCTCCCCTCACCAGATGGAACTGCTTGAGCCCGGGGGGCAAACCCAAAAAACCGGGTCACATGGAGGTTTGGGAAACCCCGGACGTGAGGTAAAAGGGTACAACATGTTACCTTTTGTTGACAATATGGAGAGTTACTGTGTAGTTAAAGATTGACTTGGGGCAAAGAAATTTGGAACTGTTTTGGGGAGTCAAATTGTTTGAAGTTGAAACCCCAATGAAAGAAATTGTTGACACAAACGCATACCAAAAAAAAAAAAAAAAAAAAAAAAAAAAAAAAAAAAAAAAAAAAAAAAAAAAAAAAAAAAAAAAAAAAAAAGAAAAAAAAAAAAAAAAAAAAAAAAAAAAAAAAAAAAATAAATAAAAAAAAAAAAAAAAAAAAAAAAAAAAAAAAAAAAATATAAAAAAAAAAAAAAAAAAAAAAGAAAAAAAAAAAAAAAATTTTTTTTTTTTTTTTTTTTTTTTTTTTTTTTTAATTTTTTTTTTTTTTTTTTTTTTTTTTTTTTTTTTTTTTTTTTTTTTTTTTTTTTTTTTTTTTTTTTTTTTTTTTTTTTTTTTTTTTTTTTTTTTTTTTTTTTTTTTTTTTTTTTTTTTTTTTTTTTTTTTTTTTTCATGTGGGGTTGTGGTGTGTGTGGAGTGGGGTTGGGTGGGGGGGGGGGGGAAAAAAAAAAAAAAAAAAAAAATTTTCAAAAGGGCCCAAATAGTTCCCTTTTTTTAACTTGTCCATGGGGGTAAAGAAATTATTATTATTTATTTAATAAATTTTTAATTATATATAAATTATAAAAAATATTTATTAATTTTAAAATTTTTTTTATTAAATTAAATTTTAAAAATTTTTAAGTAGAAAAGTATGTATAAAAAAATTTTTTTTTTTTTTATGGGGGTTTTTTGGGATGCCTGTAAAGCCCCCCCTTTTTTTATTCATCCACACAGCACACATAATATACCTGAGGGTAGAGGCCTTCATGGGGCAGTGAAAAACTCTCAACACAAACACATTCATGTTAGGCAATGTTTATTGGGCACCTTACAAACCCATGTAACAACTGGCTGTGAAATGGTGAATGTAGCCATGGTACGCGTTCAGGTACAGAATGATAGGTGCCAGTCTGGCACAAAAGCCTTGAGTGACCACATGATGCTGCATGATGATGGCTCATGGTAAAACCAAAATCCAGTTACAGTAACCACAGTACTAAAATAGCATTTTGCTATACACCTCAATGTTGTGTGTGTGCAAACATATGCACCTATACACAATATGTCAATCACCATTTGAAAAAGTGAAAATATATGTCTTGTAATGCTATTAAATGTATAGGTCACATGACAAAATTGGGTATGTGTAATGTTTAAGGGCAGTTGTGTTGTAGCATGCCATGTCAGGGCTGGCACTGGCATGCCCACAATATTTTCTACACTCACCATAACTACTGTACAATGGCTATGTTGGCAATGGTATTCCATCAGGTATACATGCACCACTCATCCTGTGTGTATACATAGCTGCATGAGCAAAACCCTTTTCCAAAATTTTCTGCAAAGAAAAGATGCTTTAATCAGTAAGGATATCTATGTAACACACAAATAAACATCCAGCCATGGTATGTATACCTGTGAGTGATGGTGCACACATTGAAGAGCTTGTAATACTTGCACAGCAATTTTGTTCCATGTACACATTGCATTCCAGGGTGAGGCAATCACTGAACAACAACAAAATGCATCAAAGCCATGTATCTTTTTTAAAAAGGACTGTCTACACTGCATGCTGTTTGAGCAACACAGTCCTGCATGCTGACAGTGTATATGACTGTTTGTCTTGTGTTTGCCCCCAATCAAGCTATTGTTTTCTGGATTGCTGCTGGTGTGTGTGTGTGTGTGTGTGTGTGTGTGTGTGTGTGTGTGTGTGTGTGTTTGTGTGTGTTTTTGGGTGTGTGTTTGTTTTGTGGGGGTTTATTTGTGTGCATGTGATGTGCTGCATGTGTTCATAGGCATGTGTGCATGTGTTCATTTTACATGTGTTTGCATGTGCATGTGTGCATGTGTTCATGGGGCATGTGTGCATGTGTTCATGGGGCATGTGTGCTTTTGTTCATGTGTTTTGACATCATGTACGGGTTTAATGTGTTTCCTGTTTCCTGTCACAGGTGCTGAGGTTGGGCTGGTTCACCCAGCAGGGAACTGATGTCACTGACCAAATAGTGATAATGATGATAGGTGTGTTGAGGCAAGGCATGTTTTCCAGGGTCTGTCATTGGGACCAATCGACAGTACACAGTGTCCACCCCTCCATGCACACAGTCATACTGCCAATACATCCCCCATCACCAATGTTACTGAGGGACAGTTCAGTCGGCAATGGCCAGGACAGTGTGGTACCTATGGCACATGCATCCCAAAACAGCCCTACCCAGAGGTCTGGAATGGTACCACATAGGCAGATGTCCAGGGTTCTCAAGCACTGCTTTATCATGCCCCGGGAGATTCCACAGGTCTTAAACCTCACCCTGTTCCAGGCTGTCATGGAGGCACAGGCACATAGGAAAGGTACACCAGCAGGGACTAAGGGCACAGAGGGCACATAACACCACTTTAAATGACAGTATCATGACCTGCAGGTGCCATCTGTAATTACACTGAGGGCATGGATAGCTTTGAGACATTAGATGTCCTCCGCAATGTCATGTCCATTGTCAGGACAGTGCGGGGTGGGTGGGCTGCGTGGATGTATGCCAGCAACATCAGCAGCTGGTAGTCACCCGATGTCCCCCAAGTCACAGCCACTCCCCAGTGCCAGTACCAGCCCCAGCAATGTTGGGGTGGGCTGTCCATAGACCGTCCAAGACCACGCCCTGGCTCTGGACAGTCCCACAGGGACCTGGGTCCAGGTACAAAATCTACCTCTGAGGATAGTACCCAGTCTGGCTAGTACCTGATACTGTCAGTAGCACCCCCGCCAGGCACAGGTACCATATCCATGGCCAGGACGGTGATCTGTGCCTGGCAGGTACAGTCTGTGGCTGTCCCACAAATCCCTTAAAAAATTTTTGGGAGCCACAAGGTGGGAAACTTTTTGGTCCCAGAGGGGAAGGGGTTTTTTTTTAAGGGAAAATTTTCACCGCGTGGCTGCAAATGGGGAAAAAAAATTTTTCAAACCTTTTCCAAACCAATCCAAACAACCCATCACCAAATTTTTTCCCTTAACCAAACCAAAACATCCCTTCCCCCCCCAGGTAAAAAAAGCGAAAGGGGGTTTCCTTCAATTAAAAAATTTCCCCGGTCTTTAAAACCCCAAACCAGGGTTAACCCCTTTTAAATCCCAAAAGGAAAAACCCCCATTTAAAAGGAAAGTTTAATCCCCCGGGGGGTTTAAGGGGGTTTTTTAAATTTTTGAATTTGGGCCCCCAATGGGTTTTTTAAGGCGGGGAAATTTGGGGGGGGAAAAATTGTGTTCCCCAAACCAAGGCAAATTTTAAGGACCCTTGGGTTTCCACCACAGGGGTTTTGGGTTCCCCCCCGGCCCTAACAGCAAATCCCCAAAGGCATTTTTTTCCTGGGGGTAGGCCACGTGGCCTGACGTTTAAACCCCCGGGGGCCTTTTCCCGGAGAAGGTTTTTTTAACTGCAGGACGCGGGGAAACCTTAAAGGGGGAAAGTGCTGAAGCCACAGGAACGCCCCCTAACCTTTGCCCACATTTAACTTTGGCTCCAACGTACCCCCCCAAAACACCCACACACACACCACACCCAAAAAACCCCCCACCCACACACACACAACCCCATTAAACCGCCCAAAAACAACACACCCCTTTTTGGGAAAACCCTTTCCCCTTGTATTGAAATTGATGGAACAGGCAACGGTGCACACGGGATTTGCATAGCAAAGACTGTTTTCGAGAAAAATTTCCCGGGGTGCACACTGATGAAAAGCCACGGTTTCCCAAAAAAATTTTTTTTGAGTTTTGGAGCAAAAGTCAATGGGGGTGCAGTTTAGGTGCATTTGTAACATGTATCATGTTGCATGTATTGTAGTGGAAAATGGGAGGGGGAAGTGTATTGGTGTTAAACTATATTTTATTTTGGGAGCTTTTACTAACCCTTTTGGAATTGGGACCAAGTGGATGCAGGTTTGCACTGGCAACTGTTCTATCTTATTGGTTTCTCTGGTGTTAAAAGAACCACAGCTGAATCAACATTAAAATTCTTACAATGCACAAGTGAGGGTAAATTTGTACCCTTGGAGTGGTGCATTGGTGCATACAGTGTGCCATGTACTGTTGCATGTCTTCATAGTGGTTTCTCTTTGTTGCTGTGAAAATGTTTAATATATGAGTGTCAGGCACTGTCGGCAGTTGTGGGTTGAGCACTGATATGTGTATTGACAGTTGTATCCTCTGACAGACAATAGTTTGCTATTTATGGCAGTTCAGTGATATCTGTAGTGTAGAATGTTAATGTGCCACAGCTTGCCAAAAATTGTTTATTGTCTTCCAGGGTTATGTCCCACCATCAATCCAGCTATCCCGGAATGATTCAAACCCTGTCTCACCCAACTACACCCTGCTATTTTCAGAACCAGCCAAGACCAGCATGCGACTGTGCTGTGGCAAGATATTGTCCAGGATAAATACCATGCATAACCGGACTTATGAGCAGGTGCATCACTGCAGTGATTTACTTGACATGTCCACATGCTCTGATGCTGGCAACAGCTCCACAGGTGGGGGGTTGCCCATCCCCTCACCAGAGTGGAGGAGCTGCTCCTGAGCCTGGGGTCTCCCGGCCAACAACAACAGCACACATGCATCATCATGGAGGCTGGAGCACCCCAGCAAGTTCACATGGAACGTGCAGGTAAGATGGCATATCTGTAGACTACTGTTACCTCTATTGTTAGATCATGTATATGTGAGATGTGTACTGTGTAGTTAGAGATGTAGCTTGTTGTTGTTAATGCGTAATTTGGAACATGATGTGTGGGCCTAACGACTGTCCATCATTTGTGCTGCTGTAACAGTAAATCCGGTAGCAATGCCACAGTTGTTGCTACTGACAAACTGTTTCATATCCTTATAGGTCCCTCTGGTGACAGTAAGGCAGCAGACACATGCTGGTGAGTGTGTTCTACATTCAATATTGCTAACAAAATGTGCATGTCATAGGTGAGGTGTGAGCTATGTGTACGTGTAACACCTCGCATAATGCATACTGTTACATGTTGCTGTGAGACTATGCACATCTCAGTAACATGGTGGCTGCCTCAAACACATGCAATACACTGGGCATCCCAAACAATTCTGGCTATGGTGGACATTGGATAGGCAATCGATACACATGCACCCGACAGCACACAAATCCATCATCACGCGGTACATGTTAATATACTACACATGGTGTACTCAGACTGCGCTGTGGTCACTCCATTATCTGATAAATACACACAGCACACATAATATACCTGAGGGGTGAGGCCTGTCATGGGGGCAATACAAAAACTCAACACACACAACACATTCATGTTAGGCAATGCTCCCTATTGGCTGCTTCCACAAACCCATGTAACAACTGTGTAAATGGTGAATGTAACCATGGTACAGCGGTTCAGGTACAGAATGATAGGTGCAGTCTGGCACACATAAGTATTGGTGACCACATGATGCTGCCATGATGATGGCTCGTGGTGCAACACACCATCCAGTTACAGTAACCACAGTACTACACATAGCATTCATTGCTATACACCTCAATGTTGTGTGTGTGCAAACATATGCACCACCTATATACACAATATACTTAGCAATCACCATTTGCAAAAGTGACACATATATGTCTTGTAATGCTATTGAATGTATAGGTCACATGACACACATTGGGTATGTGTAATGTTTAATGTTGCAGTTGTGTTGTAGCATGCCATGTCATGGCTGGCACTGGCATGTCCACAATATTTTCTACACTCACCATAACTACTGTACAATGGCTATGTTGGCAATGGTATTCCATCAGGTATACACGCACCACTCATCCTGTGTGTATACATAGCCTGCATGAGCTAAATCGATGTCCACAATTATCTGCTAAAGACACAGATGCTTTAATCAGTAACGGATATCTATGTAACACACAAATAAACATCCAGCCATGGTATGTATACCTGTGAGTGATGGTGCACAGCACATTGAAGAGCTTGTAATACTTGCACAGCAATGTTGTCTCCATGTACACATTGCATTCCAGGGTGAGGACAATCACTGAACAACAACACACATGCATCAAAGCCATGTATACAGTTATTAACAAGGACTGTCTACACTCGCACTGCATGCTATTGAGCAACACACGTCCTGCATGCTGACACGTGTGATATGACTGTTTGTCTTGTGATACTGTACCCCCATCAACGCTTGGTATGATCTGGATTGCTGCTGGTGTGTGTGGTTTTGTGTGTGTGTGTGTGTGTGTGTGTGTGTGTGTGTGTGTGTATGTGTGTGTGTGTTCTCTTTTTGGGGGTATTGTGTGCATGTGTGCATGTGTCATGTGTCATGTGTCATGTGTTCATGTGTTCATGTGTGCATGTGTTCATTTTCTGTGCATTTTGCATGTTCATGTGTGCATGTGCATGTGTTCATGTGTTCATGTGTGCATGTGTGCATTTGTTCATGTGTTTGACATCATGTACAGGTGTAAGTGTGTTTCCGTCCCTTTTACAGGTGCTGAGGATGGGCTGGTTCACTGCAGCAGGGAACCTGATGTCACTGACTCAAATAGTGATAATGATGATAGGTGTGTTGAGGCACAGGCATGTTTGCCAGGGTCTGTCATTGGCCCCAAACGACAGTACACAGTCCACCCCATCCATGCACACAGTCATACTGCCAATACATCCCATCACCAATGCCTTAGCTGAGGGACAGTTTCAGTCAATGGCCAGGACAGTGTGGTACCCATGGCACATGCATCCGAACAGCAGCACCCGAGGTCTGGAATGGTACCACATAGGCAGATGTCCAGGGTTCTCATAGCACTGCTGGTCATCATGCCCCGGCGATCCACAGGTCTTAAACCTCAGCATGTTCCAGGCTGTCATGGAGGCACAGGCATATGGAACGGTACACCAGACAGGGACTAAGGGCACAGAGGGCACAACACTTTGACAGTATCATGACCGCAGGTGCCATCCATAATTACACTGGGAGGTTTGTAGACACTTTGGCAATGTGATCATCAGAGGAGAGTTTACTGTGTACCTGGGTCCCCAGGGCCATAATTACATTCTCCTTACATACTGGATTCACACCTATGTGGTAATTTGTGTGCACTTTGTTTTATCCAAAGGGGATGACTATGCATTCTTTGGCATTCTGCTTGAGGGCATTGTTTTGACAACAGGTATCTGTCTCTGTAAAACCCTTCTGTAGGATGTCTGTGTCAGCCAGTTGATTATGGACCACAGTTATCAGTCATCTGCAAACTTGTTCAGCCATACTCCTCCCATGCTTGCCTGTACCTCTGAGCAGTATCTACTGAACAGGCGGAGTCCCAGGACCAATACCTGTGGGATGCCATTTGTGACTGGTTTAGAGTTGGACATGGCACCCGCAGCTCTGAACATGTGTATTTGATCTGTGAGCCAGTTGGACACCCATCCTGTAACATAGCTGTTAACGTTCAAGCTGATAAGCTTGTCCATGATACCAGAGTGGGGAATGGTGTCGAAAGGCCTTAGTGAGGTCCAGGTGGGCTGTGTGGACTACATTCACCTCCATCTATGTCCTTGGAAACTGTTTCAAATAAGTCAACTAGGTTTAGGAGACAAGATTTACCTTTAACAAAGCCAAGTTGGGTAGAGTCCAGTGTCTGGAGGTCCCCATTGTCTCTGTTTATGGGTTCCATGATAATTTGCTACATAGCTTTGCAGACCAGGCTGAGTAGGCCTATAGGGCAATGGTTTCCTGGTTCTGTTGTGGCACCCCCTTTGTGGAGCTGGATGACTGTTGCTGTATGCCATTCCTTGGGTACATAGCCTGTGGTAAGGTTGAGTCTGGACAGTGAATGTAGGTGAGGGTGTATTTCCTTTTGGGGCTGGTGTAAGTTGCAGCCTGGGACACCATCCAGTCCCATTGATGCTGTGTTCTTAGGTTTGGAGAGGGCTGTTTTTACCTGCATGTCCATGAAGTCTGGTGCTCTGCATTCTTCTGGGATGGACACAGGCCCATTTGGGGGTGATGTGGGGGGGGAGTTTGCACTGAACTTGTCCCCCAGGATGTGGGCAATGTAAGTTGTTTCAGTGTATCTTTTTTCCATTTTGCAATAGCTGACAGCATTTTTGAGAGTTGCCACCTAAATGTTTGGTATAGCTAACGGAGGCTTTGCGGCTGTTATTCTTACATTCCTTGGCAATTTGTCTTTAGAAACTGGCCTTGGATTATTTTATGAGCGATCATTGTTTCTTCCTAATAATGATCAGTGATGCCTTTCCTTATGTGAAGTTTGCTCTATCATGTGTTCATTCCTTCCTTCTGTTATATAGCTTATTTATGTGCGACAACCACCAGATTGGTTTCCTATTTTTGGAGGAGTGCATCATGGTTTTATTTGGCATGTCTCAATCCATGCATCCCTGTAGATGCTCAAAGAATGCACTTGTAAATGATTCTGCATATTTATAGCATTATCCGATAGCAAGGGTGATTTTGAACTTTCCACTTTGGTCTTGAGATGTGTGCAGTTTGCTTTAGAAACCTTCTTCACAGTGGTTTCCTTGACTGTGGGGGGGGGGGGGCGTGAGTTGGATGTCCAGTGTGATTACTTTATGATCTGATATTACCAGTGAGGGGTTTATCTCTGTTGTGGAACACTGGTACCCCATGTTGGTGATGATCAGGTCCAGTATGTTGTCACCTCTAGCAGGCATGGTAACCAGCTGTTCCAGAGCGTTTGAGTTTTTAAACTCAGGGAAGCATTGGGCAAAGGACATTGTACACGAGTAATTCTCCCAGTCAGTATTTTGGTAGTTGTACTCTCCTCATATAATGGTGTTTGGTAGGACCTTCATATTTTCCACTGTTCTCAGGAATACTGGGTGAGGTTCCTGAGACAAGGTAGGTGATCTGTAGCAGGCTACAATCTGATAAGCAGCTTTGCCCAATGTTAGTTGCACTTGCATGTTCTCCAAGGCCTCATGTTGTGCTACTAACCTGTAGGTGTGGGTATCCATAAGGTAAATGGATACGCCACTTCCTTTTGTATTTCAGTCTGGGTTTTCGGGCCGAAGATCCGAGGGATTGTGAGTGTTTTATGTGGAGTATGTCCAACAGCTCTGTGTTTGACATAGCTTTGTATGTTAGGCAGGGATCACCTCTGAGTAGGTGATATACGAGAGAGTACAGCTGGAGCATTTTGAGACGGTCTGTGTATGGCATGTATTTCAGGCCACTAATGCTATTTGTGAGGTATTTCTTCAGCCTTTCCAGGTGTTGTTGATGTCTTGTGAGGTACAAAGCAAAAGGGGCATTGTACTCTATTATGGATCTAGTGAGTGATGAATAGAGGGGAACAATGTCCTCTTCTATCCTGCATGAGACACTTTTTGTGATGAGGTGTGCCACGAAGAAGGATTTCCGGACTACTGCGGGGATGTGATTATCACAGGTGTGTCCACTGTCCACCTGTGACCCAAGGTCTCTTATTATACTTTCAGTGTTAAGTATACTACCGCCTATATTGTAGTTCATGGCTACAGAGTTCTTACCAAAGGGGATGACAATGCATCTTTTGGCATTGAGCTTGAGGCCATGGCTTTGACACCAGGCATCTGTCTCAGTGAGGCCCTTTTGTAGGATATCCACATCTTCAGTAGTTTTGATTATGGCTCCTAGTTTGCAGTCATCTGGAAACTTCATTAGCCACAGACCTACCATGTTAAAGTTTACTTCAGGGAAGTAGATTCCAGACAGGACAGGACCCAGGACTGAACCCTGTGGTACTGCACTTGTCTCTGGTCTAATGTCATACTTGGTGTCTGTTACTTTCACAGTGTGTGTTCTGTCAGTTAGCCAGTTGGCATCCCATCTTGTGACATAGTGATTTATACCTAGTTTAGTGTGTTTATCTATAATTCCAGAGTGGGGGGTGGTGTTGGAAGCTGTGGCAAGATCTACATGGGCTGTGTGAACCACCTTACCCTTGTCTACGGTTCTGGTGACTGCTTCAATGATGTCTATCAGGTTTAGGAGACATGATCTGCCTTTTACAAACCCAGCATGGTTGTGGTCCAGTGTTTGGAAATTACCAATGTCATTTTTTATAAGTGATATGATGATAGATTCCATGGCCTTGCAGAGCAGGCTCATCAGGCTAATGGGCCGCTAGATCCTGGGGTCCATGGTGGCTCCCTCCTTGTGTAGTGGGATAACCGTCACTGTGTGCCATTCAGCAGGCACAAAGCCTGAGCTGAGGCTATGACTGAACATGGTACATAGGTGTGGTGCCTGTTCGTTCTGTAGTTTGTGTTGACCACAGCCTGGGATGTTATCTGGTCCCATGGATGATGTGTTCCTGGCTTTGGAGAGTGTTTTTTACCTGTGCAGCCATGATGACAGCAACTTTGCAGTCTTCTGTTATAGAGATGTGTTCTTTCATGGGTGAGGGGGTTAGAGTTAGCACTGATCCTATCTGCCAGGATGTTGGCAATATCAGTTGAGTCTGTATATTTAGTGCTATTGTGCTGTAACTCAGAGCGGATCTGAGTGTTGCCATTGAGATTCTTGACATAGCTATAGAATGCTTTATGGTTGTCTTTAGAATCAGTGTCGATTTTGTTTTCATCACTAGCTTTGGAGGATTTTATCATAGATCACAGCTTCTTACAGATGTTGACCATGGAGCTCCTCCCCTCATGGGATTTTACCCTGTTTTGCAACAGTATTTTCCTTCTGTTGTGCAGTTTGTTTATGGCAGGGGAACACCAGAGTGGCTTCCTTTTCTTGGAGGTTAGCGTCTTGGTTCTGTTTAGGATAGCACGATGCATGCAGTCATGTAAGTGCTTATGAAGTGCAATTGTGAAGGTTTCAGTAGTCGTAACAGTATTGTCCATCTGCATGTGTGTCCTGCAGTTCAGCACTTCTGTCTTAAGAAGCATGACGTTGGCTTTGGAGAAATTTTTTAACATGGTTTCCTTAATGGGGGTGTGAGTCCAGAATGTGGATATGTAGGGTGATTAGCTTATGGTCAGATGGGACCAATGAGGTGCTGACGTCAGGTGTGGAACATTGTTCACACAGGACAAACCAAACCCTGTAACCAACACAAATAACCACAAAGTGAGCTAATGCTACTCATTGCCAGAAGTCTCAGCCTCCAGATGCACACACTCGAGGCACTTCTCATTATGGAGAATTTTGATATCTGTGCAGTATCGGTAACCTAGTTCAAGGCTCCAGACAGCACACCAGCACTACCAGGATACTACTCATTCCATACCTTCCAGCATCAGAACCTGAATCATAGCACATAGGGTCAGGATGTAGCCATATTCATCAAGGATACCTACATCTCTCTCTACATGCTCTCTACAGGATATGTACCCGCAGAATGTTGCACAGCAATGTTCTTCACACTCCACAGGGGTGGGGCTACAAAAAACCCTTGGCATTCATGCTCTATAAGCCTGACAAGTGTGTTCTGCAAGGCAATGGAGCCAATCATAATGGAAGTCAACAATACAGAGATTGGGAACCTTCACACAGTTGAGCACACACAGTTTGGCTTGGTCAAAGGCAGACCATGCCTCCTGAACTGGGAGGATCTCTTCGACAGTTACACAGGCTACAGATGATTGAAATGAGATCCACACAGACTACCTATGCCTCGCTAAGACCTTTGGCCCCATTCCCCAGCCAGGTATCATAGATGAACTCAACTACCTGCCCATGAATCCATACATCACAAAATGGATTGCAAACTGTCTCACAGATAGATCCCACACATTACAAGTTGCTGGCTACATGTCAGACTCTACACCGGTAACGACTGGTGTCCCCCAGGGTTCAGTCCTGGGGTCCCTCCTGTTTGGTATAGACTTCTCAAATGTACATGCCAACACAGGAGATTTGTGGTTGACTACGTTTCCTGGGAACTGTAAAGTGTTTGTCATAATAGATTCCCCGGAAGGCAGACAGATTCTCCAGAAAAGACTCTATGAGACAGATGTGTGGTGTCAGAATCATGGCCTCAAGCTCACTGTGGAGGAATGCATAGTGATCCTCTTTGTTAAAATCAAAATACCCACAAACCACCACATGGGTGTTACCCCCTTGAAAATGACAAGGTGATGAGGGATCTGTGGACACAAGTAGATAGTCATCTTTCCTTTGATAACCATGTTGCCAAAGTGATTGGGAGATCCTATGTGGCCCACCTAATCAACAAAGGGTTTGTATCAGAATCCAAAGAGGTAGTGTTGGCACTCTACTCTTACATCATCAGACCCGTCATTGAGTACAGTGCACCATTTTGGATGTACTCGACTTAGCATATCCAGCAGCTGTAGAGACCACATAGGTACCTCACCAAGAGGATTACTGGCTTCAAACAGTTGTGTTATGCAACACAACTGGTAAAACTAAATCTGTTCTTCGTTGCGTATCGCCTACTCAGAGACACACTCTGCCTAACATACAGAGCCATGTCCAACACATAACTGTTGAACATGCTCCATCTACACATAACAACATTGGGTCACTCTACACATTCCAGGGATATGAACCTCATCAGAACGATGAATACAACATGCTGGTGGAATAGAGTACCATCCCAGACACTTACCTTACTGTGGAACAGAGTCCCAATGTACATCACACATAACCCCTCACTGACACTCTTCAATTGGACCCTTGATGAGTGGATGTGAAACAGACAGTTCATGCCAGTCATCAAATCAGCAGCCCCACTAGAAAGGGGCTTAGGGTACTAACTATTAGAACTAGGCCTTGGGAGACTACCCAATGGTGTGGTGAAAGCTGCACAACTTGCATAGGCTGATATATGCTTTTGTGGAGATAGTCTACTACATACCTATGGACCTATGTGACAGGTACATGTCTACAAATAGTGGATGTGTACTTCATTGTACAGTCATGTTGTACAGCAGACACATGGACCACATACACTGTAATGCTTACAGATACTGGTGGCTGTTATGTACAGTGGGATTGATGTGCACCTCACGTCTTTCATGCCATTGGGATGTGTGCTGGGTGGGAAAGTCCTGGATGGCTCCCTGTCATGGTCACCCACTTACACACATCTCTGCCCATCCATCTTTGGCTTATTATACTGTGTTCCCCCTCTATATATATATATAAATATATATATATATATATATATATATATATATATATATATATATATACATAGGTAGGTGATAGGCTATCTGCCTGAAGGCATATATTAGTATGGCCAGAGTGTGCTGCTATCACCACCCATGGATTTTGTTCCCTAGGCCTCTGTGTAGTAGAGCTGATGAAGTGATCCATGGTGTGACAGCTCAGTTTCACATACACTCATCAAGACTCCTCTGGAAGAGTGTCAGTGAGGGTCTCAGCTTAATGTCCTCCAACATGTTCTATTCAATGTTGTGATGATGATATCCCTAGAGCATGTGGTACAATGAGCTTGGGTTTACTTCAGATAGCACATGTACATCAGTTCTGCATTGGACATGGACCTGTCTTTTGGGCAGAGATCTCCTGAGTAGACAGTATGCAACAGAGTACAGATTGGGTTATATTCAGTCTGGTTGCATGGAGCAACTGTTTGAGGCCAGTAATCCTCTTGTTGAGGTACTTCAGTGGTCTTTCCAGCTGCTGAAGGTGCCTAGTCAGATTCATCGCAGGTGTGTTGTGGTACTCTCTGATGGGTCTGATGACTGATGTGTAGAGGGAACCTCCTTTGACCTACATGCAAAGTCCTTGTCTGTTTGTGGGAACACATAGCATGATTTTCTAACCACTTTGTGAATATGTTTCTGGAAGTAGAGATGACTATCCACATATGTCTATAGATCACTTATTATCACCTCCATATTTAGGGTGTTGGCACCTATGTGGTATTTGTATGACTGTAGCTCGAGTGCATATTTTTACACCACATATGTCTGACCGAGACTCTTTTTAAGGATGTCTCTGTTGTCCCACACATCGATTATGACAACTTTTTTGCAGTCATCCACAAACTTTGCTAAACATAGCCCTCGTGTGTTTGACTGTATTTCTGAAAAGTATACACCAGACAGGAGGGGTCCCAGGACTGGGCCATGGGGGACAGCGGTTGTTACCAGCTTGAACAGGAGACCATAATTCTTACCTTGTGGGATCTATCTGTGCCCAGTTGGCAATCCATCAGATGACATACATATTTATGCACTGGTTGTTGATTTTGTGGATACAACATGTGTCTGGGATGTTGGAAGAGGGCTTTCCAATGTCTATGTGGGACGTGTGCAGCTCATTTCATTGATGTATGTCCTGGGTGACTGCCTTGGAAACAGTCTAGCATGAGCTGCCCCTGACCAAAACGGAATTGGTAGGGTTGGGTGTTTGTAGGCTCACAATAGCTCTGTTTATGAGTTCCATCATGATGGACTCCATGGCCTTGCAGATCAGGCTTAATAGGCTTATAAGACAATAGTTCATATGATCTGTTGTGCACCAACACTTGTGGTCTGTGCCAAATGTTGCTGTAACACATTCAGCGTTTTCATATCCTGTACAGAGGGTGAGTCTCAACAGACTGTTCAGGTGCAGGGTCTGTTTGTTTTGGAGTTCACATATGACACAGCTAGGGAAGCCATGTCATCCCATAGAGGCCATGTTTTTAGGTTTGGAAAGTGCGGTTTAACCATTGTATATGTGATTTCTGGGTTTTCACAGTATCCAGGTATGATAATGGGCCCTTTTGTCAATGTGAGGGGGGTAAATATGTATGAACCTGTCTGACAAGATGTTGGCAGTGTCAGTCATGTACATGTATTCATTTACAGTTTGCACTGACTCAGAACATATATGTGTTTACATTGATATTTATGACATTGTGAATGTAAGCTTCACGGTTCTCTATGGATTCTTTGACAATATTTTTGCCAGAACATGTATTGGATAATGTTAGGAGTGCTCATTGTTTATTGATGATACTGATCAGAGATTTATTGGTCTTCTTTGAGTTTTCACTTTCTCTGAACAAGTTCAGTACTTGTAGTACATAGTTTGATTATGACAGGAGTCCGATATATTATATGGGTCTGTTTTCATATCACTGTGTGCGCAAGGCAGGATTGGTGAATAGTGACATGTTTCTGTGGTGAGAACTGCAACTGCCAGATATGTGTGGGCCACTGCTGTACTCTTACATGGCCTAAGTGTGTGAGCATGCCCAGTATGACCTTTCAGTATGTTGTTGACTGACATTTGCTTGCATGCCCAGTATGACCTTTCAGTATGATGCTGACTGAGATTTGCTAAATTTGTTGAGGTGTGTGAGCATGCCCACTATGGACATATATACTATATGTGTGTGGGAAACCAAGTTGTTTTTGACTTCAAGGCTCACGTTTGTGTTGTACATTGGCAGGAAGCATGCTGTGCCTGCAGGGCTTCCATGAGTTTCTTTGCATAGACTTATCAACATTTCTACATACAGGGGGGACAGCTATTATTCGTACATTTCTACCCAGGGGGCACACCTGATTGTTACTGTGGGTGTACATTGGATGAAGGGTTGACCTGACACTTATACACATTTGCTAGGCCTGCACTGCTATGTCAGGTACTCCATTTCAGTCTGTACTGCAACCTATCGTACTGGCTTGACGCATACTACTGTACTACAGACCTTAGCTTCCAATTTTACGTATATTAGTTTGTGACTTCATAGCCTACCCAACCCACATCACACTGCCTGGCCTGCTGTTATCTGTCTGCATAGGCCTGGGGGGAAGTTCAGAGGGCATGATACAGCATGTGTTTGTGTTTACGTTAGTCTACAATTGCCCTGCTGTGTCTGTGCCAGTGCAATGCTGTCATGGCTTAGTGGTTCAGTACTGTGACTATAGTGCACAGTATCCTGAGTTCGAGCCCTATCACTGCTTTTTATTTTCCTGCTGGGCAGACCTGACTGGTTAAGGAACAGTAAAGCAGGTGTGAGCGTGTTTACCCGACTTTGCCTGACTTTGCCCATCATTGCCCAAGTTGCCCAACGTTGCCCAACATTGTGCTGGTTTGTACAGCGCACAGCTCAAAGCCATTATGCTTAAATATGCTTAAATATGCTAAATAGTGGTAAAATGTGCTTAACACTGCTTTATATTGGTTAATATAGGGCAATCATGCCTCAGTTGGTGCTGCAGGGCTGCCTATGTCGGATGCACATAATACACTCTCTATACATGTTTGAAACAGGTAGTGTCAAGTTAGGCATCACTTTTATTGTATGTGTGAGTCAGAGAGATGTGTCATTTCCAGGGTTCCTACTGAGTCAGTGTATGTGCTATGTATTGCCTCTTTGCCAAGGCCAGGGCATACTGGGCATGCCTCCTTCTACCTACTGGGGCAGGCTCAGGTTGTTCCTCCTCTGAGTCACTCTGTGCCTGTGCAGGCCTTGGCAATGGTGGGGGGCTGTTTGGCCCTGCCCCATGCTGTTCCTGCTGCAGCTGTTTTCACAGGATCATATTGTGGAGCATGGCATATACCATGACAATTTGGGTACATGTAGTTGGTGGGTACTGCAAGGCTCCACCAGATGTGTCCAGGCACCAGAACCATGACTTGAGCATCCCAAACACACGCTCAGTAATGTTTCTTGTTTGTGCGTGTGCCTTATTATGGAGTTCTTGTTTGGGTATGTGTGCATTTCTGATGGGTGTCATCAGCCACGGCTCCAGTGCGTTTCCAGCATCCCCCACTAGGTGACCGTCAGGGATGTCCCCATTGGCAAATCTCTGGTACAGCTGCGTCAGATGCCAGATGTGGGAATCGTGATAGCTTCCAGGGCAGCCAGCATACACATTCATTATTATGCCCTGGGCATTGCACACGACCTGGCAGTTGATGGAAGGGAAGCCCTTGCGGTTGATGTAGACTCTACCCTGCTTACCGGGTGGTGCTTTGAAGTGTATGTGCGTGCAGTCTATTGCACTCACTACCTCAGGGTATTCCACTATTTGGTGGAAGAAACACATATTGCTGGCCAATGCCTCACTGGAACTGGGGAAATATACATGCTCACCGACATGTGCTGACATGGCATCCATGAACTGGTGCAGTACTCTGGATGCTGATGCCTGTGAAACCCCCATCATATCACCAGTTGGTCTCTGGAAGGTACCTGTTGCTAGTATTCGTAGGTCAACACATACCTTGGTATCCACTGGGATGGGTTCCCCTCTGTTGGTTCTGTGTGTGAGGCGTGGCCGACACAGCTCAACAATTTGCTGCAGGAGGTCTCTGTCCATTCTATAGTGCTCTACTATCTCCATCTCATGTATACCCTGGTAGGTTACCCTGGGTCTGTACACTCTTCTCCGTCTCCTCACTGTGGGTTGCTCAGCAGCATTCACATCATCAACACCCTCAGCACCTTGCACATGTTGGTTTATAATAGCAATGGCAGCCCCTAACATTTTGTCAGCCTGAAGCTTTTTGAGTTTTCATTCTTTCTAAGCTGCAGTGTTGCAGAATTCTTGTGAAAAAACAGGTTAGACTGCTGTTTGCAGAGTTTAAATTGCTGG
This sequence comes from Protopterus annectens, assembly GCF_019279795.1. Lineage (NCBI taxonomy): Eukaryota > Metazoa > Chordata > Ceratodontiformes > Protopteridae > Protopterus > Protopterus annectens. The sequence continues at coordinate 818,205,724 of NC_056735.1, read as the reverse complement.
GCTGGGCTGGGCTAGTTGACTGCCTGTGTAATTGGCTGATTGTGATATATTTCACCTGGCAGCTCTGCTAGTTCTCATTGGTTAACTTCCTACTACTTATTTTCCTTCCTTTTTCCCTTTCTGTTTCCACAAGGGGCAGTGGCGCGCAAACAAGTGCACACTCACCTACACATGTGCACACAAGTGCACACGCGCTGTGCGTGCACACGAGCGCACTCGATGTGCGCCCGTTTGCAATAAATTTCAGATATATCCACGGTGTACACCTTTGGTTTCTTGTTTTTAGCTATTACCACTGTAAACACGCCTCTTTGCAATCCTGAGCAATTCAGGGTAAACACATGCCACTGTGCTCCAATCACCTTACAGTCTTTCAGAATACCCCCTCATGATGCCACCTATCTTCTACTCGACTACTACCCTACTCCTACACTTACACTCTAGGGACATGGCTCACATGCCAGGAAAATTTGGGATTCACTATCCTTATCCTCATTTGCATAGGATTGCCTACTAATGCTTGGTTACTTCTCTCACACTGAGCTTCCCCCCCTTAGCAACCACTTCTCGGTGGCCATGTTGTTTGTAGCCTGCCATTCACCTGCATGGCAGAAAAAGATTTTTAGTGTAAAAGCACATTTGTGACTATTTTTCCATTTTTTTTCTTTTTATTTAAAGTGCAGCATGTTTGCGCGACTCTGCGCTACGCTTAAATATCAGCGATTGTAGAAAAAAATAACATTGGATTTTAAAAATTTACAGCATTTGCAAATGCCAATGGCTTTATATTTGGCCATTGGCATGCTTCCTTAACTAGATGCATCCTTTATTTGGAGCTGTCATGGCTCCATTTAGCTATTTGCCTAACGGTACTCCATTACTAACAGAGTACATTTCTGCAGATAACACTACTCTTACATGGACAGGTTAGTGGTTCCTGGATAGCAAATTTACCTCATTTGCATAGCTTTCAACAGCAAATGAGGTAATTTGCATACCATAACACTGTCCGTGCAAGAGTAGCTTTAGAAGCTCTCATGCACGCCCCTTCCGGCTATTGCTGAATCGCTCAGCAGACATATTGCCTGTCTGCCGTCTTACACTGTTCTTACCCTCCGTGCAAGCCTTCGTAAATCCGGCCCAATTTAAATTCATATGCATATTACACAGTACCTCTCATGATTACTTTGCCATTTTAAATACTTCAAAAACTTTACACTGCCTATTTAATGATACCAAAAAACTAATATGCTAAAAGACTTTTCAGAATTCTACAAATTGTGTGCAATTCCCTGGAGCTTCAGACTTGCAATGAAGGTTCACAGACTTGGCTTTCTACTGCATGACAGGAATGGTCTTACTTTTTTTATTTCAATAAATGTTGATGGTTTTAAATAAAATTTGTGTTAGATGAATGCAGCTCTCTGTTTCTCTCTAAGCACACTTTGAATGTTTGAGTTCATGTTTCTGCTTGTCCACATGTGCTTGTATTTGATTGTGCGTACATGTATGTTTATATTTTTGCGCGTGAGTGTGTATGTATGTGTGTTCACGATAACTCACCATCTATGACTGTACTACTAATGACTAAAAAAAGAAAGTCAAACACTGACATTAATTTTTGAATGAACCAAGTAAAAGAATGTTGCACACCTCTACATCTCTAAATATGTTATCTTTGGAATGACACAACTTTGCAGGTAAGGGAAACATACTTGCCCAACTGTTTTGTAATCTTTAGCAATACAGTTTATGTTGCTCAACAAACCTGAATTTAGCTAAACAGAATCAACAAACTTATTCTTATAAAATTAAAGTTGATGAATATTGGGTTCATCTAAACTTAATGAACAAATCTCATTCTGAAGAAATTAAGGTCGCTAAAACGCATGCATCCCTTTGTGAGTACATACATATGTATGTGTGTTTGTGTGTGTTTTTGAGAGTGAGCGTATCTTTGTGTAGAGCACATTTGTCATTTTAAATGTGTACATCCCTTTGTATCTAACTGCATATATTCAATCAAATGCTGCACTTAGCTGAGCAGAGCTGTAGGTAATGTATTTTCCATTTTTAGTTCAATACAGACAAAACTATCAGTACTTTTACAATATTAATTGCAGCAACATACATCAGTAGGAATTTTTGCCAACCTCTTTTATACACATTTTAGAATGCTTTATTTTATAATTCATATCAGATTCTAACAAGCTAGCATCAGCTACACAATCATATGATTATTTTAATTCATTACAGCTGGATGACTCCTCCAGATGTTTCTGCACTTACATCCTACTAATGACTCTGTGCATCAAATATTGCTTGTTCATATTTGCATTAATAATTACAAGCCATGCTACATACAAAGTATTAAAAATTAATTTTAAAGATTACAACATGACAAATACAATGTGTTGATATCTGACCCCTCTCTAGTGCAGGTAATGGTATAGTAATTGCTGTTTGTATAATATTTGTTTGTATTGTCATAAATGTCATGTTTTTCTAAATATTTCTACAACCAAGTATGACAGATGCAACAGCTTAGCCTCATATGAAAGCTGTCAGCTGAATGGACAAAATACTGACAGCCTGTGTAACTTGAGTATTTGTTGAGATATTGATAGTTAGTGATTGTGTTTACTTTGACTTATAACATCCAATTTAAGAGCTCAAATCTAAATAATACGACCACTATAAAAACAGCTTATGCTGAAGGGTTTTGCCGTTTACACTTTTTTAGAAACCTCTGTGGTTCTAGAGATACAAACATTTGTTTGAAATATGAGGACATCATTTTCTTCTGTCAAAAAGCTTAGGCTCTGCCCATTGCAAGTTAAGGAAAACTCCCAGAGCTCCACTGGTAGGAATGAGCTTAGTGTTGTCATTTGCCTTTTATGCTTTGGTTGCATTTTAGGCACATTGATGTTATAAGTGTATCTTCCTCTAGTGAAGATTGTTGTTCTCTTGAAAATGACTTAATTATGATTTACTCTCTGGAGTTGTTACAGGACAGCAGCTATCTGCTAGTTGTTAATGATTCATTTTGGCAAATCCTTTCCTAATGAAATTATTATTGACAAAGTATACTTTGAGTGTTATTGAGGCATTTAATTCTGACACTAATACGATTCATCTTGGTAGAATATTGAGTTAGGAATATAGCTCTTTTTATGCTACAAACAAGTTATATACAAATGTTTTCTCCACATAAAAGGGTATTAATTGAGCATGGGCAATTTTAACAACATTGCTTGAAATATTTATTGAAGCATGTTTTTTTCTATAAATGTATAACTTGCACTGTGCAAGCTTGTAAGAATAATGTGCATGCTTTAACATGTAGTCCAATGGCTGCCTATTGAAATGTTGGCACGCTAAATGCTAAGTGCCAAAAAGCTGAAAAAAATGACTGAATGCTGGAGAGTGAATCTTACAAAATCATCCATGAAAATGTCTTTTCACAGGGGGGTTGGGAGGGCTAGTGGGTTCAGTCCCCCACTGCATACCCCCTTGAACTGATATATAATAACTTCAAGACTGCTATACTTTACAGAAAAGGGAATATTCTGAGAAATGGCATATTGGGCTTAGTATGTGTGTGTGTTCTCTCAGCCATTCACTTTCTGTGTTTCAGGATTCATTCTAACAGGCCCCAACATTTCAAATGGCTACTGAATCAGCTATAAGAATGTAGACAAACTGTGGCACAGGTAGAATTAGAGTTAGTTGTTCACTTTAATGAAATTATCCACAGTACTGAAACTTTTCCTGCAGTTGTTCCAGACACAAATGATCCTGATGTAGCTAGTGATTGCTGACCTCAACATTATTCTGATAGACAGCCCAATTAATACTAAATTGAGTAGTGTGGATTGTAACATACATTGAAAATACAGTTATTAACTAACTTATCAAAAATGGTGCCAAGGATCTCGGCAGCCTCCTCTCTTCATCTACTATGAAAAGGAACATTTACCGCAGAAAAGAAGGTCCACTGAGAACCAAACTGCATTAACATTAAACAGTGATGCAAAGGCTAAAACCCTGAAGAAAGAATCTAATCTTAAATAATGTACAGTACTTAGAAAAACTTAAAAACCCTTATTAGTAATTAACAGGGGGTCATGAGAAAACCAGGTGCTCACATGGGTGTGTTATTAATGCCAAGAAGGATTAGACAATTAAATATTCTCATTAGAGAATATATAAGACTTAATATATGGGACAAAGGAAATTAATGCTAGAGGTAACAAAAGTTATAATTAGTCATATTACAGCATAACTGAGAAAGTGGTTCTACATTTGTGACAGTCTCAATATCTTTCTCTGTCTTATATAAACTTAGTAGTCATGCATTTTGATATTTTTGATAGACAACCAGTTATATAGCAGATTATCAGATTTTACTCTTTGGGTGGAACTGCACAGAAGCATGATGTAGCTGCTCAAAGAGGATTATCATACTTTCTTAAGTTACAGAAATAACTTTATCTCAGTTTACTTAAACTACTACTGTTTTTTATTTTATTTTTATTTATTTAGTTTTTTTTTTTTTTTGTGGGGGGGGGGTATTTTTATTTATTTATTTTTTGGGGAAAATTTAGAAATGAATTGACCATTAATAAAAGCCCCTCAAGTGCCTTTATCTCATGTTTTCCATGTAAAAACAGCCAAATACTCCACCGACAATAGTGCACCCAAAGCAGGCACAGAAGGCTAAATTAGAAACGCTCCACTCCACAGCATCTTTATGATTCCTACATGTGCTTACTTCATAGAAAGTCCAAGGTGCAATTCAGCATGGAAAGGCAAACTCATCATTAGCAGAGATTCCTTGATTCCAGAGATGACTACTGCTCAGTAAATGTATCATTAACGGTTAAAATATTAAATATACTGATCACAGACTTAGCTACATTAGTAACTTAGTGTGCATTCTTTATGCATAACAACTCAAAAAATGTTTGTATTTGCAGCATCTGCTTCAGCTCATGATGCTGGAAAACATAAACAAATATCAACAGCTCAATTAGCCATCAGATGAAAAGAATTGGAATTGTCTTAATTCTATGTGTTATCCACCTAAAATAAATGAAGTGATTCAGACCTTTTAATTTCATGAATGTTACCATTTATTAAGGCTTTCAGTTATGCCTACTCTGTGCTGACATTTTTTAACTGGTTGCTTCAATCCACAACAAAAAGAGGCTTGGCTAAAGCTACCCTCAATATATAAACCCCAACCTCACCTCCCCTATCACCTACCTCTCTTCCTGTCCTAACTAACCCTTCATTTCCTCCTACAAATTAACCCTTTCCACCTCTACATAATACCCAACTCAACCAAAGTCACCCAGTTCCATTCCCCCCACCTCATCGCATTACTTAGGTGACTTAGGACAAATGAGTGTGCAAAGTGGGCAACCGAATTGTATTTATCTAAAGATCCCTTCCAGTGAACGCACCAACATTGCCATTGTGACCATTTATTAATAAACTTCAATTGATACATAATAAACATAAGCATAACATAACATAACAAAGTAAGGATTAATATTACAAAATAGAATTACAGTCAGTAGGCAGAGTAAGAACTGCTTGCCTCCCTTTACAAAACCATCAATGTTAAATCCCAGCACACCCTCTAAAAGCATTACCATTCACTGATGCAGCATGCTACTGTTCATTTCTGAATATCCAACCAGCAAAAGTAGAGAGGGAGTAGAAGAGAGGTTCACATGAGTCCCTCTTACTCCATCTAACAGCCTGCCCCTGCAAACTGCCTCCGATGAATATTTACTCAAATCCTTTAAAAATAATGACAAATGAACATTGAACAGATCCAGTCCTGTATCACTCAAGTGAACTCCATCCATTCTGTATCACATACAGCCATAACTTCTCCAAAGCCCTTGGCAATCTGATTCACAAACTGTCTAGCTCTCTCCAAAGCTATAAAATGATCTGCATGCCTCTGCATCAACTTGGGAATAATCTCAGACCACACTATAACCATCTGTGGAAGTCTCTGCTTTAGAACTAATAAGTTGACAACAATCCTCTGTAACAAGGTTCTTTTGGGTAACTGACCCAAAACATTACTCCCTGGATGAATGGACAAAATGTAGAATATATCTAACACTGCTTGTATCTCATCAACTTTCCCAAACAGCTGCTGCCACCAGACTCCTCAAAAAACATCTATGCTGGTCCAAACCCACATTCCATCTATTCTGGTCCAAACCCAGCATACTTCCACCTGGCTGAATCACCACTCTTGCCCAGAAAGGAAAAGAATGACCCAACAACCCAATGGTTCCACCTGCAAAACAAATGTAAAATCCAGCAACTAAGAAAAATAACTATATTTAATGTTAGATAAAAAGCTTTAGACGACCATCTCCCTGCCTATGAATCAAATACACTGATTTCCCTTCCTTTACCAAATCAGATGCTCTCTTGATCCTAAAAGAATGTTTTTTTTTTTTATTTTTATTGTATTTAACATTTGTTTACCAGGAAAGCCTGACTTGGAACAAAGCCAATTTTCAGTGGAGGCCCAGGGAGAAACGCTCCAGATGCATGTCTTTATAATGTGCCAAAAATCTCTCACTTCCTATGCCTTGGTATTCCATAGCAGCCCTAATCATACATAACTGTAGCCTTCACATTACCCAAATGAAAAAACAAATCATCCAACACACCAACTCAGACCTTTCAAAATTGCCTAGCCCATGCCACTGGGCATAACAAGCATTCAGCATTGCCATGCAAAACAATCAGCAGCACTTTGCTTACTTGGTCAGTCTTTGACTGACATAACCAGATCACTGCCAAGGAATCAGTAATGCAAAAATCCCAAAGCAAAGTCCCAAAAACTTCTCCAACCCTAAATACCCCCCTCTCCACTCTATGTATAATACTGCCAATGCCAGCCATATAGTATAAGCTGCTTGACTGGATACAAGGCTATACAAACCTTTAAACAGACCTTTAAACAAAACCTGCAGTACCTGCTCATTCAGATGAAAATGACTATCTTCTCTTAGACCATCCCTTGACCAGCCTACTCACCTCACATGCTTTTGTAAGTGCTTTAAGCATGGTAGGCTCACAGCTGCACTGTGAGGAGTTACATCCAGTTTAATTGGTCTTACTGCCTCACTCAAAAAATGATGATGAGCAACACAACTCATCAACTGCTGACTTTCTGCCACTCATGAACAACTGACTGACAAACTATGGAAAAGCAATAACTGCTACACTGGAAGTCTTTCATGTAGAATAATTTGACAAGACTTCTAAATCAACCAACCACTATACCTCTCCAAGATCCCATATTTCCTCTAGCAATACCATTGTTTTTTTTTGTTTGTTTTTTTTTTGCCTGGTGCCTGGAACTAGGAAAAGAAATCTGTTAAGCTGAAGATGAGAAAGGCTATCAGCTACATTATTAAAATGGCCAATTACATGGCTGGCTGAAAAACTAAAGTTAAAACAAAATCTGCAATATTAACTTCCATGGTACCAACAAAACCAGAACTAACCTCATTGACTTACTCACCAAAGTCTAAATCACTGCTTTGTTATTAGAAAGAAAAACACTTCAGTTCTGCAAACTCTCTCTCTAAACCACAGACGTTATCCCAATTGACATAACCTCCAAAAAAGTCACATCTGTCTTCCATACCTCTGGCCAGTCATCAGGCCAATGGACATCAAACCACTCTCCATCAAAAAATGCCCCCATGCCATGTGTCCAGACACATTTGTATAAAGGTGTAGTTTCCCATACTACATACCGTCTTCATGCCAAAATGCCACATTATTAACACTTGACAAAAACACAGTCCAGAATGACAGACCTACCTTCACCAGCTGTGAAAGCCTAACATAATATTACTTACCCCTAAATCCACAATGATTGTCAACAGACCTACAAAAATCCCTATGCAGACTTATTAACCCACATGCAAAACTCATTAACCCCAGCGACTCCATGACATCTCTAATCCTCACCTTCCTTCTTCCAAAAAGATCAGTCTTACCCTTCAACTTATCTAACTTGTCAGATGGTAAACAAAACTGCTTCTTTATGTCCACTTTCAAACTCCAAAATTTCAGCACATGAATTGGCCCTTCAAACTTTACCTGCAGAAGTGGCACTCCCAATTCCCTGCACATCTCATAAATTGCCAGCTTGTCTGCCTCAGCTTCCTGCCTACACTGAGCAGTAGGAAATAATCCAGATTATGGACTGCCATCTAACCAGCAACCTCTTTTGTCATATTCACTGCAACACCAAGCTTTATTGTGATGCAAGCAATCATACACCCCATTAGCATTGCTTTTTCAAAATAATACTGTCCATCTACACACATAGCATACAATGGTCAATACACTTCCTTTATTAGCAAAAGCTAAAAATCTTCTTTATGTCCAATTTGGCCAGCCATGAATCCTGAAATTCCTTGATTATATGCATATCATCCTCCAAAGATGCATATTTTACCTGGGCATTGATCTGCTGATGAAATAAATTACTGACTCCACATCAGGATGATATAAATGATGAATTAACTTACATTTCCTTTGTTTCTAATTAGGAAATAAACCCAATGGAGAAATGCAATAACTCTTGAAAAGCAGCATTCCAAAAGGGCCTAGCACTCTGCTAGCCATACTTTCTTAGCAAACAACTTATGAACAATTTCCTTCTCCCTCCTGACTGACTTCAGATTGTGACAGGACAATTTTGCCACATCCACTCCCAATTTAATGGAAAATCCCTTGCCAAAACCTTTGATCAACTCCTGTTGAACCCCAGGGTCTGGAAAACCACACAATTGGGCTTCCTGCACTGAATAATTAATGGGTGAATGAGAAGACTTGCCTTCATAGCAAACTTCAAAAAGGCATAACTACTATCTGCCCATAAAAAATTACCCCTAAGCCTGAAACTGTGCTACCCAGCATCAGAGTGATTGACATCCCACTGTATTAACAAAGACACCTGACCGATCCCAGTCCCCATCTCTATGTCAGCACTTCACTGCTGCATGATTGCCTCCATACCCAGAACGCACATCATTAAATCGACAGACTGGCCAGGGACATCTAATAGCATTAAACGTGAAGAAAGTCCCCACCTTATCACCACTGACTCTTGTATAGCTACCTTGTTTTCCTGCACTGTCCAACACTGTTGCTAATCAAATGTTCAAATATCTGACTTTTCAACTCAAAGTTATTTTGACTGCTTTCAGTTTAGAAAAACTTGTCATACCACAATTAGGTATCACCAGCTCTCAGACTCTGTGCCTCTTGAAACGTAAGAAAAATAAAGAAAATATGTCAGTAAAAGCAGGGCTTGTGATGTATCCTTCTCCAGCACTAAAACCATGTAGTACATAAAACCCAGCACTTAGCTGTCCCAGGACCATGCCCTAAACTTTCCTGGTTTCCTCCTACCCAAAGGAGCCAGTGCAGTTACCATATACTTAGTTCATAGACCTTCTGTATTGATCAACCTCTATACCCACCCCACATCAATCAGGTTGAATGTCAATGAAATCCCCACTCTGTATCTTCAGTGCAGCTAAAGTACTGTGGGGTGTACTAAACACCCCAGATCCTCCTTCAAAAAACTGTGAGCTGCCAACTAGTCCCCCAGTTGCACATCCCGTATCCAAATTACCACCTTCATCAACTTGTCCTATGTCCTGCTCAGCTTATCCTGTAAACAGCTGGGGCTCCCCTTTCAGAGCTCTGCTGACCCTTTACTTTACACTTACACCAATTTCCTCAATCTCTTCCAAGTCATACTGTTTCTCTGCTCCTCCTCTGTCTTGTGTTTTCTTCCATCTATCATCTCTCTCTATGGCCTCCTACTTAGACATCTCCCCATTCACCTGCAGTGGCATCTCAGGATCACTGAGCAACTCCTCCACCTACAAGACCAATTGAACCCATCATTATTTCAATGATGACATCTCAACCATCTGCAAAACAGGAAAAGTAATTAGTATCCAAATGCACCAACTACCCTGATACTCATATAAATTTTTCCAACCTTACATAATAGACTCCCAAAACCTCTTGCTAACCTACCCTCCCGGCAAAAAAATGGTAACTAAACCTCTTATCCTCTGCTTGTGCCAGCAGTACCTTTTCCCAAATGGTTGAAATCCATCACCACCATAAATTACTCAGTCTGCATGCTGAACTAACAATGACCGTCAATGTTCCTATGCAGTTACCAGCACCAGCCTGTTAAAGCCTTACTCACCATGCATAAATCTATGAACATCCATTCCAAGAAAACAAACTTCTGTGCCTTAATACTGTACCTGAATGCAAAGTGAGGCAATCAGTGGAGCCCATGCAATGAAGGAAAACCTCCATACCTCTCAACCTCTTAGGACAATAAATCTGAACAAAGCCAAAATAATGTAGGGATAAAGGCCCAAAAATAGTGTCAGGTTTAGTTGCTAGAAGGTTTTGTGCTAGCATGCATTTTCTGAAGGATGTGAAATCTGAAACTCAAGTGCCTGATATTATTTAGTGGCTTCGGCCCTCAATGATTTTCCAGAAAATTATATTTTATGAGGAACGGACAAAAAATATGAAGGTAAACATCTGGATATTTTTTAAGAATTTGAAAAGATGAAAAAGCAACCCACCAATATACTGCAACCCTGCTCCACCCATGCAAATCTCTCAACCAAATCTCCACCAAACTGGGAACAAACAACTTCTAAATATTAGTACTAGTTACTTGAGATATTGACAGAATAAGAGAAATTCAACTGATACACATTAATGAAGTAATAATCCCCCGGATTTACTAATCATCTGTGCAGGACTAATCTAGTCCTGCACTGAAGCAGCAGTTTAAGAGGAGGACAGCAACACTCCATGCATATTAATGAAGGCGCGCTACCTGAGCTCTAAATCCTACATGGAGCGTGGACGAGTGCAGAGGGAGAGTCTGGGAGCAGAGCTTTCAGAATGAACATGCCCCTGCAAAGTAGAACAGCAGAAACTGTAAATAAATGAGTGAGACCGCTCATAGGTGTCTGCATATCCCCACCTACAGTCCCCATGTGTTCAACAGTACATATAAATAAAACAAAGAAACCCTTTTATTTATTTTTTTAAAACCCCAAGTACAGCTAACAGTAGGTGCGTTGGATTGCCCATTGCTTAGCTACAGTAAAAGCAGCTGAAAAGGCTGAAGAGGATAACAAGGAATATATATGCAAATAAAGCAGCACAGCAATACTGTAGTGGTTAGAGCATCTATCTAATGAACAAGCATCCCTGGTTTGAGTCCAACTGCTACACATACCATTTTCCATTGATATCTGTATATGAACATATTTTTACATCATTTTGCTGTATAGCCTACATAATAACATTTAAATGTGAACTGGAGTACTGCATTAAATGCACATGTGAAGTATCAGTGTCATAATGAATAAGGCACTAGTAAGCAAGTTTAAGCACAAATAAGCAGTAGTAAGCACTAGAAAGTGTGTTGAAGTGCATCTGCACGGGGGTAAGCATTGCCTACACAGATTAAGCAAAGTAGAAGCTGAGTGTAAGAAACTGTACCCAGAGGTTAGCATTGCTTAGCTCCGTGCAAACCCATGTACAACAGCTTTAAAGTGTCTTAATCACTCTGTACCCAACAGCCCGTGTTCTGCCCAAACTAAAAAGCTACTGCATAGCTCGAACTCAGGACCCTATACACCACAGACATAGTAGTTAACCACTAAGCCATCATAGCAATACATATAAATGAGGTATCAGCAAACTAATCCTCACCACAGAAAAATCAAATCAAACATGAACTGAATCTATGTACAGCGTGATGTTGTATAACCTGCCACAGAACATAAATATGTGAACTGGAGTACTGCAGTAAGCATAGATTTGAGGTGTTAATGTAATAAAGTATAGAAGTCCCCAGGTCCCCATACAGTGTATGTACACATGAAACACGGATACCAGACACAAATATAACCTGTAATAAGGAATACATCACTGCCAAATGGCAGATATAGTGCTAATTAACTATTAAGCAATGCCAACTGCAGCACAGCTCAACTTAGTAAATGTAAGCAATGTGTAGGGGAGCCAATTCAATCTGCCTAGTGGTATACCTCTTTAAGCAGTGCCAACCTTATGTAAGCAGGTGTGCCCATAGCTTAGCCTTTTCAAAACTGGATAATCAAGGGAAAGTGCAGGAAATTGGCCATATTTAAACCCCACAGGTGGGATTACTTCTCATAACTGGTTGTAGCTTCCTACTGCAGGCAGAATGGCTGGTGTGGGTGAAGGCACTCAATTTAGAGTGCAGCTCTGGGGCATCCAGGAGTCAAAAATCATGGTATGGCTCCTGGTAAAACACCATGAGCAGAGACTACTGCAGGGCCAGTACCAGGGCTCGCAGTATAAAATGGAGGCCAGGGACAGTCTCGCCCGTGACCTCACCAGTGCCACAGGTATCCCCCAGACTGGTGAGCAGGTCAGGCATCACCATGCTGACCTGAAGTGGTGGAGGGGGGATGTACTGGAACAGTGGATCCAGGTGTCTCAGCAGATGCCCAATGCCCCAGTACTGAGTAAGTACTTATTCTACTAAGTAGTAAAAAATTGTCTAGCTTGTGTATACTATGGATAGGTATTGCTAAATATCACTGTATTTCTCTGACAGCTGAAGATGAGCAGGCTGCAAACCAACATTCCATGATGCTATGTTGCAAAGGCTGCATTGCGAGGGAGGTTAGTAATTAGTCTGCATGTGCTGTCATAACAAATAAATATAAGAGCCTTAGAAAGTGTTGTACCAGTAGAAATAAATGTGTAATAGTCTGTGAATAAAGGTATAACCCATGGAGTGCTTCGGTTTACTCTTCTTTCATATGTTGGCAATTTTTTGCATACTATAAATAGTACTGTTGTATCTTAAGCAGTGTCACCCACACTGTGGTATGCAGATAAAATGTGTATGAAGTCCTGCATAACAATGTTGGAAGTGCCAAGATGTCAGCCATATTGGTCAAGTGAGGGAGACTTAGATAGAAAACAGTCAAAAGCTTGACATCAATTCCATGATAACACAGTGTACTGTGATGTTAGCTATAATTGTTGTCACACACAGCAGGGGTTTGAATCATGGGAGTGCTACTAAGTTTTATGCATAATCATACCCCACAACTGTACAGATTTTGTTACAATGTTCAGATAGAAAGCTGAATGCATAATTACTCCTGAAAACTGTACAGAATTTGCTAGAATGTACAAATTGAAAGTTGTATGCATATTCATGCCCCACAACTGTTCCAATCTATCCAGCATGTCCAGATAAATGGCCCATATCACCAGCCTGGTACTCTGTTCCCCTGAAAAATCAGTGTGATGATCCAAGAAATGTAAGCAGCTGTTAATGACATATAACTGATAGTCAAACGTGTATATAGTCATAGAATGTATATGAAAACAAACCTGTCATTCTAGCAGCTCACCTAAAGTGTATGACAGCAATTCTCAACGTATGTTGCATTAACACCTGCATCTTGTCACACCTGTATGTAAGAGACAGGTCACGTATATAATAATCTATAAACATATAAACATACCACTGCAGTGATTAAGAATGTTGTAAAAACTACAAGGATACATTAGTTGTTAATTGAACTCTCTCTTTCTCACCCCTACCATATGTGCAAAATAACCCAATGACACTCCTCAACTAGTATGTGTACACTCCAAACTTTTGTTGGGACATATGTCCTAATGGTTTATAAATATTCACATTTGTTTCTATGCATGTGCCATGTTAAAACAGTCCCATATTGGTGGCCTGTTGCCATCAATAAAACCTGCATGCTCCTGTAATGGCCACTGTTGTTCCATATATGCATGTGTTCTGCTTGCTCTGCAACTGTGTTAAATCTGGTGTTTTGGGTTAATGGGAATACCTATGCATGCTGTTATAACTAATCCTGAATGCTGTTGACTGTTACTAACCCATATCTGTCATACACCTGCAACAACATAGCTCATATGGGAAGGCCGGTCCCAGCGGACCCACCTGTCGCACCTCAGCTGGCCATGGAATGGGGCACCAGCACATCAGGGGCCCAGCCTGGGACCTCCTCCTCTGTGGGCCCTGCACCACCATTGGGTGGAACCGCTGCAGGGGATGGGGCTTGCTCCCCCCTCGGAGCGAGCGTGAAGGGGAACCTGTCACCCTTCAAGAAGTCCAGGCCGTGGTGTGTAGCGAGCTCGATCTGGAGTATCGAGATCGGCTATGCCAGCTTGAGGGCCGAGTGGTGCTATTAGAGGGTGAGCCTGTCCCTCCTACACAGCCCCCGGCACAGCCACCTTTGGGGCCATGAAGGTACAGTGGTGACTGCCCATGGGTGGGGACCTCAGTCCCACTGTTTCCAGTTGGCAGCTCATGGGCTTGCAACTTTAAAACACCCCTCCCCGTCTAAGGTGTTTACTCCCCATGTGTAATTATACTGGGCCTGTATGTGTCTTGTTTGTCTTGTCTGTTAACCTACCCAGCCTACCTCCCCAAATATACCTACTACCCCTCCCCAACATCCCACTCTCACCTGAAAAAACAAAAGGGCAATCTGTTCCCAGAAAAAAATCTCGTCCCATACATAGCTGTCCATTTTGCACACCTGTCCACTGGACACATGTAATCTGGTCTAATTGGCATCACAATGAATATATGATGTCCTCACCCCTCTGCCAGGGGTTTGAGGGTCCAAATGTACCTGAAAATTTAGTGTATATGCACAGCTGTTGCTGGAGAAGAAATGGGCAGCTATGGACCTTTCCTATACCCTTCCTGCACATGCCTAGCTATGTTCCCTACTGTCTTTCCCTCTTTGTGCCCCTTTTTTCAGCACTTTCATATCAACCCCTTTTTTCTTTTCTTTTCTTTTAAAGAAATTAGCGCAGGGGTAAGCAGCAGTAAGCACTTTTAAGCAGCAGTAAGTGGGTTTGCACGGTGGTAAGCTATGCCAACACAGGTTGAGCAATTCCAAAGCTAACTGACTGTAAGAAAACATAAGCGGAGGTTGAAACTGCTAACAGTCGCACAAACTCGCGCACTTACAACTGCTTAAAAGTGC